>NW_024412400.1:56279143-56483694 GCF_014898765.1 Herpailurus yagouaroundi
CTGGGTACTAGTTATACAAATTTGTGCAAGATGGAAGTTGTTCCTGTTTTCAGGAATCTTAGAGTCTTGAAGGAACAGTCAATATGTTTGAACACAGCCAAGTGTATAAAGTAGTATGATAAATGAAGTTTCTGAGGCACACAATGAAATCTTTGGGTAGGAAATATCAGGGTTCAAAATATGTCACCCCAAATACTTTGTCATGTTGAAATATTGATTATTTTGAATTAGCCAGTGCAAGAAGAATACTCTGACCCTCCTTTGTCCTGAATGCCAGAGATAAATTTCCCATGTGGCAGACTTCCCTGTACCAGGAGTAGAAGGCATCCTTATCACAGAATTTAGGGCCAAAAAGGTATATAAACAAACCTTGTTCCTTAATTTTACTATCCCTAGCCCAAACCCCTTTGTCTTATCAATTCTTCACAAAATTTTTTTCCTAACTTCAATTTAATTGTATTAAATTAAATGTGCACAATGTAAACTGTATGAAAACTTTTTGGTTACTTCTTTGAATCTCATATCTTTGTGGGGCTCTGTAGTAAATACATAGCTGAATTTGTTTTTCTCCTGTTAATCTTTTTACTACAGAAAGGTCTCTGCTAAGAACCTAGAAGGGTAGAGGGAAAGTTAGTTTTTCTCCACTACAGAATGATGGGATCAGGCATTGAAGACTTACTAATGGAAAGTATCATCAAAATTAAGTATGTATTTAAAGAATCAAACAAATTACCCAAGAAAAGGGAGGGAGAGGAAATGGCGTCTGCAGAAATCTTAAGAGACAGTATGGAACATAAAGTCCATAAGAAATTAGATATGATTGGAAAAAGCAATTTAGTCAGGGGAAGAGGAGAGTAGTAGGTTTGCTGTCCCTCCCCCAAGAGTTTATGTCTTGCCACCAATCATGGCCTTCTTGCCCGCTGGTATTCTTCTATGTACACTCTCTCGGGTCTTTGTTCCCTGCCTCTAATCTTCCTTCTGAACATTCAGTGGAAACCCAGGAAAAAGATGTTACAAAAGTATGAGAATTCTCCTTGTGACTGGGGGTCCAGGGTATTCTAGACTAACAAGTTAACCAAGATTGGATCTTTAGCAAATTGTTCAATTTCTTCTTACCCGCTTTGTTAACGCTGCATACTGTCCATCCCATTTCTCCTTAGAGGATTCTGTCCCTTGAAATTCAGATTACATAGTTGCTTTATGATCCCAATTCTCTGATTGACTCAATAAAAATTATAATTTTATTTTTCCAACTTTTTCTCAGTGTTACAGTGGGAATAACATTCTTTGCTGCTTTCTACATCCTAAATGAATGGAGAAGACCAGATATATGTTTGTAAGAATATTAATCTAGTGTGGTGTGAGAAGTGAACTGTAAGGTAAAAAATGTGGAATCAAGGAGAGAAGTTATTTGTGGGATGCTGTAAAAAAGGTAAGAGAGTATTGCACTTTAGACCAGAGTAATACTACGAGGACTGGAAAAAATGTTCATGCTTTCCGAAGAAATTAGGGATAATTGACAGGGCTTAGTAATTAGGAATATGACAGGGTGGGAAAAGTCAAAGATGATTTCCAGGTTTCTGACATATGAGTAAAGGAGAATTTTGAGCCGCTGTTTTTTTTTTTTTTAATTGAAGAATAATTAACATACAGTGTCATTTTAGTTTCAGGTATACAATGTAATGATGGAACAATTCTACACATTTCTCAATGCTCATCACCATTAAATGTACTCTTAATCCCCTTTATCTATTTCACCCACAACATGTCCCCCAAACTCCTCTCTGGCAACCATTAGTTTGTTCTCTGTATTTGAGGGACTGTTTTTTGTTTGTCTCTTTTTCTTTGTTCATTTATTTTGTTTCTTAAATTTCACATAGGAGTGAACTCATATGGTATTTGTCTTTCTGTAACTTATTTCACTTAGCGTAATACCCTGTAGGTCCATCTTTAGTGTTGCAACTGGCAAGATACCATTTTTTCTTTTTTTTTTTCCAAGTTTTTATTTAAATTCCTGTTAGTCAACATGCAGTATAAAATTAGTTTTAGGTGTAGAATTTAGTGATTCATCACTTACATACAATACCCAGTGCACATCATAAGTTTCCTTCTTAATCCCCATCACGTAATTAACCCATGCCCTGGCCCACTTCCCCTCTCATAGGTCTCAGTTTGTTCTCTATAGTTAAGAATTTGTTTCCTGATTTCCCTCTTTTTCCTCCCATATTCATCTGTTTTGTTTCTTAATTTCCACATATGAGAGAAATTATGTTATTTGTCTTTCTCTGACTTATTTCACTTAGCATAATACTTTCTAGCTCCATCCATGTCATTGCAAATGATAAGATTTCATTATTTTTAATGGCTGAGTAATATTCCTTATATACATATATGTATATGAGTGTATATGTATATATATAAATGTATATACATATAAGTACATATATAAATGTACATACATATATATATGTATATGTATAAATTTATGTATGTGTTTAATATATACATATATGTATAAATGTCTTCTTCATCCATTCATCTATGGATGGACACTTGGGTTGCTTCCATATCTTGGCTATTGCAAATGATGCAAATAACGCTGCGGTAAACATAAGGGTGTATATATCTTTTTGAATTAGTGGTTTTGTTTTCTCTGGGTAAATTCTCAGTAGTGGAATTACTAGATCATATGGTAATTCTATTTTTATTTTCTGAGGAACTTCCATCCTATTTTCCACAATGGCTATACCCATTTGCATTCCCACAGCAGTACATGGGGGTTCCTTTTTCTCCACATCCTCACCAACACTTATTTCTTGTCTTTTTTTTTTTTTAACCCATTCTGACATGTGTGAGGTGATATCTCATTATGGTTTTGATTTGCATTTTCCTGATGATTAGTGATGTTGAGCATCTTTTCATGTATCTGCTGGTCATCTGTATATCTTCTTTGGAAAAATGTTTGTGTCTCTTGCCCATTTTTTAAATTGGATTTTTGGGTTTTTTGCTATTAAGCTGTATGAACTCTTTATACATTTTGGATATTAACCCCTTATGGAATTTATCATTTACAAGTATTTTCTTCCATTCAGTAGGTTCCCTTGTCATTTTGTTGATGGTTCACTGTGCAAAAGCTTTTTATTGTGGTGTAGTCCTACTAGCTTAATTTTGCTTTTCTTTCCCTTGTCTGAAGAGAGATATCTAGGAAAATATTACTATGGCTGATGTCAAAAAAATTACTGCGTGTGTTTTCTTCTAGGAATTTTATGGTTTCATGTCTGATGATTAGGTCTTCAGTCCAATCCGAGTTTATTTTGTATATAGTGTAAAAGTCATTCCATTTTTTTCTTTTGCATGTAGCTGTCCAGTTTTCTTAGCACTGTTGAGGAGACTGTTTTCATTCCATTGTGTATTCTTGCATCCTTTGTCATAGATTAACTGACCATATGATCATGGGTTTATTTATGGGCTCTCTATTCTGTTCCATTTATCTATGTGTTTATTTTGGTATCAGTACACTACTGTTTTAATTAGCAAAAGTTTGTAGTATATCTTGAAATCTGGGATTATGATACCTCCAGCTTTGTTTTTTCTCAAGGTTGCTTTGACTATTCAGGGTTGTTTTTTTGTGGTTCCATACAAATTTTAGTATTATTTGTTCTACTTCCGTGAAAAATGCTTTTGATATCTTGATAGGATTGTATTAAATCGATAGATTGCTTTGGGTGTATGTTTATTTTAACAATATTTATTCTTCCAATCCATGATAATAGGGTATCTTTCATTTGTATCATCTTTAATGTATTTAATCAATGTTTTATAGCTTTTTTTTTTCAGAGTAAAGGTCTTTTCTCTCCTTGGTTAAATTTAATCCTAGGCATTTTATAATTTTTCTGTGTAATTGCAAGTGGGGTCATTTTCTTAATTTCTCTTACCTGGATATTTTTCTTTTTTTTATCTTCTTGATTTTTATCTTTTACAGTCATAAGTGGTATTATATTGTTTAAATTAGTATATGGACACCAAGGAAAATCTTCACTTGTCAGTTTATTCAAAAGTATATATGCTTGTGTTGTCAGTGCAAATACCTAGTGACAGATACACTTTTTCCTAATTATATGAATATTTATGCCAGACTCTTCTCATCACTTCTTTTTAGATCAAGGTGGGCGGGGGTGGTCAGCTTATTTAGGGACTTTTCCTTATACTTTTTCCATTTCTTGAAGACCTCAAGCTTAGATGCCTCAATCTGACTTCGAAACTCAAGTGGAAGTCTTGGCATATATTTGGAAACCTCTCTATCTCCAAAACTCAGCTGAGAAACAAACTGCAGGTTCATGTGGACAATTTATTTTATTTGCAGACTGGCACATCTAACTTGTAATATGGACAGACGTCTTGTAAATTCTTCATAAAAGTTGTTCTGTCCTTAAGATTTTTATAATACCTGATTCAAAAGTAGTGTTAGTCAGCAAGTCTAACATTAATTCCCCTCTAAGTTAATTTTAAGTAGTTCTGCAAATAGGTGAGCTAGGAAGAATCAATGATGTACGGTGTCTTCCCAGGTCAAAAAGTTACAGTATTCAAAACTCATGTTGAATTTTGGATTTTTTGACATGGTCATGTTTACTCTGTTCCCTTCCAAAGGATGACATAGATATTGAGGACTGTCTTGTTAGTGTTGGGAGTTATAGCTATTCACAGCCATGCAGTTTGTCAGGAAGAAACTTCAACCAGATCAGAACATGTTGCCCTCTTGCAAAGCAGGTATCACTCAAGAAGTGGGAAACTGCAAAAGGAGAGATGAGAGAAAGACTTACTAAATTGTTTCAGGAAACTTAACACCTAAATATTATTCTTAAGTACCTTTTTATTCTTATAATATTTCCAAAGGAAATATGTTTTTAGAAGACAAGATTTGGTAAAAGAAATATTTTTTTTTTAGTTTAGCTGGAACTTAAGCCCAGTTATCCTTCAACATCCCATATTGTTCCTGGTTTTAATATGAAGTATGGAAAAATTATTTCCACTATGCTTCACTGTGGTTTATTCTTATTTATTTTTGAGGGAGTGGGACATTGGGGACAGAACATCTATGAAAGTGAGAGAGATCCTCTGGATTCTTCTCTAACATCACACTAAATCATAATATAACAATTCTAAAGTCATCATTGTGAAATTCTCAGTTACCAATCAAAAAATAAAGGATGTTGTAGGTACCATATGTTTTCACTCTTATGTGGATCCTGAGAAACTTAACAGAAGTCCATGGGGGAGGGGAAGAAAAAAAAGAGAAAGAGAGGGAGAGAGCCAAAGCATAAAAGACTCTTAAAAACTGAGAACAGACTGAAGGTTGATGGTGGGTGGGAGGGAGGGGAGGGTGGGTGATAGGCATTGAGGAGGGCACCTTTTGGGATGAGCACTGGGTGTTGTATGGAAACCAATTTGGTAATACATTTCATATAAAAAAAAATAAAAGATGTTGAAGGAGAATAAATCAGCTGGAAATTATAAAATGTATTTCTTGAAATCTATATATAATATTTTTTAATGAAATGGATAAAAAAACCTATTTGGTAAGTTAGTATTAGAATAAAAACCATCAGGGGCACCTGGGTGGCTCAGATGGTTGAGTGTCCGATTCAGCTCAAGTCATGAGCTAACGGTTTGTGAGTTCAGGCCCCTCATCAGGGTCTTGGCTGTCAGCGCAGAGCCTGCTTTAGATCCTGTCCCCCTCTCTGCATCTTCCCTGCTCACTCATGTACATTCTCTCTCTCTCTCTCTCTCAAAAATAAATAAACATCAAAAGTAAATAAACATTCAATACTTTGCCATTAAAACAAGGATAAGAAGACATAAATCTTTCTTAGAAATTTGGCTTTTCTTTCTGCATCTTGTGGTTTACTCACCTGCAATGAGAATGCCACTAATTAATAACTAAATGAGAAGTCAGTAGGTAACAATTCAAAATGTAAAAATAAAAAAAGAAGAAAAAGTCTAAAGTTATAAAAATAATACATTTTACCTTTCCTTTACTTTTATGGGATTTTTAATCTCACTCAGCTGTCAGTCATTCTCATTATTTTGAGCACATTTTTCAAACAGTTTAAATTGTTCCCACCGTGGCAGCCAAACCAAATAAACAGTCAAACACTGAGGAGTGTGTGATTTCACCAGAGACCTGAAACAATGGAGTGCCCCAGAAATTTCTATTAGGTGAAAAGGGGTAGGAAACCTCAGTGACAGCTTTAAACATAGAAGGAAAACATTCTCTCTAGTTTCCCATCAATGTATGCCATTGAAACCAAAAAAATCTTAACAACCTCAAATAAATAACACCAATGATGGTAACCTTGCTATGTATCAGATAAGAACTGCATTTAAAAATGCAAAAAGTTGTAGCTTGTAATGCAAAGTAGCTCATTAGGTTAGTTATGCATATATGTTTGAAAAATACCACAGTCCTTTAGGTAAAGAAAGGATAAATATGATCAGATTTTATAATGTATGTTTAAAGTTATAAAATATATATGCTTAACTGGAATTTTCTCTTTTCTAAATGTTCACTTTGTGACATCTGAAGCACTACATAATCGTTTTACAACAAAAAAGATTAATGCAGACTTTTAAAAGTTGGGTTCTTAAATTTTTGAGATTCAGACTTTTAAAATCTTTGAACATATACATTACCATCTTTTTCCCACTTGCACCGAGAGCCAAATTAAATTAAATCTAAACCTGTGTTCCCCAATTACCTATTCTGATCCAGAAAACAAGCAAACCAACAAAACTGGTAGCTGAAATATTTAAATAACTTGAAATTTACGAGTTGTTAGCCAAAGGGGGGAAAATATTAGACTTTACCACTGCAAACTATTCAGTGGGATATAATTATATTTTATTGTTAGATGACATGACTGAGAAATCAATATACATGTAGATTAACACCTTGTTGTAAATAGATTAAACACATTATTTTAAATTAAAAAACATTTTTTAACGTTTATTTTTGAGAGAAAGAGAGACAGAGTGGGAACAAGGAGGGGCAGAGAGAGAGGGAGACAGAATCTGATGCAAGCTCCAGGCTCTGAGCTGTCAGCACACAGCCTGGCGTGGGGCTTGACCTTGTGAACTGCAAGATCATGACCTGAGTCAAAGTTGGAAGCTTAACCGACTGAACCACCCAGGTGCCCCATACTATTTTAAATTTTTTATTCTGCGGTTTCCATTAGAAATAAACCAATATATGTAAATATGTTCAGTTTTGTGTCCATTTAATTTTTCCCTAAGGTCTTAGCCAAATTATATACCATAAGTACATGAAGAAGAGTAAATAACAGGTAAATCAATCAATAACACTTTAGACCTCAACAGAAATTACTCTTGTTGAGAAAATTAGAGTCACGAGGAAGCTAGTTATAAACATCTTAAAGTTATATTGTAACTTTCAGAAATATTACATTTGTCTTAGAGTTCTTATTTCATTTTAGTATTATTTTTTGTAAATATAAAGCAGTTGCTGTCTTTATTTGAGGATTCCTATTTTAACTCTGGCAACAAGACAGAACTCAATCATTTAAATAACTATATATTTAAAAAAAATATTACAAAAGTAATATAAGCCCATTGTAGATAGAATATCAATACTGATGACTAAGATTAAGAAAAACCATTTATGGGGCGCCTGGGTGGCGCAGTCGGTTGAGCGTCCGACTTCAGCCAGGTCACGATCTCGCGGTCCGTGAGTTCGAGCCCCGCGTCGGGCTCTGGGCTGATGGCTCAGAGCCTGGAGCCTGTTTCTGATTCTGTGTCTCCCTCTCTCTCTGCCCCTCGCCCGTTCATGCTCTGTCTCTCTCTGTCCCAAAAATAAATAAACGTTGGAAAAAAAAATTTAAAAGAAAAACCATTTATGATTCACCACTCATATTCTTCATATATTTTGTTTCCTTTCATTTATTTTTAAGTATTTATTTATATATTTGAAAACATATTTCAGTGGGAAGGGTTACCAACCACACCAGGTTTGATGACTCATTAGGAGAATTCTAAAGGACTCAGCATATGGTCATATTCAAGATTATGATTATTTCAGGGAAAGGTTACAAAGCAAAAATCAGCAAAGGGAAAAGGCTCCTGGGCAAAGTCTGGGGAGCCCAGCTGCAAGATTCGAGGGTCCTCTCCTAGTGGAATCCTGCAAGACATGCTTAGTTCCTTCAACAATAACTTGTGATAGCACATGTGAAGGGTTGCCAATGAGAAGTTTGCAACGGACCCAGTGCCCAGGGTTTTTATTGGGTGTTGATCATGTAGGTCTCTTCCGCCTGCCATATAACCAAATTTCGGACTCCCAGAAGGAAAGCAGGTGTTGAGTATAAGCGGGATTTTTTTTTGCCTACTTTATGTACAATGAGCCACTCTTCTCAGTTAATGGTGTTGGGAACTCTCCTGAAATCCAAATTCTCAGATGTCAGCCAAGAGATAACTTTATAAATAAGCCTTTCAAAGAATGACAGGCATGCTATGTTGACCATTTCTGCCTAATTTCATATTATGTTATTAACT
The DNA here is from genome assembly GCF_014898765.1 of Herpailurus yagouaroundi. Lineage (NCBI taxonomy): Eukaryota > Metazoa > Chordata > Mammalia > Carnivora > Felidae > Herpailurus > Herpailurus yagouaroundi. The sequence continues at coordinate 56,287,706 of NW_024412400.1, forward strand.
GTTTTCTATTTAATTTTTGATATATGAACCTCTTTCACTATCATGAAGTATTTTTTCATAGTAAATGGGTACACTGTTTTTAATTTTATGCATGTACCATGGTTTATTTAATAAATCTATTGGCAGATTTTTTTAAATTAAGGGCCCAAATCTTTACTGTAAAACACAAAAATTCTATGAATATTAATATTGTTCCCTTGGTATAAGTTCCCAAAACTGAGATGGTAAAGGGTTTTGATGCATATTATATGATAGTCCATACTGTCCTCTAGGTCTGTAATAAAATACATACCCAAACACCAACAGTGTTTATAAGAAATTGATATTTACAATAATTTATTAATTTGCTAAGAGAAAAGTGAATTCTGGTTATTGTCTTATTTAACATCTTTGATACTATTGTTGTTGAACATTTAACAATATATTTATTAGCCGTTTATATTTTGACTTTTGTAAAAATGTATTCATTTAACCCTATTAAATGAATACATTTTTTTTACCAGCCACTATTACAAAATAGTCACAATTGAAAAGATATATTTTAAAATTTTTTTAATGTTTATTTATTTTTGAAAGAGACAGAGCACAAGCAGGGGAAGGGCAGACAGAGAGGGAGACACAGAATCAGAAGCAGCCTCCAGGCTCTGAGCTGTCAGCACAGAGCCAGACTTGGGGCTCGAACTCACAGACTGTGAGATCATGACCTGAGCTGAAGTCAGGCCCTTAACTGACTGAGCCACCCAGGTTTCCCAAAATTGAAAAGATATTAAAACACCAGTTGAAATTAGCAGTAATGGGCTAGGTGCTATTCTATCTTTGTCCAAATTAGTTTTCACATATCTAGCTTCATTCATTAATTCGGAACTTCTCACTACTAGAGAATGATGGGCATGGCATTACTTTCTTCTATATTAGTACAAGTGATAGATTTTTTTTTTCTGCAAAATTTATAGTGGGAAGTTTTAGGGGTTTAAACAAATAGATAATCTTCTACACTAAGGGACATTCAGAGGATCTTTTAAAACTTAATTAATTTCCTAATAATTGATTTGTTTTTAGGATTTAAGAGTTGAGATTTTAAAAGCAATTTTTTAAATTTAAATACGTGTGTTAGCCAAAGCATAAGAGACTCTTAAAAACTGAGAACAAACTGAGGGTTGATGGGGGGTGGGAGGCAGGGTAGGGTAGGTGATGGGTATTGAAGAGGGCATCTTTTGGGATGAGCACTGGGTGTTGTATGGAAACCAATTTGACAATAAATTTCATATATTAATAAATAAATAAATAAATAAATAAATAAATAAATAAATAAAATTAAAATGTGTTTCCAGTTATATTACATGTCTAAAAATGTAAGATGTAATTTATTAAATGTAAAATTTAGGTACTTTTCCCCATGAATTAAACCAGCTTTCTCTATACTTACTTTATAATTAGGCTTTCTTTTTGTTACTATTAAATATGTGTTGGGCTCTTAGCTTTTGGGGAAGGAAAATCTCAATCTCAAATATTCATGTTTCTACAATTGGTTTTCAAACAAGTTTCTAATGGGCAGTGATCATTCTCTTTCAATCCCACTGCCAGAATGAAAAAGAGGTCAACATTCTGTCCTAAGTATGTTTTATCTCAAATGCAACAGTCTAGTTTGTTTGCATTAACTTTTAAGGGGCTGGTTAAACAAGTTGAGAGTAGAATAGGCCTGTTAAACAGCATAAGGTTGCCCTTTATTCAGAACTTATTTAAAAAAAACAATTGGAAATATTGTCATTATTTACCTAGGAGGGAATAGAAAGCAAATGATAGATAAGGGTACGCAATAGCTATGATTAAAACAGAAATCAATGAAGTCTAATTTATTCTGTATCATTTTATGAAGCCAGGGAGCTTTCTGAGGAGGAAGGCAATAAATTAGAAGTAGATATTAACTTTTTGTTAAATACATGAATGTGAGATAGCTAAATAGTGATTGAAGGGAAAAAAAAAAACAGAACTCAAACACTGTTAAATAGCTAATACTAAAAATCTTTGAAACACACTGTGGAAGAAATTTCTTTTCAGTTAATTGTTTGCATACAATCAGATAGGAAGTATAATAAAGAATGTTTGCTTGGCATTTAGAAGGCCACTGTAAGTTGGTAGTCTAAATGATGACTTCTATATTTAGAGGAAATTAGTCTAAATTAATTCAAGAAAGAGTTCACAGGGTATGGTTTTTGACAGTCATGAAAGAATTCTAGTGCACCTGCTTAGGAATATTTTCCCCCTGTATAAATGTGTCTGCTATTTTGCTTAGTTTGTGGTAAGTAATTTGCATAAATCCATAATGTAGCTGTCAGATTCTTTTTTTTTTCTTGCAGCATTATAATGCTAATAGAGAAGTGAAAAAAAGCAGAATTAAAAAAAATCTTTTTAGACCTGACACCTCTACACTTGACATCTGTATACTCTCTGTGATAAATATAGCTTTAGCTTTTCTATGGTAATGCTTTCATAATCTTAGCTTCTGGGCATTGGTGCTACACAACATTTGCAAAGGACAATAATATTTTACTCATGGAAGTTAGAGAGATATTTTTTAAAGTGTGAGGCATTCCCCCTTCATTTGAATGGGTGGGAGCAGATTGTGGATAAATAGTTGAATTGATATTTGAAAACATATAGGCATCAGTTGCCAATCACTTCCTCAGTCTTTTTCATCTGAAAGTTTTTAATTAAAATGTTGTAGTTAAAACGACACTGTGATATGGTAATATCAACACCAAAATAGATTACCTTATCGACTTTAAATTATTTGTAATTTCTGATCTAGGGGAAAAAACCTCTCAAATCATTCATCTCAAAGGTATGAATCTTTCAGGGCCTTTTTGGACGCTCATCATTTTGAGCAAGTGTTAGTGACTCTAAACAGAAGTTTGTCTTCCACACATATAAAATTTGCTCACGCTCAAAGCAATAGTAAGAAGTGAGAAGTTTTCCAAATTCAGGATAAATGCAAAACAAACAAAAACAAATAAACTAATAAATACATACGTTTTGCTATTTCATCTTAGGTCCTAGCAAGACACCCTTAGGTCAGTAGGTTTAGTGCAAATAGTCACATTATAGCTAAACAGTTTCCAGAGCCTCTAATCAAAAATTGTTTTCTATGCACATTTATTTTTCTTGTTTAAAAATATAGTTTTATCTACAGAAGGTCTTCAAGTTATGTCTATAAATATAAGTCAGAATGATGTAAGGAGGCAGCCATGTTAACTGAATTTTATAAAATTCCAGGAAAAATGTGAGGCAGCACAATTCACCAGCAATTCTTAAGAGAGTATCTGAACAGGCCACCTTCATTCCCATTGACAAGGAAGATGTTAGTGTACTGGAAGAGAAGAAAAAGAACAAAAATTGTAGAGGAGAAGAAAATTGTGTATAGAAAGAAAGCTTTTAACAAAATCAAGTATGCAGTCAGGGGTGGGGGTCCCTGAATGATATGGCTCATCAAATAAAGACCCTCAGCAAAAAGTATCATACAACGTTGTCAATTCACATCAAACTGGAAAAGCAATTTAAGATTTGTTCTGTTTTTTTGGTCTCTCTGTATCTCTCTTACATACTCACACACGCAAATACAACTATGAAAAATAATTTTTTTTTTAAAATCCCAAGTGCTCATAACAAAGAAAACAGCATTCAAGGAATTTCTGAGTGTACATATAGAAGGATGTATAGGATAGCTAGAAATAAACCATAAATAGTTTCTTCTAATATATTTTAAAAATTATTTATTTCAGGGTAAAATGTACATACAGTGGTATCCACAGATGTTAGGGGTTAGGGAATTTTGAAAAATGTAGATGTCCTGTAATCAAGAGATAGAACATTTCTTTCATACTATAAATTTATCTCACATTTTCCTTAGGTTAATCTACCCTGCATATAAGCTATCACTCTTCTGATTTCTGTTAGAAGCTTCTCTCAGGAATTCTTGGAAAACTTGTCCCATGAAAATCTAGTAATAAGATAAATTAGTACTGGATTATGGACAATCCAGTAGGATCTCCTGGTATCATTATCAGATGGTAGGGACAACCTGAGCTTTTCCTGATTGTTCCTTGGTTGAGGCCTGGAAACATGCCTGACTGTCCACTGTATACTCAACAGGACAGATTGTCATGGATGATACTAATGATATAGTATGCTAATAATATTGCTTCCATGTAAGCCATCACAACTATTGGTCCTGTACCCTTAAGTAAAACAAAATGAGTAAGCAGTAGAAGAAACACAGCATTAACATGTGGGCCCTGGAAGGCAAGAGAGAGACAGAGAGAAAGGGAGTGAGAGAATGTGAATTTCACATATTATCAGAATAACCTAATTATCAAAAGGTAGAATCCAGTGAAATTACATTTTGAAGGCAACTAATAACAATATGAACAAAACCCACATAAAGATATTTGATTTTCAAATTAAAAAACACAGTAAATAAAATGGTGAGGGTATTCACTCTTGTAATTTGAGTATGTGGTCAGGAAGAGGTGGGAGAAGTATCTCAAGACAAAGAGAAAAAACAGTGGTGGAAATTGTGAGAGAAAAAAATGAGAATTGGAAGATCCAGAAGAATCAATCTGGAAATAGCTAGCTACCAGAAGGAGAAATAGGAATAACTGAGCTTGAGACAATAGTTAAAATGTAAATCTGGGGAAGGCATATTGAAAATCTACCCTAAGCTTTAGGCAAGATTGATTAGAAAAGCTATATAACACCACATCCTAAAATGATGTTAGGCTATAGGAATAAACACAAATCATAGTAGCTTCCACAACAAAATAATAAAACTTAAACAGAGAAGAAAGGAGTCAGGCAGGTGTTGTAGTTTTCATCGGTATCGCATGTAGACTATCGAAAAAATAATAATCAAATACCAGTCAAAATAACATTCAGCTGTTAGGGGCAAACATATGTATTTGCAGATATATAAGCATTTAGAGACTATATCACATGAATATCCAATATGAGGAAAAGTCTCAAAAAAAGGGTCTAACCAAGTAAAAAATGAATTAGAACACAAGTCTCAATATAGGAATAAATAAATGAATGGAAGAAAAAAATCATGAGCCCTTGTGAATTCATGCATACAAAATACAGAAGTGAGAATTAAGCTCTTTTGCAAAATCATTATAAAATTCTCATATTACTAGTTAGGATGAAGCAATAAAGAAATACAGCCTGTTGGTCTTTGACACTATTAGTATCATGTGATAATTTTTATGTAACAGTAGAGAAGTAAAGTCTCATTGAGTTCAGCCAGTTACAGTCCTTTTGTGCACTGCACAAGGGCATTGCATCTGAGGGGTCAACCTTTATATTGCAGATAGACATGCACTTTATTACAACCTGTAATTAACAGATGAAACTAAACAGATTTAACAGATTCAATTAAAGTTATTATTCTATCAGAATCTTTGTATTATGTTAATTTTGCAACTGATGGAGGTATAGCATGTTGAGGAAACAAACATTTTTCTATAAACAGGGACCAAATGAACTAGTAGTCGAGTTCCTGCTTGGGGGCTGCAGACAACTGAGGTATCAGTGGTGAAATTCCTGAAATTCTTTTCCTCTGAAAACTTTCACTGATACTTAATTCCCTTGCCCAGTCCACAGTTTTGTAAGTAACTCATTCCTTGCATTAAGTGCGTTCTTGCCTGAGAATATCTATAGCGTAACCTGTATCTGACTGAGGCAATAATGTTGAGTATTTTTATAACCTTTGTGTATACCTTCAATTATTCCTGTTTTTATTGCTGATATTATTATTTCTCTTACTGTTTTGCATCTGGCATGATGCTATGTGATTTCACATATTATACAATCCCCATCACAGACCTGAATGATGGACATAATAGTCACTAATTTTAGGGTGAGAAAATATGGGTCAAAAAGGTTAAGTACACTTCCAAAACAAACTGGTAACTTATGAGCCAGGATTTATACTTATGTCTTTTGGAGTTGAAATTCTTTACCTGTTAAATATCTCTTCTTTCTTCTTCTTCTTTTTTTTAAATGTTTATTTATTTATTTTGAGAGAGAGAGAGAGCTAGCATGCAAGCAGGGGAGGGGCGGGGGATGGGGAGAGAAAATCCCAAGCAGGCTCCTTGCTGTCAGTGCAGAGCCACATGCAGGGCTCCCAGCTCATGAATTATGAGGTCATGACCTGAGCCAAAACCAAGAGCCAAATGCCCAACCAACTGAACCACCCAGGCACCCCCACTTTTGTTTTTCTCAAAATCTCATTGAGATCATTCACATTTAAGATTATTTTCCCAAGTAATATTAATTTATATAAACTTGTGTTACTGATACTGTCTATGCCAATTCTTTTAGATACTTTTATGTAATCTAAAAACATACTAATTTTCTTAGCATACTGGCTGTGGTGAAACTTACACTAATAGCATTAGACAATTAATACCTCTTTAATATAACATATTGTAAATTGAGCTATGGTGACAGGAAGACATGGTAGCAAACTAATTAGCAGATTGAAATTGATTCTTGCTCAATAAATATTTAAGAGGAAATAAAATTTAGTGCTGAAAAAACTGAAATGACTTGATGTTCAACCAAATGAAATACTGAGGGTATATTAATAGCTGGTAGTAGGCACTTATTTGTATGGCTGAAGTAAGTCAAATGTTTCTTTCAACAGTCACGAGTCGAGACTGTTCTTTACATGAGTAGATTTATTGAAGTTCTTTTAAGATGTGCTAAAATGTTTATTAGGAGTCTTCGGTAGCAAGTAACAGAAACCCATCTCAAAAAGGCTTCACCAAAAGAAAAAAATAAAAAGAGGAATTTATTGGCTTCTATGTCTAAGAAATCTAAGTGTCATGCTGTTAGCCACATGCAGGCATAAGGATTCACATAATGTTTTTCGGATGTTCTCTCTCTCCATAGTTTGATTTTGCTGCCAATTGTGTCACCAACTTCATTTTTCAGTTTCTCTATGTGGTAACAAAGAAGGTTTCTGACTCCTCAAATGTATCTCTTATTATGGTCTGTATGTTTGTGTCCCCCCAAAGTCATATGTTGAATTCATCTAACACCCAAAGTGGTATTAAGAGGTGGGGCCTTTGTGAGGTGACTGGGTCCTCAGAGCAGAGCCCTCTTGAATGGGATTGTTGCCCCTGTGAAAGCTGCCTGAGAATGCTACTTACTTCTGTCTCAATGTGAGGATCCAGTAAAAAGATGCTTCGTAAGAACCAGGAAGTCAGCCTTACCAGACATAGAACCCAGTTATACAGGTACCCCAATGTCTGACTTCCAGACTCCAGAAGTGTAAGAGATCAGTTTCTTTGTTTACAAGCCCTCCAGTCAGTTACAGCAGCCTGGGCTGTTTTGTTATAGCATCCTGAACAGACTAAGATACCTCTCGGTTCCCTCCTTACCCAATTACCTTAGCAACCATAATAAAAGAGATTACTTTTCCTCCCACACATCCACATGTCCATTGTGAGTAGAATATTCAGTAATTGCACATGATTTGAAACAAAAATATTTAACACATATTTATATATTACATACTATATTCCAAGCACTCTTCTAAATGTTGGAAATGTTAACTCACTAATCCTCATAAAAACTCTAAGAGAGATGTACTATTATTATCTCTCTTTTATCTATGAGGGGGTTGAGGCACAGGGAAGTTCAAGTCATATATTTAATAAGTGACAGAGGCAGGGTGAGGCCACAGTAGACCAATTCCAATAAAAATGCTATATTGATTCTTCATCAGGAGCAAAATATAAAAAAAATGTTGCCAAGGTAAAAATGTTCTTCTAATTATGTCACCATTAGGTAGGGCTTATATCTGAGGTAGTAGGAAGGGTCACTGCTGGGATTAGAGAAAAATGGGAGGAAAAACTTCCCAGAGGAATAGGGATGTTGGGATGAAAAGAAATACATCAATACATGTCCATCCAAACAAAGGGTGATATTTCTAGAAAAAAAATGTGTATGTGTGTGTGCATACATGTACATACATATATATGAAAGACATACATATAGAGTAGGAATATGTATACACACACACACATTCAGCTTGTAAATACACACATATGTACATGAGAGAGATACAGAGTTTTATTGTATGTAACAAAGGCTGATTAATGAATGTTAATAGTCAAAATAAATATATCATTTTGGTCGTGAGAGTATAATGGAAGATAATCAAACTGAGTGAGTCTGTGCTTCTATACTGATAGTTTAAATATGATTGTGATGTCAGATAAACTGAAAACAACTCCTGGGAGAAACTATTTCTTTTTCTTTTTCTTTTCCTTTTTCTTTCTCTTCTTTATTTCTTTCTTTCTTTTCTCTTCTCTCTCTTCCTTCCTTCCTTCCTTCCTTCCTTCCTTCCTTCCTTCCTTCCTTCCTTCCTTCCTTCCTTATTTCTTTCTAAGTAAGCTCTATATTCAACGTGGGGCTTGAGCTCACAACCCCAAGGTCAAGAGTCACATGCTCTACCGATTGATCCAGACAGGCACCCCAAAAACTGTTCTGTTTCTTGCTGATGTTCTTTCCTCCATTTAATCACAAATCCTCAGAATCTTTCTTCCTGAGCCAATAGTAAAAGAGAATTTTACTGATAAGACATTAGACAACTTGCTCCATTCTGATGAAGTCTGCTCTGAATCATCCTAAATGAGATGGGTTATTGCTGTGATTTGATTATTCTTCTTGAATTATAAAAAGTGAGCTGCCATAGTAAAATCTATGTGCATTAAAAAAAATTCTGTAACTCAGTGTCTTTTCCTAAACTATCTAGAATGTTTTCATCCTTTGCGCTATTTAATCAGCTCCCTTTACCCCTTGTTAGTGATGAACGTAAATGACTTTACCTCATGCCATCTCTTTGGGTGAAGGCAATGATGATGTGTGTACTGTGGGTGCCTCAGTACAGACTATGCACACACCTTTGTGCGCAGCCCCATGAGGGCATGTCCCTAAAAAGTGCTCCTGGTTCTTTCCCTAAACCTTCTTTTCCTGTCCATGCCATACTCTGGGTCTCAATGTTACATGGAGAAAATGAAGGCTATGTTTTTATTTTTGCAAACTGCTACTGGAGAGTATATACTAAAGGTCATAATGACCACTTTTCTGTCCTCAAGTTTGTAAATATTTAGTTTAGTTGATTGTTATATGGCTTCATTTTGAATACTTTATTTTTTTGTTTCAAGGGTCTACAAAAAATAAAATCATGAATTATTTCCTTCCTGGATTATTAAAAAGCTCTCTTTGAGTAAATGAATGGTGAAAGGCAAATTAAAATGCAAATAAAAGGTGAATATTATATTGCAAGTAGAATAACTCAAATTTTTCTTACAAAATTATAGGAATTAGCAGTGTTTTTATAATCAGATTGACCCCAGTTAATATCCTAGACCTACTACTTACTAGTGAGGCCCTCAGTTTAATGCAAAGCATGGATAGTAATACTTATATTCTCAGACTTGAGGATTAAATAAAAGCTTTAGATGCTAATCACATAGCAAATAATAATGACACAGTAGCTATTTAGTAAATGGCAATTGTTTTTACTTTCTTTGCAATCATGTTTTAAATCAGGTTTAAACCTGCCGACAGGCACTCCATCTTCCTGTTTAGGGTTTATTCCCTTTGTGTACCCTTCTAGCCTTTTCATATCTTCTTCCAGTATGATAAATGGGACCTCTAGAGTCCTCTAAACCCATTAGGCTTTTTCTCTACCTCATGTTCATTTTTTTTTTTCTATCACCTAGGTCTGAAAACCCCTTTCTCCACCTTTCTTGTCTCTTGAAGCCCTCCATATTCTTAATGGTACAACTCTAAATTATCTCTTTCATGGGGTCTTTACCAACTCTCCCTAGTTTTAATTTCCTTGTGCTCCCATTGTATTTTGTTTAAAATGATATAGTGTTAGTAAAGGTTCTTCAGAGAAATAGAATCCAATAGGAGTTTATATACGTAATTAAATTTAATTTATCTATCAATTGATTGGTTGGCTCACATGATTATGGAGGCTAAAAAATCCCATGATCTGTCATATGTAAGGTGGAGACCCAGGGAACCCAATGGTGTAATTCAATCTGAGTCCAAATGTTTCAGGACTAGGGTTGCTAATGGTATAAAGCCTGGTTGGAGGCTAGGAGACAATCAATGTTCCAGCTCATTCATTCAGGCAGAAAGGGTCCAGTTCCCCCTTCCTTCACTTTTTGTTTTATTTAGGCCCTCAGTGGATTGGATGGTGCCCACCCACACTGGGCAAGTCCATCTGTTTTACTGAGTCTGCCAGTTCAAATGTTAATCTCATCCAGAGACACCCTCACACATGCATCCTGAATAACGTTTAACCAACTGTCTAGGCACTCTATGATTCACTTAACTTGACACGTAAACGTAACCATCACAAATAAAATAGCAGAATTTAATATGTGAGTGCTATAATTCTACTTAACTGAGTGCATTTTACCAAGAATTTTTAATAGTAAAATTTTTTTGGAATAGTAAAAAAAGTCTTCTTGTTTGATTCTTTTTTAAAAGGCTGGTCAGAAAATTGAGAAACCTATCTTTTAAAATTAATAAATTTCCCAGTTAAAGACCAGTCAGTCCATCATCAGCAACAAAACTGGAAACCAAATAGAAAACACCCTTCAGGGACTCTGGGGCGCCTGGGTGGCTCAGTCAGTTAAGCGTCCGACTTCGGCTCAGGTCATGATCTCATGGTCCGTGAGTTCGAGCCCCGCATCGGGCTCTGTGTTGACAGCTCAGAGCCTGGAGCCCGTTTCAGATTCCGTGTCTCCCTCTCTCTCTGCTGCTCCCCTGTTCATGCTCTGTCTCTCTCTGTCTCAAAAATAAATAAACGTTAAAAAAAAAAAGAAAAAAGAAAGAAAACACCCTTCAGGGACTCAGTGGTGTATCTGTGCTTGAATTATATTGCTGGAAAGAAAGTAAATTGAGAAGGAGTATTACCAAGCTAAACCTGTAAACCATATTGAAGGCATTAGATTTATGAATGAATGCCAAGAGTAGTTTGAGAAAGAATACTGAACAGGGTGAGACTAGATGTCTTCAAACTCTTATTAACTGTAGAATTTTTCGTTCGAATGAAATAGTTCATAAATGGGTGAAAAAAGTGATAAATCAGAGCTGTTCTGACCTTTGGACTCCCTTATCCTCTGTCTGGTCTTTGATGGTAACTGTCGGGAACACTCTCTGGCTAAATATATCACCCTTGCTTAAGTTTCTAGGCCCCTTTAAAACAAACGAACAAACAACGAAACAGATTTATTACAGCAGATGATTTAAAGTGGAGAACTAATGTAAGAGGAGTCCATGTTTGGGCTACCCTGAGCGGATCTGTTGTTTCAGCAGTTTTGTCTCAAAATCACACCATGTCCTCTGCAAATGAGAGCTAGACACGGAGACTGGAGTGAGCAGCAAGAACTTGATCCACAAGGGCACAGGGCAGGGCTGTGGGGCATTGCCAAAACGAAAAAGCTAAGTAAGCTAGTCAAGAGGGAGAAGAGAATTCAGTAAACACACATACACACAGATTGAGGTGACAGACACCCTGTGGACCTCTCCCTGAGGGAGAGTGGGAGTGCCTTCACTTTTTAATGAAGTTCCTATTTAAGTTCAGTTTGTGGCAGGCCTAGCGTTTCTGTACTTTAGACTGTCTTAGAAATCTGCTCTCACATGCAAAAAGACTTAGCTTTCATTTCATTGAAGTTTAGAGGGATTTTGTTTTGTGTTCAGACGATTCTGTACTGGTACCAAACAATTGAGCTATGGATGTGGTTACAAGCAATGGGATCTAGAAAATTTGCAAGACTAGTTAAGGTACCATGGCTGGGAAGAAGGCATGCAGAATCCTTGACCCAGGAAAAAAGCTATTTGTTCATGGATTTGTGATAGAAAAACAGGTAATACAAACTTTTCGAATCTAGAACAAACAGCTTCTTAGGGAGAACATTTGGGGGGATTTAGAAAAATGTCAAGTTGGTAATGTTTATTGTCATCTCTTGGTTACTCCTCTAGCTTATAAGAACATTGGGGTCACCAGTACACTCCTGTTTAGGACTGCCTGACTGGAGGCAGATGATTAAAATGAAAATAACTATATAAAATTTCTGTATGAAACCATTTCTACTGGTTGCTTGCCCTCTAAGACTACTGGGATTCAGGTGCTAAAATCAGCTTGCCAGTTGAAACTGATATCCCAAATGTGTTGTATTTTAGGTTAAAGTCACTGCTTTCATTGAAAAAAAGCAATACCAGAAAGAAAATTCTGGCAATTGCAATTGAGGGCCTAGAATGAGCAAGATTCTGTGTGCTGTTGGGAATTGCTTCTTGGGGAGTCTTAGGAGGACCAGTGAGTGTAGGAAGTCAGGCTGCAGATCCACCCAGGCTCCATTCATGTTGAGTTGGATGAGGTTGTTAACAAATTGTAGCCGTGTGTGTGTGTGTGTGTAAGTGTGTGTGTGTGTGTGTGTGTGTGTGTGTGTGTGTGTGTGTGTGTATAAGACGTTTTCTTTATCCATTCACTCATTGATGGTCATTTAGGTTGCTTTCATATCTTGGCTATTGTAAATAATGCTGCAATGAACATGAGAGTGTATGTATCTTTTTATGTTAGTGTTTTAGTTTTTTTTGAATAAATAGTTATATATATATATTTTTGAATTTTTGGATCATATGATAATTCTATTTCTAACTTTTTGGGGTATATCTATACTATTTCCCACATTGTCTGTACCAGTTTATATTCCCACCAACAAATATAGAACACTTGCTTCTCCACGTTCTCACAACACTTATTATTACTTGTCTTTTTGATAATAGACATTCTAACAGGTATGAAGTGATACCTCATTGTGGTTTTGACCTGCATTTCTCTGATGGTTAGTGATGTTGAGCATCTTTCCATGTGCCTGTTGGTCAACTGTACGTCTTCTTTCGAAAAGTGTCTATTCAAAGGTGCCTGGGTGGCCCAGTTGGTTAAGCCTCCGACTTTGGCTCAGGTCATGATCTCATGGTTCACGAGTTCGAGTTCCTCATTCGGCTCCCTGCTGTCAGCTCAGAGCCTGTTTTGGATCCACTGTCCCCATTTCTCTCTATCCCTTCCCCACTTGCTCTCTCTCTCTTTCAAAAATAAATAAACATTTTTTTTAAAAGAAAAGTGTCTATTCAGATCTGCTGCCCATTTTTTAAATTGGATTATTTTTTTGCTATTAAGTTGTATGAATTCTTTATATTTTGAATATTGACTCCTTATCAGTTACATGCTTTACAAATATTTTCTAGCATTCAATAGGTTGCCTTTTTGTTTTGTCAGTGTTTTCCTTTGCTGTGCAGAAGCTTTTTAATTTGATATAGACCCACTTGTTTATTTTTGCTTTTGTTGCCTTTGCTTTTGGTGTCAAATCCAAAAAAATCATTGCAAAGATGTCAAGGAGCTCACCACCTATGATTTCTTCTAGGAGTTTTATTGTTTCAGGAGTAATTACTTTCTTTATTGTCTTAGTCCAGACTGCTGGTCATTCCACCATAATTACTGTTGCATCTCTTCTTTTAAAGCCTTTCTGTTTCCTTAAGATTTATTTGGAACTGAACCAAATGCAGTAGTTCATAGACTACAGACCTACAGATTGCTGAAGGACTTCCACTGCCCTGCTTCAGGGCTTTTGTGTATGAAACCCTAAATTACTTCAGTGCCTTTGGATCACTATATCCTATTTCAAGTGCATTTTGACATTTCAGATATTTCCTTAGTTCTCCCTGACATTTCGAAAACAACTGGCCATTGATTTTTTTCATTAGTTATGTGTCCCAAGACCATCTGACACTCAGCACCTGATCTGAAGCACCCTGTATTCAAATATAACAGCTGACAAATTGCAAGGCAGGTCTTGACTAACCAAACTTCTTTCATTTCCTGCCACGATGCAGTAAACTTTATCCTGCCACAAAGCTAGGAAGCTTCTTCTGTCATGACATCCACTGAGAATGCACAGTTTGAAGCTGCCACTGTGGTGAATGGTAGAAATGTACTCTGGTGACTGGGGACTATTCACTAATAATAGCGGAACAGAGGGTAATGGCAGGTATTTATGCATTATAATGAGTATTTATTATGTGCTGCTTGTAACTAAAGACACTTGTTTTTATCATTTATGTGAAGATCATCTTTGGAAAAGCAGTCAAAGCAATAAAATAGCAGCTTATGAATAACAAAGCAGCAGACTCAGATCTGATAAGCTTATTATTAAGGTAGTAATTTAATATTTATGTAGCATATTAAAATTATATTTCTTATATACTTCTCCACTGAAGTAATATTACTTTGTGTCATATGTATAGCCCAGGATTTTGTAATTTTAAAGGCATTTAAAAATTATAAATCATTTCTTAAAAGGTCATCTGTTAAGAGATTTACAACCTAGCCTGTTGATGACCACAACAGTCGCTGACAGGAACAGAGCAGGAAAAGTTTCTTTTAAAGCTCATCCAGGCAGTGTTTCAAGGGAAGTTTTCCAGATGATCTATTTCCTGATAAGACATTTGTTCTCATGAAATAATAAAAAGACTCTACTTGCAAACCAGCTGTGATTATGGTGAGTTAGTTACCTAAGTCAGCCAGTTCTATTTCTACACCCTGGCAGATGCAGAAGTGAAAAGAGAGCTAACAGAGGCTTTTAAAATGATTCAGTCAGTTAGGGGAGGAAAAAAAAAAAACGAGGATAAGAAGGAGACACCTGACGATTCATAAATGTCATTTCCTACATGAACTTGGAAGTTCTTGAGCATTTGGAACCATATCATGTCTATGTGTGAAATCCAGAGAAAATGTTTTGTTAAATGTCTCTTGTCACCTAAGTATATTTCAGTTTTTCTTTTACGTGAAGAAAATGTTTCCAGTTTGATGAAGTCACTGGCCAGAAGTGTTTTGTTTTTATGTTTGGGTGTTTTCCCAAAAATTATTAACATAGAAAATGTGTTTTAGAGAGACAACACAGAATAGGTGGTGGTATTAGGATCAATAGAGACATAGCTTAATTCCATGGATATATTAAACACTTTGTTCCATTTTATAGCTATTAATCAAACTCTCGAAACCTAAAAAAAATTAACAAGCCAATATATATATATATATATATATATATATATATATATATATGTAATATATGAGGATTGTGTGTTTGTCTTGTGTAAAAAATGTAAAGTAACACTACCAAAAGGTATAATATGTGATTGTGAAGGAAGCATTTCTGGATCCCTCATAAATGTTTATATATAGAAAAAATATTTATTTTGCCTTCTGGGTATGTAATAAACTATTAAAAATGACTTCTCCTTGTGTCATTAACTTATATTACATGAAGCCATCATGTGTTTAAGCCATAATTCTACTTCAGGTGAGGAAGTCTTTATTTAAGAAGTGGAGTACAATGTACAAAATATCATGGGATTCACTCTTGCCATCTTGAAAAGTTATAGAATATATTAATATATTTCAATATATTAGAAGTAAAAATTGACAATACAGTATGTCTTTGATTGACTATTTTTAGTTCTAGTTAACAAAGGAGTAATTGTAAATATTGTAGCATTGCATGAGGTATTTAAATTGGATAATGCACATATTTTAATAGCTGTACTAGGGAAATATCCTTTACATATATATCTATCTATCTGGACTATAAATTTTTGGCCTATGAATAGCTAATAATGAAATTAATTGTATGATACACATTTTAAGGAGTTTTAAAAATATGTATAGGAATATACAAAATGGTTTGTGCAATACTTTGTGTATATGTGTGTGTTCCAGAATTTCAAGATTGAAAAAGGAAGCAATTGCACCATATAAACAGCCCTGACTTTCAAAGAAATATGAGTCCTATGTCATCTATTCTATGGAAATTTCTGTCTCAAACAAGTTACTTAAGCCTCCTTTATTTTTCTCAGTCTTACCATCATCAGTTGTAAAATAAGAAAACAACACTTGTCTCATAGGATTGTTAGGATTAGATAGGGTATTATATAAAAATAGTTCTATGGTACCTGGGTGGCTAAGTTGGTTCAGCTTCCAACTCTTGATTTCACCTCAGGTCATAATCCCAAGGTTTGTGAGTTCGAGTCCCATGTCCGGCTGTGCGCTGAGAGAGCAGAGTCTGCTTGGGATTCTCTCTCTCTCTCTGTCTCTCTCTTTCTGCCCATCCTGTGCATGTACTTTCTCTTTCTCTTTCTATCTCTCAAAATAAATAAACTTTAAAAAATGTTCCTATAAGATGCTTGAAAGTATCAAAGTATATATAACATATTTTAATAATTATATAATCAATAAATTAAATACTTAATAATTAATACCAATAGATATTATATTGCATATTTTAAAAGCTCCATTAATTATTACATTATTTTAAAGGGTCCAAATGTTTTCTATAATAATATATTTTACATCTTGATCAAGAAGAAAAATGAGGCAGAAATGAAGTAGCTATACATACACACATGATATACACTTTAAACTTCCTGAAAAGTTTCGTTATCATTATCCAAGGAGTTCATGTTTTATGTAGTTGATTGAACTTACAACTTTTTTTCTGAATTTTTATTTCTATATATTATTCTTTGAAGATTCTTCAGAAGTCCAATATGAATTTTATTTCAATTTTTAATATTCCACAGCCAAAGATTTACTATGTAAGACTTATTGTATACACACACACACACACACACACACACACACACACCATATATATAATGTACTTAGTATTAAAATGATCAATAAATGTTTAAAGCTGGTATAACTAGATGACATATTACAACTAAATGACACACTAGATGCATTAATTTATTATTTCACAATATTTATTGATATCATTGAACTAATTGAAATGTTGTATTTTGTTTGATAGATAATGTCTTGACTGATACTTACGACTTCAGCACTAAGGGATGCAAAACTATATGCCACAACTTTATACAACTGAATTCTGGACAATTGAAACCAACAGGGATGGCTTGAGCAACATTTTAAAATTGTTTTTTTTCCCTCTGAGTGTTTTTCATTTAATCAAAATAATACTCTGGGTTCTATCTTAGGCCCTGAAGTCTTTTGAGGGAACACAGCTAACAAGACATATGTCCTTATATGCTATTTTCATTTGTTAATGTCATGGGATTGTCTTTGCAGTGGCCACAATGAATTTATTCAAGGAAATTAAATGCAGCTTGAGGAAAAATAGAGGAAAAATAGAGGCTATGATGAAAATAAAATATTGCCCAAGAGGGGCTTTTGGCAAAATAGACTTATCACTTTTGTCAAACATTCTTAAAATAGCTATTTGGAGCATTGTCTGTAGAGAGTGTGTCGATGTTTAAGGCTAATAATGAAGTAGGCTGCCTATGGGAACACCTACCATGGTCTCCTTCTAGTTACATCCACAGGTCCACTTCGCGGTCTCTAACCAGCAAAATGAGCTTACTTTTCCTCTCACAGGTCCCATTAATTTAGCCTGTGCTACTTTCTCCATATGACTGACAATCTCTTCTATTCTGTGGAGTCTAGTTTCCCTCTCTAAAACAGTATGGGTGAGGGTCTCAAGCTCCAATTCTCTTTAACGCATTTTCTTATATGACTCAGGCATCCCACTCATCCTCCCTTTGTATGTTTTAGCCTTTGGTTACAATTTTGGTAGAGGAGGAAACCTTCTGAGGGTTTCCCCTGGCTTGTTTATTTCAAGTATGCTTTCAGGAACTTGGGAAGTTACCTAAAGCTGGGTTGACAGATTTGGGTTCTTTGAGAGATAGACTCCCACCTAACACCATTTGTCACCTAATTCCCATAAGCCTCAACTTTAACCAGCAGGTCCTGACAGTATTTTGGGGTCCCTAGATTAAATAAATTCACTATAAGTGTCTTTCCGTCTCTGAATGGTGTGTGTATGTGTGTGTGTTTTCCTACTGTATATATCTAGCTGTCCTGATATGCCAAAGGGATCTCATCAGGGAAGCTTTAAGGAAGATTGATAAACCATTCTTGGCATGGCATTTCAGGGTCCTTCTTTAAGTGGACCTGGCCTTTCTTTCATTCAAAGGTTTCCTGGTCTGTGATCTAGCTCTGGATGGAAACTTGGTGAGGAGATGAGACTTTTTATTGTGGTGACCGAAATCAAACCTGTGCTCACAAGTCCTAGTGTTTCCTTGTGACTATATACTGATAGATTACTTAGAAGGATGACTCTGTTTTATTTTTAGTGATTAACCCTGGCTAAAAATGTCTATGGGTCAAAATATGCTGACTACTTTTATAGTAAGTGTGACTACCCTGCCTCAGGGGTAAGGTAGCCACATGGCCTCTGCCATCTTAGAAACTTACATTTCAATGGTTACAGCTCTCACCTTTATCTCAGACCTACAGAGAACAACGAACGATGGAAATTTCTAAGAATGTAGGACCCCCCGCCCTTAGCGTACTTGTCAAATTTGAGAGATGTTTGGGGGATTCATGAATGGGATGCACAGAATACAATTTTGTACTCCAATATTCATATTTCCTTACATCTTTGAATTTTTCCTCTATATCCTAATCAGGAAATTCAGGCATCTCAGGCTCATATGATATAAATCACTTTCCAGTCCCAGTCCTAGTCAACCAACCAATTATTGCTAAAGCCACTGCCAGCAGCTGAAGCAAACACATTGAATAGAATGGGAAGTTAATCATATTGATAAATGTAGACATTTAATATAGGGAGTTGATTAGTAAAGCAGAGTGCAAGAGGGAGAGGTAGTATAATCCAGAGCCTACAATTACACGTGCCACTAAGACTCCTAGAGCTCTGTTACGGTCACTGCCGCTGTTGGAACTGCTGCCTCTGATGCAGGGCTGGAAGCCAGGAGCCTACAGTCTGGCTGACAGTGCTGTTTGCTGCTGATGCTTTTGGGACCTCTCTGCCAACCTCAGTAACCTACTGCTACCACTGCTTTGCCCACTTCCACTATATTCGGGGCTCACTGACATCTCTCATAGCACACAGTTGCTCCCTGTTGCCACTGATGCCACTGCAGGAATTAGAAGCAAGAAAAATGCAATTTCTTTTCCTTTTATCCTCTGTTCTGCAGCTATTGCCTCATATCAGTAGAGCACCATTGAAACCTTGGGGGCCAGTGCATGTGAGAAATTCAGCTGGAAGGCTTTCAAGACTTGGCTGTGTAGAAGGGGGCGGGGAGGGTGACTGTGTGGGTTAACACCCCCTAGCCGACCCACAGTCCTTTTCCTTTTTAGAATTTACAATTCATCTTTTCAGGCAAGCTGCCAGATGTAACACATATGACAATTGAGAAATTGTGTAAACATTTCCAGAAATTTAGAAACCTCAGGTGACATTATTTTTTCTTTCTTTTCAGAATTTTAGCTGGTTCTGGAAATATCGCTTTCTTCTTACTGTGGCCCCTTTTTACCAGAGAGTGGAATCTTTCCCCTTTCTTTCGCATTTTCCTAATAATTTTATTCTTTTTGCTTTACTTAGAAAAGGAAAAAAATAAATATTTAATCATACTGTTGATAAGTGAAATACTTATGAATCTGTTTCAAAAATCTATTTATATAATGAATGAATTAATCAAGGTTTGTTAGAGAACACAAACACTTTAAAACAGATTTGAACAACTTTCTAAAATTTTATCTTGGTTTCCATGTCTTGAGACTCCTCAAGTTTCATATCAAATGTCATTAAAAATTTTTATTGAGGTGGGGCGCCTGGGTGGCGCAGTCGGTTAAGCGTCCGACTTCAGCTAGGTCACGATCTCGCGGTCCGTGAGTTCGAGCCCCGCGTCAGGCTCTGGGCTGATGGCTCAGAGCCTGGAGCCTGTTTCCGATTCTGTGTCTCCCTCTCTCTCTGCCCCTCCCCCGTTCATGCTCTGTCTCTCTCTGTCCCAAAAATAAATAAAAACGTTGAAAAAAAAAGTTTAAAAAAAAATTTTTATTGAGGTATAATTGACATATAATATTAATATTATTTTCAGGTATACAACATAATGATTCAATATCTGTATATATTATGAAATGATCACCACATTAAGTCTAGTTAGTATCTATCATCACACATAGTTACAAAATTTTATCCTTTGATGAGAACTTCTAAAATCTACTCTCAGTAACTTTCACATATGCAATACAGTATTTTACAATGCTGTAAATTATATCCCCACAACTTACTTATTTTTTAACTGAAAGCTTGTACCTTTTGCTTATACATCAAGTTTCTACCTCAATTGTCATACTTCCTTTATAAAATGGAGTACATTCTGCTCACCGTAATTTCCTTAAATTATACGGTAATATGTATTTTAAAAAAATGAAGAAAAAGTTATATTACATGTGCTTTCTCATTCTTGGAGACGAAAGAATTAAAAGATTCCTATTTTCTTGTATGGGAACCACATCTTCATTAGTTTGTATAAGTGATAAAATGTGGTGGCATGCATTTCTCTCCCAGTGCACATACTCAGGTAACTGGAAATTTTTGTGACAGCTAAAATATGACTTTTAAACTGTGACCTCTTCAAGTTTCTTAGCTTAAAAAAATCTGTATAAAAGGCTTTTCTTCTCATTCTTTTATTTGTTAAGGTTTGGTCACTGTGCAAGCTGCTATAGCAATATCCCACAGACTGAATGGCTTCAACAATAAACGTCTACTTCTCTCAGTTGTAGAGGCTGTGAAGTCCAAGGTCAAAGTGCCGGGCAGGTTTGGTGTCTGGTGAGGGGCTTGGAGATGGCTGCCTTCTGGCTGTATTTTCACATGGTGGAGAAGTGCTCTCATGTCTCTTTTTTCTTTTTACAAGGACATTAATTCCATCATGAGGACTCTACCTCATGATCAAGCTAACTCTAATTACTTCCCAAAGGCTCCATCTCCAAATACCATCACATTTGAGATTAGGGCCTCAACGTGAATTTTCAGAGGACACCAACATTCATTCAATCCTTAGCAGTCACCTTCCCATTGATGACTACAGAGTTGCCATAGCGCTGTTGCTAGTCGTTTTTTTCTTTTATTAATTTTATTTATTTGTTTTGAGAGAGAGGGAGAATGAATGAATGAGAGAAGGAGAGAATGGGTGAATGAGCAGGGGAAGAGCAGCGACAGAGAATCCCAAGCAGGCTCCACGCTGACACAGCTCGAACTCACAAACCACGAGATCATGACCTGAGTTGAAACCAAGAGTCCGACGCTTAACCCAACTGAGCCACCCAGGCTCCCCTATTGCTAGTCATTCCCAGGAGAGTGGTCTTGGCTCTCTGGTTCATTTTGGCTATAATGAGTTTGTAGGCTCTCTCAAGCTTTGCATATTCACATCGATTTCTACCTCCCTTATAAGATCCATGAATCTTAGGTTTATCCTCATGACTGATTTTGCCTTGGAACTTAGCATCTGACACGGTTGCTTTAATTGAGAGAGCACTCAAGTGGTTCACCATTGTTTGATTAACATTAGTCTGTTTTACATGTGTGTAGACTACATAAAGATAGGATTGGTTGGTCTCTGTTCTGGTTTACCATTCAGTCTCCTGGAACCTAACACTGTACCATGCTTGGCATTCAATAAATAATTTTTGCATAAAAACATGAGAAGGAAATAGTATTTGGAGTGTTAGAGCTAGGTTCAGAGAATGTGGAAGATTTCCATAGGCAAAGAAAGAAAAGGGTAGACTTTGGGATAGAATAAGAGGAGTACAATAGGTTTTCATGGCATGTCAAATAATGCTATCCAGAAAGCCCAGCTGTCCATTGTCCTGACATTGTCAGGAGGTAAGAAACAAATGGGGAATTACGATTTAAGGCAGGGTCAGGATAATAAAAAGAAGTAGAAAAAAATCAAGAGACTTGGGGAAGATTCAAGGAATATGACTTGTGGGTATTTGGCTGTGGGAGGCAATATGTGTTTCAGGAGAAGACAGCGCCTTTAGTCAAACTAGAGAACACTGGATGAACAGCTGATTTGGAGAAATGATTATTTTTCAGCTTTTAATGTGTTCAGTTTGTGATGTTGCTGAGATACTCATCTGGTTGTTCATTTAGTTTATCAAAGAGAAGGTGGGTTGGGATGTAATTGAACTCAGACTGAATTTTACTACTGTCTGAATTTCAGACAATCAACTTGGGTCTTTGTTCTTAACTGTTAAGGAACCTCTTAGGAGCTCAATGATACCTGAGGTCTCTTTTGTTTTCGGGTTTGCCTTTCTGCCCTTCTAAAATGTGTTCAGGGGCGCTTGGGTGGCTCAGTCGGTTAAGCGTCCGACTTCGGCTCAGGTCACGATCTCGCGGTCTGTGAGTTCGAGCCCCGCGTCGGGCTCTGTGCTGACCGCTCAGAACCTGGAGCCTGTTTCTGGTTCTGTGTCTCCCTCTCTCTCTGCCCCTCCCCCGTTCATGCTCTGTCTCTCTCTGTCTCAAAAATAAATAAACATTAAAAAAATAAAAATAAAATGTGTTCAATATAAAATAGACTTTTTCTTCTTTTTTTATTGTGGCAAAATACACATCATGAAATTTACCATGATAGCCGCTTTTCGGTGTACAATTCAGCAGTATTACTGCACTCACAGTGTTGTGCAACTATCATCACTGCATATTTCCAAACCTTATTCTTATCTCAAATAGACACTCTGTACCCATTAAGTAATAACTACTCTTTGCACTTCTCCTCTCAGCCCTAGTAGCCTCTATTGTACTTTCTGTCTCAATGAACCAGGTACATAGAATAGGCAAATTCATAGAAAATACTTCTAAAAATTGAGTTATTATTACCATTTAGAAACTTACAATTTCTGTACCATTTTGCTTCTATGTATACGTAACAGGTAAACACATACACATACAATATTAGGAAAATGAGAACATATTATTAGTGGTAAAGGTCATTCAGAATAATTTTTATAGCGATTTAAATCTAAATATTATAATTTAGTTATAATAACACTGTCACCTCTATAATTGTATATATAAAAGATACATTTGGCTCTAATATATGTTAAATCAGTGTTCTCTATATTTCCAGAGATGCATTATTTCTTTGTCTAGGTATAAGAATTTATCAGAACAATGTCTCTGAGAGAGTCCCTTTAGAATTGAAAGGATCCTAATCATGTTCTAGAAAAATAAGATATTGCAGGAGGACAAAAATGAAGGCTTGATAGAAATTCTCCTATAAAAGTATAATTCTTCAGTGGTCTGACTTCTGCCTTTGTCAGACAGTGAATAAATACATCATACAAAAAGCATAACGTTGGTGGTTTATAGCTCAAGCATCAAAAATATCTAACATGAGCCCAAAGCTCATGCTTTACACTCAGAAAATGAAAATGTCTTTGACATTGTTTGACATTGATCATTTTTAACTAGGTTCATGAGTTCTTTTTAAGATTCATCCGCATAAAATTTTAAATCCACTAATTATTGATATAATCATATCCTGAATATGCTCTGAAATTAATTTAATCTGGCAATTTTTCATGTAATTATTTTGTGCAGGCTGATCCTAAAATATACATATTTTTCAGGTTTAATTTTATGTGTTGGTTTATATATGACTGACCTTCACCATTTCGATATCCTTTTTGTCCCTGAATGTCTAGGAGCAAATGCTATTTACTCCTATTTGTGGTATCTTGGGAGTGTGTATGTGCGTGTGTGTTGGGGGTGGTATTAGGAAATGGACACGCTTTGCTTACTTTTCAGTAACTTACAACTTAAGTGAAGAGATAATTAAACGTTAAACTAGTAATATTTGTAATATATGTAATGGGGTCTAGAAAATGGCATAGCAACGTAAATAAGAATAATATGGATTGCTTTCTGAGGTGCATAAGCTTAACTCCTAGGGATGATTTAGATACTGTTATCTTTCTGGGTTCTGTTTTGGAAGAAAATGATCTCTTGTCGTCCTTATCATATTATCTCCTGATTCCTTCTGTCAAGAACAGATCAGTATTTATTTATTTATTCTTCTGTCCAGCAGATATTTTCTGGACATGTCTCTAGGTCCTGGGATATAGTGACAAACAAGATAAAAATTTTCTGCTTGCAGGAAGATTACATTCCAGTGGGGGATAATAAGCACACAAAATACAGTTAATAATAAGTTCTCAGTGGCAGATTAAAACATATGGAAGTGTATGACTCTTCAGGGTGGGTGGCCAGACTTCTTTAATGGAGGTGAAGCACAAGCTGAGATCTGAATGACTAACACGAGCCAGCCATGTGATGATCAAGGAGAAGGAAAGTCCAGACACAGAAACCAGCATGTGCATTAAGCCCTGATAGAGTCAAAGGAGAGAGCAGAAAGAGGGTAAATATAGGTGAGAACAGTGAGTCAATGAAGAAAGTGATGTAAGCTAAGCTTGCAGAGAATAGTGAGGCATTATATCATGTCTGATAAAACTTACATCTCTAGTCAGGCATTTAAGACTCTCCATAAATGGCCACAGTCTTCTTATGTGATTGAACTTCCAGTATACTCCACTATTTTGCTCATTATTATCAAACCTATGTCCTTTCATTCTTTTTGTTTTATTTTTTTTTCCAAAATTTTTATTTAAATTCTAATTAGTTAACACATAGTGTAATTGGTTTCAGGAGTAGAATTTAGGTGATTTATCACTTACATATAACACCCAGTGCTCAATACAACAGGTGCCCTCCTTAATGCCCATAACCCATTTAGCACATCCATCACTCACCTCCCTCCAGCTTGTTTTTTTCTTAAGTTTCTTTATTATCAAAATTCTGTTTTTAAAAGTTTATGTACTTTTAAGAGAGCAAGCAAGAGAGAAAGAGAATGTGAGTGAGGGAGGGGCAGAGAGAGAGGCAGGGAGAAAGAGAATCCCAATTAGGCTCTGCACTGTCAGCACAGAGCCCAATGCAGGGCTCGATCTCAGGAAATGTGAAATCATAACCTGAGCTGAAATCAACAGTCAGAGGCTTAATCGACTGAGCCACCCAGGCACCCAAAAATTTATTTATTAATTTATTTGGAAAGAGAGAGAGAGAGAGAGAGAGAGAGAGGGAGAGGAACACATACACGCATGAGTAGCAGAGGGGCATAGAGGGAGAGAGAGAATCCCAAGCAGCCTCCATGCTGTCATTGCAGAACCCACAAACCTTGAGATCATGACCTGAGCTGAAATCAAGAGTCAGAGGCTTAACCAACTGAGCCACACAGGTGCCCCTGTTTTCTATAGTTAAGAGTCTCTTATGGTTTGCTTCCCTTCCCCCACCCCCACTTTGCCTGTTCATCTGTTTTATTTCTTAAATTCCACATATAAGTGAAATCATACGGTATTTGTCTTTCTTTTTTTCCACTTAACACAATACACTCTAGCTCCGTCTACATCGTTGCAGATGGCAAGATCATTCTTTTCGATGGCTGAGTAATATTCCATTGTATGCATATACCACTTCTTTACCCATTCATCAGTCGATGGTCATTTTAAACCTAGGTCCTTTCAATCTCTGTCATTTTATAGTAGAATTCCATCCAAGTTAGAATGTATTTCCCATTTTTCTACATACTCAAAGCCCATGTCTCTATAAGCAACTAAACTGGTATTATTTTTAACATAGAATCATGTGAAAAATATTTCAAAACAGTTAATTTAAAATTTTACCATGCATGACATTTTGATGTAATGTCTAGTTTGGCTAAATTATAATGTTTTTTTTTTCTAATAATTACTGGGGTGCCTGGGTGGCTCAGATAAGTGTCTGACTTTGGCTCAGCTCATGATTTCATGGTTCATGTGTTCAAAACTTACATTGGGCTCTGTGCTGACAGCTCAGAGCCTGAAGACTGCTTTGGATTCTGTCTCCCCCTCTCTCTCTGCTCCTTCCCCACTCACATTCTGTCTCTCTCAACAGTAAGTAAACATTAAAAAATTGCCTTTTCCTTATTAAAAATTAGATATATGTTCCTGGCAAGAAGTTTTGAAGCCACAGATACAAAAGAAAAGAAGGAGAAAGAAAAATGAAGTGTGTTATCACCACCACCTAGAGATATTCACTGTCAACATTTTAATCTGTCTCTATATCTACCTATCATTTATGTATCAATCATCTTTCTCCTTCTACCTGTGTTTCTCTTTTAATCTATTCACATCTAAATGTAAACAACCTACTATCTTCAACTTAAAAATATCTTTTGAACATTCCCATGTAACAATTTGTTCTCATTTTATATAGATTATCATTTTGTGGCTATAATATACATATTTAATCAGTACTCTCAAGTTATATATTTGATTTTTTAAATTATTTGTTAAGCAATATTCCAGTGAAAAAAACGTTTTGCTAATTTTTTGTTCAGTTGTATGCTTATGTCTTCAAGAGAAATTCCTAAAAGTGAAAAGACTGGATCATATGTTATACAAAATGTTAAGGCTTTTGATATTTATTGCTGAATTGGATACACTGAATTAAAATAACCGTCATATAATTCTGTTACTGTTATCTAAGAGTAGACACATTGGGAGCTTTTGCCTTGTATTAGTTACTTGAGAGTGAAGACCATACCTTTAATTTGAATCCTTCAGATAACTTAGCAAAGTGTTTTCTGCAACAGTAAACATTTTAGGTCGTGATTTTCATGGACCGAAACCAGTACGAATGCTCCTGGAATACTAATAGGCTTCATGTTGTCCTTATTTCTCTCAGACCCACCTGTAGAATGATGACTTGGGTTTTCCACATTGGCTTAATGTGAGCATTAGATTTTTAGGCAATGAGTAAGCCTGTATTTTCAAGCTGGGGTTCAGGAATATTGTCTTAATAGAAAATCAAATCAGACTGTTTATATCCTCAGTAAAGATGAATTATTTTATGATTCATGAAAACAAAATTTCTCTTTTGCAATGATAACTCACTATTGAAAACATGTCCGTAGAATAAGACTTAATTTTAATTTTTAGGCTCCATTTCCCTACCTGTGGTTTGGCATTCTTATTGATACAAATGTGAGATCTACTGAACAATGAATTAAGAAGTACTTATAAAAACAATCTTTCTTGTTTCCAGTCAGCACTAACTTGTAAATGTAGCCAATAACTTCATGCACTTGCAACTTCAAGTTTAAAAAGTTTTACATCCATTCAATTATTTAAATATCATCTTGAGTCAGAATTATTATTTTGAGTTGCAATTCATTCTGTGATCCATTATAACAGTGCTCTCTTGATGAAAAGTATTTGAATTCCAACTTTTTTTCAGAGTTTCACATAAATAAAGAGCATCAGCAGAATTAAACTAGACATTAATGATTAAGAAAAGGAAAGGCTTTGATTTCTTTCCCCTGTTGAGAAGGGTACTTTGGTTGATGATGATGCTACCTTTAGTGCACTCAAGTAAATGTCCACCCCGGGGGTCAGGCAAATATAAAATAATATATTAAAACAATCATAAAACAATTCTAATTTAGAAGCAATTTGGAATGTCTGAGAGATTGCCTGCTGTCTTTCTATGCCTCTTTTTGGCATGAGGAATTTCTCTCAAAACTGAAAACAGGTTAGCCAAAGAAAATATTGCCTTTTTATTTCTCATAGATTAGGACCTTTTGATATCATTTTTTTTTTAATTAGAAGGAAATGACAATATCAAGAAAAAAGAAATTTAACTTTAAATGTTTGGTTTTTTATATTCTATATTTCAAATAAGCTTTAAAAAGTTACAGAGTATTATTTATATGTGACCAGATAAAGCAAAGTCAAGTGAGTTTTGATCACTATGATCCTATCACACAAAACAGTGTAACTCAATAGATTGTCAAGCCACAAATTCAACAGTAAGTCCAGTGTGCATGCATTGTGCAGTCTAGGGCAGATTGGGATCGACTCTTGTCAATGCAGTGTTGCACATGTAGGCACATTGAGGGTTCTGGATGTCATGCTGAATCCAAATACTTGCAGCCTTTTTCTTTGTAGCTGTCAGTTTCCTAAAATGTCTCAGAATGTTGTATTTCCTAGACAGTGTAAACATATTCACTGTCAAAACCACTAAGCATTATTGTCTATGTTAAGATATCTGCAGGTTCAATTAGCAATCTCATTTAGTGTTTCAGTCATGATTAAGAAATTTGGCTAAGTATTTAGAGGATGAATCTGAACTAGCCAAGGTCATGTTTTCACATACCTATAGCATAAATATCAATGCTACCTCATAAAGTAACCCCATGTAAAAATACCATGTGTACACTTTAGAAGAATGTAAACATCTAAATATTTAGGTAAATTTTTAAAATTTTCATTCAGATATTTGGTATTGGGACCAAAGCAAAACTGATCTTTCCTCCTTTTTAAAAACAGATTATCCTTATGACTTCTGAATTTCTGTGGAAAATGTCTGTAAAACTAATGTTTATGTCATTCATATTCATAATCAGGAAATCATGCTTTAATTATTATTCCCTTCACTCTCCCATCAGGTTAATACCAACATTTGTCTAACTTCTCTGCTATTTTGTTCTTAGGTTAATTTTTCCATTTCTGTTCTGAAAATTCCCACCAGACATGCCCTGAACTATTTCAATAAATTTCTGGGATTTAGGCTTATAATCTCTTTCTATTTTGGCAGGCTATCTTTTATACTAACTTCCTGGTTAATCCTCCCAAAGTAAGATGCGATCATAACACCGTGTTCTCAAAAAGAAAACAAACAAACGAAACAAACTTCAAACCAACAACATCTCCATTGTTTACTTGTTCCATGAAAATTTCTCTTATTCTGCTCATTAATAATTAAATTTCAACTAAGCTGTTCAGATTTATGTCTTTTTTCCATACCCTGTGCTTGGAACAAACTGGATGACCGGCTGTTCCCTAGGAAAACCACAAATGTTCCTCTTAGTAATTGGAATTTGCACTGAACAGTAAGAGGAGATTTAGCTTACTCATCTGGAACATAGTAAGACACATAGATATGAACTGCGAGTTGAATAAAATATTAAAATATCTAAAATTTAAATTATATGGAAGGTTTTCCAATAATAGCTTTTCGTACTTAAAAAATTATTTACTAAGTAGAAGATAAACTCACAAAATGATCTCATATGCCACAATGCCGTTTTCCCAATGTACTTGTTACGTAGTACTAGAGGTCAGGAGTCTGGAATGTGTCTCAACAGACTAAAATCAAAGTGGCTGGAGATTTGCTTTCTTTTCTGGAGCGGCTAAGGAAGAATGCATTTCTTACTCATTTAAGTTGTTGGCAGAAGTCAGTTCTTGTGTTTGTAGGAGTAAGGACCTCTTCTTGAAGCTGTCAGCTGAGAGCTGCTCCCAACACCCAGAGACTGCTATATTCCTTGACTTGTGTCCCTCTTCCTCGGTCTTCAAAACAGCAGCGGCGGGTCAAGTCTCATGCTTCGCATTTCTCCTTCCTCTATCTTCTAACGCTGAATCTCTCCCACCTATCCCTCTGCCATCCTTTTCTATCTTAAGGCCCTCGTGATTAGATTGGGCCAACTCCTATAATCTAGTATCCTACCCATTTTAAGGTTTGTAGCCATAATTTAATTGGCATAGTCATTCTTGCCATGTAAGGCAATATTCACAAGTTTTGGAGACTGGGTCATCGACGTCTTTGGTGGGAGGGCATTATTCTGCTTACCACAGTGATCCAAATCAAATCCCTGGAGAATCTCTTAGAGGAAGGGAAACCCTATACAGAAAATTTAGAGCAAATTGTTAATGAACTGAACCTTGAAGTATGGAAATTGATGCACATTAAGTCAGATGAAGGCATTTATGGCAATGAATATAACTTAACAAAAAAAAGGTTCAACAATGGAACATTTGAAAGAGTGATTCGAAAATACGAACAGCCTGGTATAGCTGAAGATAAAGATTTAGTGAGAAGAGAGGCTGAAAATAGAGATACATTTGATCTTCACTGCTTGCAGATTCTGTATTTAAGTATTCACCTAGTTGCTAAACTTTACTTGTAACCCCCAAATCAATACTCGCAATGCTTCCACAGTCATTTGCAATCATGTGCAGAGCAGTGAAAACTTTGAGTTGCTGGATGCACACACACGTTCCCAGCTGAGGTCAAACGAGATGATGTTCTGCCTTCTAGTTTCAGCTCTCGGGCTGTAAACCTGCTTAATGTTATACAGGAAAACAGTTTTGTGGAAGAGCATGTTTTCACTACTGAGGAGACTCTCTTGTTTTACAAGGACATTAGTGCCCATGAGCACTATGAGCCATGAGCACCATGAGCACCATGAGCACCATGAGCCCATGAGCACCATGAGATTATAAGGCAAATGACCTCCGAAGTCCCTATCTTTAACCATTCAAAGACCATTCAATTCATTATTTCTAAGAAACATATTAAACAAGATATCTTTGAAAAGGAACACACATAAAATAAGGTTATATTGCCAGAGGCTTGTAAGGTCACAACCCTGTATTTCCACTAGGAGCAATGGTTCCTTATTCACTAATTCAGTGTTTGAGGCAACTTTATAGAACACTACTATGAATAAAGATTATCAACTGTAGACAGTTTATCACCACTCTGAAGGATTTTGAGATTATTCTGCATGAATGGGAATATGTTAATTACCGTTAGATAAAATGATCAAATAGGAACTTTAGAAAAATTGTTGGGGATTATGAAATCTGAATGCTCACAGGGTAAAATACTGGATGCATGGAAACTTAAGAAGCAATTAGTAGTCAAGGCGAAAGATATTACAGGTTTCAATTAGAGGGATTAGGAATGGCAAACAGTGAATTCATGTGAAAAACTTTCAGGAACTCGAATACATGAAATTAGGCTATTGATTAAACATGATGGTGAAGGAGACCTTATAGATGATGCTGATATTACAGTAATGAAGTTTTTCTGTCACCAACTGAGATAGTGAACAATATAATTCCTATTCTAGAATTATTGTCAAGGATAAAGCTGAAACAAGTTCTTCACAAAAGCCCAATGGCCATAAAGTTAGTGAAAGATTGCCCATTGTGACTCTCTTTATATACCTGATTATATTTAACAGAAGGTAGCAAAGGTGGATGGTTACACATGTCTGACCTGGAGAGAGCATGGCTGGATTCAGACCCTGCCCTTGGTATTTACTAGATATGTAGTTACTTAATATCATCTCAAATAGGGTAATCATAGACTTGTGCATTTGTGTGTGTAGAATAAAATGATTCATGAAAGCACTCAAATAGTGTCTGGCAGGTAAGCACTTAATACATGTTAATTTTGTAATTTGAATGAAGTTTGTTTCTACAAATGACAGGAAACTCTATTATACTTTGAACACAGAGCAACAAAAGTCAGCTTGTTATCCTGATGAATAAAATTCACCATTTTTCTGTGATTTTTAAACATTTTATATGTTAGTCCTGAAGATATGTTTCATGTATTATATATTTCAAGTATTAGCCTCACATTTCAGGAGGCAAGTATGACATATAATAATGGAGATTGGGGGAAAAGAGGAAAGTGTGTTTGTGTTAACTTGTTCTTATTATAACATCATTCCTTATATTTAGACCTTATAGAATATAGTGGTTCTGTTTTCATTTTCCTTTCTTCTTCTTTTCTTTTTTTATTCAGAACTTCTCTTCTGGCATAGATAGCTTTCATAAACTGCTTTACCAAGTCAGCATGCAAATTTGGTCATGGACGTTTAATTTTTCCAAAGAATTTTGGTTGAGTTCCCATTTGCTTCATCCTCAGGATATTCAGTGACTCCCATCTAAGGTCATCTCTCTCTTTTAAATTGCTCAGTGATATTGAAGGTTTTCATAGTTTGAAAAGGGTTGGTCTAACATC
This sequence comes from Herpailurus yagouaroundi, assembly GCF_014898765.1. Lineage (NCBI taxonomy): Eukaryota > Metazoa > Chordata > Mammalia > Carnivora > Felidae > Herpailurus > Herpailurus yagouaroundi. The sequence continues at coordinate 56,319,583 of NW_024412400.1, forward strand.
CATGCCCACGGAGAGTATAGCTGGAATCTGATCAGTTTACTGTGACCATTTCTTTCCTCAGTCACCTTCCGTCCTTGTGGAAGACTTGCTGACACAGCATGAAAACCATGTGTGACCAGTGCTGTGATGACGTTCTCCTCTTCCTAATGCCTGCAATGGCTTCTGTGCCTCCTAGCGAGAGGATGATGCCCCTCACCCCCCACTCTGTGCTAATGAGTCCCATTTGTACTTTCTCAGTATTATAGCCCTCAGTGGTGAGATTACTTGATTATTTTTCACAGTCATCTCCCAGGCTACATGCTTGTTCAGGAGCATGGAGTTAGGTAATCTGTAGATTCCAACCCCTCATGGAGCTAGATCTCCTATTCTTTTTTCTTGCCTAAGGATTGAATAGATTTCCCTTAATACTCTTCTTGTAAAATAAGACCACAGTATACCATGTCCTATGGACAGTGGGATTACTTGTGACATTTCTAAGTGCTTTAAGTGTATGCAATGTGATTTATCCTATCTACCCATGCAATTCCCAGATAAACACACAAGCTTCAGTCATTCAGTCAATAGAGGCACATACCTACCATTATTGATTCCAAATTTTGCACATAAGCTCCTTATCACTGTGCGTGTGCGTGTGCATGTGTATTCCAGCGAGCTACTCCACTACATCAAAAGGACGACAATTTTTAAAAATTAATGTGGTTATTGGTGTGTATATGCATAAATACACAAAACATTTTTTTTTTATTTTTTAATGTTTATTTATTTTTGATAGAAAGACAGACTGCGAGTGGGGAAGGGCAGAGAGGGAGACACAGAATCCGAAGCAGGCTCCAGGGTTCTGAGCTGTCAGCATAGAGCCCAACACGGGGCTTGAACTCCCAGACCATGAGATCATGACCTGAGCCGAAGTCAGACGCTTAACTGACTGAGCCACCCAGGTACCCCCACACAAAACATTTTTTTAGATTTGAAAACCTACCTTACTCGTTACGATTTTACAAGTTTTGGTTTTAATTTTTAATTCAATTTTTAACTGAAGTTGATGATTAATCTTTAAAAATAATAGAATCTTTAAATTTTGCTTTTTTTCCCTTCGAGGTAAAAATTTCGTTTATGCCTAAGTAAAATGACATCCTGTAAGCTCTGGCTTCAGTATGAAGATTGGGATGTATGTACCTAGTTGATCCCTATCAATTGCTCCAGGTTTCAGATAATAATGAAGCATGTCTTTGGCAAATTTAGGAACCAAAACAAATGTAGATTATATGGAGAAAAATTATAAGGTCAGCTTGTGGACAGCTAGATTTGAGGATTTGGAAGGTTATTAAGTTCCAGTAGAAAGATTAGAACAGAACACAAGATAAATATTGAAGTGGTGTTTCAGTGGGCAATCAGAGGAACATCAGAGTATAGCCGTTCTGTTCCAACCCTATTTATAATCCAGCATAATATAGCAGTGTGAGTGCCCAGCTTTACAAGGATAAGGAGGATGATGAGAACCATATAGGCATGGTGAAGTAATCAGAGATTATCTAAAATGAAGCTGGACAAAATGAGAATCAGATTCAGCTCTAGGAATTGGGGCTGGCACCAAGGAAGTAGAAGGGGATCTTTCAAACCCACTTTTTTTTTTTTTTTTTCTTTTTTTTACCACAAACCCACATGCTTCTTACATTTCATTTGTTCTGCACATTGAGTTTGCTTCTTTTTAGGGGCTTTGTATTTGCTAGTCCCTCTACATGGTATATCAACCTCAGAACTCCCATTTGTTTCCAGAATGCTGTAAGGATTTATGAAAATAGTACAGCCTATGGTAAATGATAGAAATACGTGAAGTGAAGCAAAGAAATACAAATAACTAGGACCCATATGGCAGACACAGGAGAAATTAGCATGGTTGTCAGTGACTCGTGAATAGAATATTGGCAAAATATGATGGGAGGGAAAATAACGTTTCTAGCAACTAATTCCTATTATAAGAATTCAAAATAGTGACTTGCTTTTTGGCATGAAAGGATCATCTAGAGGACACTAGAAAAACCATTTCTCTATGGCCTAACCAAAATTAGTTAATCACTCATAGCAGAGGTTAGAAGCATTTTCAGATGATTTTTTCAGTTATCTATAGAACTACTCCTAAATGTTGTAACTTAAAACCACAACCATTTTATTTTAGCACAATTTTAGGGTCAGGAATCCCTGTAGGAATGAGACACATGATTTTTCTGCTCTCCATGAAGTTAACTGAGCTCACTGCATGTACCTAGCTGGTGAATGGATGGTCTGAAAGGTCCCAGATGGCTTCACTGACAAGTCTAGTTTCTTCACAGGGACCATGGGAAGGCTGAGTCCAACTGGAACCATCTGCTGGAGTGCCTAGATGTTTTCTCCACACAGTCAGATTTCTTGTAAGGCTACTAGGGCTCCCAGTGACAGAAAGGAGGAGTTTCCAGTCTCTTAAAACTCCAAAACTGGAATAAAAGCACTTCTGATGTATTCTATTTGACTATTGGATGATGCAGACACAGAGCCTGTCCAGATTTAAGAGGAGGGAGATAATGATATCAATTCTCGGGCCGCCTGAGCAGCTTAATTGGTTAAGTGTCCAACTTTAGCTCAGGTCATGATCTTGAAGTTCGTGGTTTGAGCCCGGCGTCAGGCTCAGTGCTGACAGCTCAGAGCCTGCTTCACATTCTGTGTCTCCCACTCTCTCTACCTCCCCCCTACCCCACCACTCTTTTGCTCAGGCACTCTGTCTCTCTCTCAAAAATAAATAAACATTAAAAAAATTATTTTTTAAAAGACATCAATTCTCTTCGACAAGAGGGTTAATGAGCTTGGGGCTGATTTATTTTACCTATGGACATAAGTATTCCTATAGTATTAGCAAGGCCATGTATAACATGAGGGGGCATGCAGATAGATTTCTAGATGCATTTTTTTTTTAATTTTTTTTTTTTAACATTTATTTATTTTTGAGACAGAGAGAGACTGAGCATGAACGGGGGAGGGTCAGAGAGAGGGAGACACAGACTCTGAAACAGGCTCCGGGCTCTGAGCTGTCAGCACAGGGGCCCGATGCGGGGCTCGAACTCACGGACCGCGAGATGGTGACCTGAGCCGAAGTCGGCGCTCAACCGACGGAGCCACCCAGGCGCCCCTAGATGCATTTTTAAAAAGAAGTATGTATATATCTAAGAAGTATGCAAAATGAAGATAATTTAAGAATTTGATATCTACATTTAGAAAAAGTTTATAAATTTATCTCCCCAATTCCATTATTTTCTTTCTGCAGATATATTTAGTGTTTGTGTTTATCATGATGATCTTTTTATTCTATCTTTCATACATATGTTACTAAATAATGTGATTTTGTAATAAAGTTTGAAAACAAGTATGTAATACACATTTTTTGTATTCTGTTTATTCACTTAACATGTCAATGATATTTTTCTATGTTGATATGTACGAAACTTTAGTTTATTCATTTTAACTGTTGTATAGTGTCCTGTCATTTGAATATGACATAATTCATAATGGACCTTTAAATCATTTCCAATTTTTCGGTAGTGTACATTGCCATCATGACCATCATTATAAAGTCTTCTCTACTTCTCTATAAGAGTTTCTCTAGGCAATTCATCTAGAAATGGAAATTTTGGGTCATAGAGTTTAAGCAACTTCTTTTTTACTAGATTATGTCTTCATCATCTCCAAAGTGACTTTAACAGTGCTCATAGTACTCTCGGCTATCAATGAGAATTGCAATTCTTTTACTCAAAAGCATTAGGAATTATCCCACTTCTAACTTGTTGACAATTGGATAAGAAAAATGTGGCGAAAAATGTCACATTAGTTTCAAGTGTACAGCATAGTGATTCAACTTCTCTACATGTTATGCTCACCACAAGTGTACCTACCATGTGTCATGTGTTCTTAACTTACATTTTTCACGCTATTAGTAAGTGGTTTATCTTGTCATGACATCTTTTATTTGCATGTGTGTGCGCAGAAATATTTAATGGCAAGTCAGTTGAGTTTATTAATCTTTCTTTATGACTTATGCTTTCTATCACTTGTTTAACATCCACTTTGACTCCAAGTTCATTAAGATATTCTATGTTATTCTATATATAAGTAAAGAAATATTTTATTATTATATTGGAATATATTAATTTATTTAATTGTATATATGATTTGTATATTATATTAATTTGTATATTATGTGCTCACCTACCTGAACTTTCTTTTTCAAGTTTGGTGGCAGTAGTAAACCAATTTTATGTTTTTCTATAGATAACCAGTTACTGTAGCATAACTGATTGAACAACAGACTAATCTTCAATACTTGCTCTCTGATTTATCAAGTTGTTAATACAATGATGAGTAAAAGATGTGATAGGGAATATCTATGTGTATTTTTTTATTTTAAAGTAAATTCTCTAATATTTCACCAGTAAGAATGACATGTTTAGATGTTTAGTAGCTGTCCAATTTTTATTTTTTTTAAATTTTTTTTCAACGTTTTTTATTTATTTTTGGGACAGAGAGAGACAGAGCATGAACGGGGGAGGGGCAGAGAGAGAGAGGGAGACACAGAATCAGAAACAGGCTCCAGGCTCCGAGCAATCAGCCCAGAGCCCGACGCGGGGCTCGAACTCACAGACCGTGAGATCGTGACCTGGCTGAAGTCGGACGCTTAACCGACTGCCCCACCCAGGCGCCCCCAATTTTTATTTCTAAAAATTCTCAATTTTCAATTTGCTAACAACTTCTTTAAAAAATCATAAATGGACAGTAATTTTCAACGATTACTTTATTTTTTTTTTAATTTTTTTTTCAACGTTTATTTATTTTTGGGACAGAGAGAGACAGAGCATGAACGGGGGAGGGGCAGAGAGAGAGGGAGACACAGAATCGGAAACAGGCTCCAGGCTCTGAGCCATCAGCCCAGAGCCCGACGGGGGGCTCGAACTCACGGACCGCAAGATCGTGACCTGGCTGAAGTCGGACGCTTAACCAACTGCGCCACCCAGGCGCCCTCAACGATTACTTTAAATGTCAAGCTGATTATGAGGTTATTCTCCCATAATCACTTAATCTGATCAATATTTGATTAATTTTCTCATGTTAAATTATCATTAAAATCCCAAGATAAACTCAATTTAGCCATGACAGAAATATTGTTAAAGTATACATTGCTAAATTCAGTTTATCAGTATTATGTCTGGAATTTCACATTTTTTCTCATAAGTGAAATTGGCCTATAATGTTTTGTTCTAGTAGAATCCTTGTATAATTTTGGCATAACAATACTTTAAAATGAATGTCTTTAATTTTTTTCTGTTTTCTTGAAACATAATTGTTTCTTTGAAAATATAGGGTAGTGATTGACTTTTGTACACTAATTTGTATCCTGCAACTTTGCTACAATCACTTATTAGTTCAAGGAAGATTTCGTGGTAATTTTTTTTTTTAGATTTTCTACATAAAAATCATGTCATTTGATTGCTTCTTTCCCAGTCTATGTTTTCTTTACTTTTCTCGTCTACTGCATTCGCTAGAACTTCTGGGATGATGTAGAAAATCAGTGATGAGAGGGGACATCCTTGGCTTCTTCCTGATCTTATTGGGAAAGCTATGAGTCTATCACCATTAAGTATGATGTAAGCTATAGGGTTTCTAGCCTGTTGATGTGGTGGGTTACATTAATTGACTTTTAAATGTTGTACTAGCCTTGCATACCTGGGATAAATCCAACATGATCATGGCATTAATTCTTTGTATACATTACTGGATTCAATTTGCTAATATTTTGTAGAGGATTTCTGTGTTCACAACAGATAATGGTCTGTAGTAAACTTAGCATTTGTCTGGTACTGGTATTAGGGTAATTCTGGCCTCAGAGATGAGTTAAGAAGTATTCCTTTTGTTCTATCTTCTGAAGGAGTTTGCAAAAATTGGTATAATTTCTTCTATAAATATTTGGTGTAATTTGCCAGTGAAGCTATCTGGGCTTGATGCTTTCTGTTTTGCAAGGCTTAATTATTGATTTGATTTCTTTAGTAGAGGCACGTATTTTCGAATTGTTGATGTTTATGTGAGTTTTGACAGATTGTGTCTTTGAAAGATTTGGTTCATTTCATCTCGGCTGTCAAATTTGTAGGCAGAGAGTTGTTTGTAGCATTCTGTATTATCCTCGTGATGTTCATGAGATTTATGGTAATCCTCCCTCTTTCATTTTTCATGTTAGTAATTTATGTCCTCTTTTTTTCTTATCTAAAATCTTAACAGTTTTATTGATCTTTTCAAAAGATAGTTTTTGGTTTTGTTGATTTTCTTCGCTGACTTCCTGTTTTCAATTTCCTTGATTTCATCTAATTCTTACTGTTTTTCTTTCCTACTGCTTTGGCTTTAATTTGATCACTCTCTTTTACTTTCCAGGTTTCTTAAGATGGAAGCTTAGATGATTGACTTTAGATATTCTTTTCTAATCTATGTGTTCATTGCTATGAATTTACCTCTAAACACTACTCTCACTGAGTCCCACACATTTTGATAAGTTGTATTTTCATTTTTGCTTAGTGGAAAATATTCTTAAATTTCTCTCAAGAGTTCCTTTTTGACCTATGTGTAATTTGGAAGTGTGCTGCTTACTCTCTATGTATTTCAGGATTTTCCAGGTATCTTTCTTTAATTAATTTTTAAGGCAATCAGTGGAACTCTACCTCTTTATAGCTTCCTGATTATAGCTGATATTTTTGACTTAAGCCCATTTTCTTCATTTTAGAAGAATGTAATCCTAAATACTTTTAAGTATTTTTCTTGTGCATTACTATTTATCTGAGTTTTAAATTTTGAAGGCTTTCTGTACATTGGCCTAGGAGAGATCTGAGTATACAAATAGTAGAAAATCTTTCTCTCTCTCTCTTTTTGATGTTTATTTATTTATTTTGAGAGAAAGAGAGAGAGAGAAAGAGAGAGAGAGAAAGTACTGCATGTGGGAGCAAGCAGGGAAGGGGCAGAGAGACAGAGGGAGACAGAAAATCCCAAGCAGGCTCTGCATTGTCAGCACAGAGCCTATGACAGGGCTTCCAAGTGGGGCTCGAACTCATGAACCATGAGATCATGACCTGAGCCAAAATCAAGAGTCAGAGGCTTAACCTGAGCTGAAATCAAGAGTCTGAGGTTTAACTAAGCCCCTGGGGTGCCTACCCACCTCTCTCTCTTAAAAGGCTGACTGTACTTAATTTAAGTAATTTACATACTCAGGATACTTCTTGGTAAATTAAAGTAGGCAACTAACTTTGTAATTATTCTTATAAATCAAATAATACTGCTTAGTTTTTCAACTTGGGTTAGTGATCTCTACCTCTAATAACTACATTTGTCTCCTAAATAGTAAGACCCAATAAGTATTTTACATTTAAAACAATGTCTCAATATCATTTTTTTGGTCTTTACAAATGTTTTTTTTTTATTTTTTCATAAAAATTGCCTAATTTTGTGGTCCCTTAAACTTAAATCATGGCTCCTATCTTTTCTCCACAAATCATTGTTCATTCTTTTTTTTTTCTTTTCCACAATCTTTGTTATTTCTCAGGTACCTCTAACTGCCAATTCTTTTTTCATATGTAACTGTAGATTTTTCTTATCTAGCAGAACTTAATTTCACATTATAGATCCAGTCCCTGTGAATAATGCCTCCTCTTTATCTTACTCATGCCACTTAGTTGTATATTCATTTATACACAAATATTTATTGTGCACCTACTATGTACCAGATGTTGAATTAGGGGCTGGCTATACCATGGCAGGCAAAATCCTTGCCCTCATGGGGCCTATAGTAGAGTCAAAAAGATACTAAACAAATGTTCTAATTTCAATAATGTATATTGACTTTGAGGAAATTATTTTGAAATTAATGTGCTCCTGAGACATGTCCCCTCGTCATTTCTCTCAACAGAAATGTCATTTTTCTCTTTAAATGCTTTTTGCTGACTTTCTGCTTTAAGTCTCATATAGCTTTCAGATCCAAGCTCAAACCATGCTCCTCCATTAGTTATTTCCCCCAAAGAGAATCAATCACTCTTCCTCTTGTTCCCTCGCTCTACATACATCATATACTACCACACCAAGTACTATATATTCATTTGTCTTCCTTGTTAGAACTCCCCCATAGAATATTGGTTCTCAATACTAACTAAACACGTGAATCAGAAGGGGGATGGCTAAAAAATACTAATGTCCTTAGTGGTATGCTGGCAAATGTTTAAAAACTGGCTCATGGAAGAAGGAGGGTGGGAAAAAAAGGGAGAACGATTGATTTGTAGTATTTGTGGATATCTGTGGTGTAAATACTCCGACCATGGCCAATTTTAGTCTACCAAAAGGATAGAACATGGAGTAGGGAATGGATTTGCAGTAGCACACCATTTTGTAGTGTTTTGTGCAAATTCTTGTGCTCCTCTCATGCCTCCTGAGCCAAAATCCCTGTAAGTGGGACCCACTGATCTGTGTATTAAGAAGACTTCTAGGTGATTCTGATATACAGGAAAGATGGAGAGCCACTGATCCCATATAATACCTGACATGTAGTATAAGCCTAATATATATTTTCTGAATTTGCTTGCACCAAAGATAATGTAACCACCTCCACAAACATCACTTTCTCTACATCATCCACCTTGCTTTATCTGGTTCTGTGACTTATAAAATAATAGAGCTGTACGTGATTTATATAAAAATGAGATAGAAATTTGTGTAGGATGGAAAGTGAAATCAGTGTTGTAAAGTGTTGTAATCTACAACATAAATTAGTCAAAGGGGATGGAAAATCTGTACTGTGTAAGTTCACAGTTGCAGCAATGGAGAGTCTGCATCGTGTGAGGTTATCTTGGTCAAAGGTAGGTAATCACTGCAAAACAGTCTCCTCAGCACAAAATCACATGAAAAAAAATGAGCTAAAAATCAAAAGAATATGTGAGCATTTCAGCTGATTATTCCAAAACTGTGACCCTAGACTTGAAGTAAACTGAGAAGGGTTTTATTATTTTATCTTGTTTCTTCTCATCTGTGATAATTTACTAACAATCGGACACTGAGAGAAAGACAGCAAGAAATATGCCCATTTCCACAGTTGTTGAGAAAATAAATGCCATTTAAATAATAGTTTCTAACTCGACTAGTAGTAAGTCATCATCATTGTGAGGAGGACACTAACAGAGCAAAAGAGAAAGTCAAAATACCAATCTAATTAGATAGCTTTTCATGTCCTGTGCTCATACTGGGCCTGTCTCATCTTTTGCTCCATTGACCTCAGTTTTAAACTTGGATTTAATAAACTGGCCCTTGTGTATTTTCCCTGAAACTCACCACCAGATTTGCTTAACGTCAAAAGTTGTTTTCCTCACAGAAATGCATTTATAACCGTGTTTGTCCCGTAAGGGAAGAAAGCACATTGAATCTCTCCACAGCCAGTGTAGCTACATGATTCTAAGGCACCTCTCTTCAAAAACATTTTTGTAATGTTTATTTTTGAGAGAGAGAGAGAGACAGACAACATGAGTGAGTGGGGAGGGGCAGAAAGAGAGGGAGACACAGAATTCGAAGCAGGTTTCAGGCTCTGAGCTGTCAGCACAGGGCCTGATGTAGGGCCCGGACCCACTAATTGTGAGATCATGACCTGAGCCGAAGTCGGATGCTTAACCGACTGAACCACCCAGGTGCCCTTAAGATGTGTCTCTTCAAAAACACATACAAACAAACATGCAGCCACTCTCACTGCCTCTGCCATCAATTCTGCTTGTGGCCACCATGAAGCACTAAAATGTTCTCCTCTCTCTCCTCTAGGTTACTTAGAGATTACTCTATTTTTATCTGCCAACAGAGCTCATTGATTTTCAACCCTGGCTAGACATTAGAATCACTTTGAGAAGTGGTTTCTAGAAACAAAACCAGTGTCTGGGCTCCACATGAGTCAAATCAATCATAATATCAGAAGGTAAGAAAAAGACATCTCTGCCTCCTCATGCGATGACTATGTACGGGCAGGTTGGAGAACTGCTGAGTTTCTTCAGCTCGGAAGGTTCGTGCCTGAACAGGAAAAATAGTTCTGCTCAGCTGGACAGCCCAATTTGGGCACTGGTATTTTCATAACAGGAGTAATTGGATCCTCCTGCTTGGGTAAGAGCTCTTAAAAACTGAAAGTGTTTCCTTGAGATATTGCAGTGCTAACTAAAATAATGTTTATAATGTGTGAATCCACATTATGAAACTAGTTCACGGAAATATGTCCAATTCACTGAAAAGTTAATCAGATGCTAGGTTCCCAGGAAAGTATGAACAAGCCAAATAAAAACACCCAAGACGGTTTTCTATCTATAATCTAGTATCAATCTTGGTAACCAAAATGGCATCCTGGCTGGGAACAAAGGATTCTATTACCATCATTTGCTTTCCAGTAAGTATTAGCCTCTTTGGAAAATAATACAACATCTGAAGACGAGTCCTGGTCCTGGTCCATCAAAAAGCCTAAAAATATTTTGTTTGCCTAACTCTCTATTACAATATAATGTTCATGCACAAAACCCCTCTTCTTTAGATATAAGACCTAGACACTTTAAAATAGAGTGTCAGAATTGCAACAGGCACAGAAGCACGCAGCACATCTATCCTCCACTTTTCTTGGATTTGGTTGCAATGCAATATACCTTGGGATATATTTAGTTTGATGCACTGTAGTTACTCATCTTGCATGGTGACTCATTTAGGCTGAACTACTCTGAGTCTTGGTGTCTTTGTGTTAATATAGCAATAATAGCATCTAACTCACTGAGAATGTCATAAGGATTAAATGAAAAGTTGATGCAAACTGAGTAAGTGATTACTATTGGTTGGGGAGAATGTGGTAATAGAGAAATATCAGGAAATAGAGAAGGTTCAAGATGATTTAATAGAAAGTCACAGAAAGATAGCAGTCTTCTGTAGTATTGTTGATGTCTGACCTCCCCCTCTGACCTTCTGAATCATCCCCCTGATACAAGAGCACTCTCACCACACACACCAGCACAGTGAAGTCAAAACACCAAGAGCTGTCATCTGACTAGAAGGTCAATGAGGATGGATGTCTCATGGGTAGTCTAAAAGGTGATAGATGTCTTTGGAAACCATCTTATAGACCTTCCCCACATGTGTATCCTAAGACTCAGATTCCATAATGTACTTTGAGATCATCCTGTACTCTTTCATAATAGGTTACACAGTGGTAAAGCAAATAATGAACTGCTTAATTATACCCGTATAATATGATCTTCTTTGCTAGACCCTAAGATGTCTGAGGCAGGGGTTTTTATCTGTTTTATTCGTTGCTGTATCTGCTGTTGCCTGGTACTTAGTAGGAGCTTAATAAATATGTTGAGTAAATAAACATCCTAAAACTATCTCACAATTTGTGTGTGTGTGTGTGTGTGTGTGTGTGTGTGTGTGTGTGGTGAGTTCATCATAATAATAGTGTAATTCAATTTTTTTTGTCTCCTAATAATGTCCCTAACCCAAGAATGGCTAGAATAGTTACTTTTTTTTGTGGTGAACTATTGTGTTTGTTTTACTTGCTATATCAGAAGTCCGTACACATTCAGGAGCTATAACTCTTCTAACTGCCTCTTCTAATGTCATCTATAAAAATGCTATCACAAAATGCCCTCATAAAAGTCTGTGTTCCTGGAATGAGTGCTACAAATGATGATAGGTTGGAAGATGTGATCTTCTAGGTTCATTGCAGTATTTAAGGCTGTCTCCAAATTATGTTAAAACCTTTTGTCTATGGTTGTTCACTCTGTTCCACAGTAAAATTTCCTTTCATTTTCTTCCACATGCCAGCTTCCTCCCTAGGCAGACGTTAGAAGCTATTTGCTTCTTTACTGGATGATTGTTATTTTATTCTTCGTGTGTAGGTGGTTGTTTGCCAAAAATAAATGTTTGGATCAAAACAACTTAGTCAGTGATTATATGTAGACAGCCTACGTTTACTTTCTGACCTGCTGTCTTATATACATTTAACTATCCCTTATGACTTTTGGATTATAAACATTTGAACAGAAACTTAATTTCAAGGCTTGTAGGGAGGCTTTATTTCCTCAGGAACACTTTAATTCTCTTGGCAGATCAGGAGCTCTAGGACTAAAATATAACAAAGTGACTTTATTAAGTTTTCTTAATGCCAAGTTTTTGGCCATTTGAGCATGAGAAACAAAACATTTGCTGACAGTTATATTGCACTGCGTTGAACTTTTCAACAATGAATAATGTACATAAAACTGTTATTTTGGTTAAAGTATAAAAGAATGGATTAATTTTCACAAAGTGGGGTTAACCTTACAGATATTTGAAGAAGAAATTTCTAACTTTTTTCAACCACCATCTTGTTATAGATTAGCAATATGACTTTATATTGCTTATCAGATATATTGCCTGTGCAACCATCTGAAATATGTTACTGTATGATGTTTTCTTAAACCTCAAATGTTTCAAAATAAAATATCTTTAATATTGAATAGGATGAAATAATAGCTCTATTTCATTCTTCACAGTTTTTTTTATTACTATACATGTATTCCCTCCGCATGAGACAGTATCTGCCAAAAACAAAATAATTGTTTCTCCTCCTAGAACTATGGTCCAAGAAAGCCTCCAGGGACTTTTCTATGCTAGTGCTATTTTTTTTTTCATCCGTAACTAAAAAAATATGTATGCAATCTGCTACTTTCATATAATTTACACAACAGAAAAGTAGAAATAGAACAAGTTGAAAGCCACCACGTGCCTCTTGGGAAATTAGGACATTTAGAGAGTTTAGGAAACCTCTGGCAATTTTGTCTGTATTATGTGTTAGTTATTGGTGAAAGGAGTATATTTCACAAGTCTCCTACCACTTATACTACTGCCATTTGTTTACCATTTCAATTTCCAGGAAATCTTTGATTTTCCATATTTACCACTGTCCTTATGATAGAAAATTTGGTTTTTTAGGAAACCAGAGACTACGTCCTGGAGGACCTTGGAGGTAAAATCTATGGTCAAAATACTTGATTCTTGAAAATTTTCTTATGCTATTCAAGTATATTAGATGATATATAGGGTGATTGCCATTAAAAGGCTATGTAATCTACTTTCCAAATTAATTTTCAGCTATTCATACTTGTTAAGTCTTACCAGAACTGGAGGAAAATACTCCTCTAGGTGGGGGATGGGAGCATGTCTGCACCTCAGCCTACCTGCATCTCTTTGTTGTGTATCCGGCTCTCACTCTGCTTAGAACATAGAGAAAAGGGAAATATACTGATCAGAGTAAAGGATCTAAATTAGGTCATAATTATTGAATTGATTTTTGGTTATGAAAACAGCATCATTTTGCCTTTGAAAATGCAATTTTGTGTCCAAGTGAAGCCCTGGCTCTGGTTTTTGTTTGGGGTTTTTGGGGGGGGGGGGGCGGTGGGAGGGGATAGGTGGTGGTGGGTGGCATTGATGCAGCTCTGATTATCACATTTTCTTCTTTTCTGACTGCCTCTATCAGAAGAAAAGATCATCTTTAGGGCCTGGTTTTGAGAAAGGAAGTGGAATTTATAGTTTTTTTTCTTAGGTAAAAATGCATATATAAACCTACCTTGGGCAAAGTTTTTCATGGGGAAGCAGTGAAAGGACCTTGTTTTCTCTACTGTATAATTGCATGTGTGAATTCTTCATGAGTGGGAGCAAGCCAAAGCAGGCTTCAAATCATCTGTCATATTTCTCCCACACAGAGGGGCAGTTAGGGTTCAGACAAGAAGTCAGATAGGAATACATTCGAGGTATTATTTTAAATATTGGCTTTAGAATTTAGAACTGAGCAGGTTCCAAGCATTGAAGATTTCTGAGCTAGAGACTGGTCTTGGGGGAATAGCATTTTCTGGCATTAATTTGTAGGATGGATTTAAAGAATAGGTACTGGAGACAACGATATTTTTTCTTTGCATATGTTATTGCAAGTACTGGTTGGGTAATAAGAGTCTGAAACAGAGTGGTGGCAGTAGGTAAATGAAGGGGCAAACAGAATTGAGAGGCACTGTAGATGTAAAAATGGCTTACTTGCTAACTGACTGGAAGTGGTGATTGGGTTGATAGAAAAAAGCAAACTAAAATAGACTGTCATATTGTAAATATGGGGGCCCAGGACAATGGTGATACATTCAATGGAAGTGTGAAAGACCAAAGGCTGAACTTACAGATGATGAGTTCACTCTTAGACAAATTGAATTTAAAGTGCTCATGGTATATACAGATGGAGAAGTCTATAAATATTGTTCTGGTATTCAGTGGATGGGTTAGAGCTAATCATCTATACCTTCTGTGGGTCTACCCACTCATTCCTTTTTTCTTAAGGAAAATTAATCACCCATAGCTCCTAACCACCCCCCCCCCCCCCCCCCCCACACACCTTAATGTCTCCAGCAGCACTGGCGAGAGGGAGCTGGCATTGACTTGTCTCCGAGCACAGCTGAACAGACACTGGCACCAGGTTGGGTTACATCAGAATCTTTCCCATCTCTCCCAGGAATTTGAATTTGGATTTTAAAGACATTTCTTAGTGTTTAGTTTGCTGCTTGAACTTGGGTTGGAACAGCTGTATGTATGCTGAGAAAATATATGATAAATAAATACACAGTAGAATTAAGTCATGCACAGAAAGATACAGAAATGAGAGAACATGTAGAATCAGGGGGGAAAGGTATGGTTAAACACATATATGCAGGCAAATTATCTATGTTAAATCAAATTCAAGGTAGAAAAAATGAACATGGGCTGTGGAGAAAATACCATTTATATAACTAAGTGATAAAAATGATTGCTGCTCAATTATAGCAGATAGCTCTTGTGGTGATGCCCTATTTCATACTAATTTTGCCTTCTTGAAACTCCCACCAATATCAGGGCGGAACCTCAGGAACTATATTTTCATCATGTGATGCTGATAGACTTGAGTTAGACATTTTAACCAACATAGGTATATCCAATCTCCTCTTGAAGAAGTATGGAACGATTGGCTTGAGTGGTAGTCAAAATGTGATTGTGGCCATAGTACGCACTCTAGTACGTACTCTATAGTGGAAGTTCCTTGAACCTGCCAAGGTCCCTAGTGCCAACTTAAATCCTGCTTACCCTGGTATTTGGTTAAGACTTGGATCCTATAATTTTTTTAAGTTTTTATTTAAATTAGCCTAGTTTCTTTCCATGCTTTTGCTTAAACAAGAATCCTTTTTTGTTGTTACATGCAACTAAAAGACATTTGAAATTTTTTAATGTTTGTTTATTTTTGAGAGAGAGAGAGAAAGAGAGAGAGAGAGAGAGAGAGAGAGAGAGAGAGAGAGAGACACTGTATTGAAACAGGCTCCAGGCTCTGAGCTGCCATCATGGAGCCCAGTGTAGGGCTTGAACCCACGAACCGCGAGATCATGACCTGAGGTGAAGTCAAACACCTAACTCACTGAGCCATCCAGGTGCCCCATAAAGACATTTAATTAAATACATGACAGTACATGACAGGAGAAAGATAATACAGATGGGCATTGGTCCATGTACAGGTGACATCCACTTATGCATGAATTGCAGAGCTATGTTTATATTGTTATAGGGGTTCCAACAAAGTAACATGATATTATATTCAGTGCTTATAAGAACTTTACACTTTTTTGAGGCTCTTACCTGTACATGTACTTGTTTTTTTTTTTGTCTTCACATTAACCACTTAAAGTATATATTTTTATTTTTAACTGTATTATAGGTAACAATGCGATAGTGAGAGACATTGCATGACTTGTCCGAGATCCTGTGACCAGGGAGTGGCAGTGGGCTCGGGCTCTACATTTTCTAGTTTCTTTTCTTTTTTTTCTTTTAATTTTTTTTTTAATTCTCAAGTTAGTTAACATACAGAGTAATTCTGACTTCAGGAATAGAACCCAGTGATTCATCACTTACATACAACACCCACTGTGCATCCCGAAAAGTGTCCTCCTTAATGCCCATAGCCCATTTACCCCACCCCCTTCAACCCTCAGTTTGTTCTCTATATTTAAGAATCTCTTATGGTTTCCCTCCCTTTCTGTTTTTATCTTATTCTTCCTTCCCCTCCCCTGTGATCATCTGTTACGTTTCTCAAATTCCATATATGTGTGAAATCATGTGATATATGTCTTTCTCTGACTGAATTATTTCTCTTAGCATAATACCCTCTAGTTCCATCCACGGTATTGGAAATGGCAAGATTTCATTCTTTTTCATCACTGAGTAGGATTCCATTGTGTGTGTGTATGTGTGTATGTGTGTGTGTCTTTTTAATCTATTTTCATTTATTTTTCTCACTATGTTGCATAACTGTAGTTACCAATTCAGTTATAAAGCATTAATTAGGTTTTGATACTTATCAATTTTAAAACTGATTTTTTAAAAATGTAGAATGACTTTATCTTAATGAGCTTTTAACAAAGCAATAACAATTTGAAATCTGTAAAGCTTTAAGATTTTGTGATAGAAATACTGAACACTTCTTTCTTGTTCTCACACCCCTTTCTTAAAGATCCCGTCTTTCCCATAACCTTGGAGTTTCCAGCCCTGAGTTCCATGTAAGCTCAGTCCTTTGGCCGTAGTTTATAGGATCAGAGATTGTCTAACTTAGGGCCATCCTATCAGTTTCCCTTTTCTAAAAATTTTGATGTAGAGCCAAGATACTGAGTTCCAAGTTCTAGGAAGAGCCTGTAAGGTCAAGCGGACTCAGGAGTTGAAGATGGCAGCTTTGGGGTGGCCACTGAAAACTGTGCAAATGACTGAATGTGCAGAGAAGTCTAATGTTCAACAGTCAAGCAGGTAGGCAGAGAAAAGCAGAAGTGATAGACCCTTCAACCTCACAGAAAAAAATAAAGAGGGAAATTAAGAGAAAATATAAGTTGTGGTTATTGTTTTTCTATGTGCCAGGTCTCTCCCTGTGGAAGGGTCAGTTTTACTTCTTGTTCTTGGGTTCTGTGTGAAACCCCTGCATCCTTCCTCCAAATTCTTCTTCATTTGAAATGTTTCTGTAATAATATGTTGTCTGCTTAAGAAGACATTTAATGTTCTCTAAAATAAAGGAATTATGTAGCCAAATTTTCATGTAAATATTTTAAGCAGTAATGGCAATAAAATATAAAGTCACCTAGCAATAATAAATGAAATACAAATTTGTGTCTCTATGGATTTTATTTTATTATTTTATTTTTTTAAAGATTTTATTTTTAAGTAATCCCTACCCAATGTAGGGCTTGACCTTACAACCCCTAGATCAAGACTTGTATGCTTCACTGACTGAGCCATCCCAGTGCCCCTCTATGGATTTTATTTTAAATTACCTTTTGGTCACGGTCTTCAATGTAATATATATAAATAATGTATATTTCTTTCTAGTCATTATTTAAAAAATAATTCCTGTAATATTTTCCTATTCTTAAGGAATTGCTAAGCAAAGGAAGCATAGACAGTTTTTTTAAAATATAAAAATTGCATGTGATAGCAGGTTGGTAGTTCTCCAGTTATCATATTGCTTTCTGTATTAATTTACTAGAGATGTCATAAAAAATCACCAAGCTAAATAAATTAAAAAATAGTAATGTATTAAGGCCTAGAAAGAGATTAAAAGTGATCTAGAATATATTAGAATAAGTGGAAAAACAGAGTCATAAAGTCAGTTTAGAATCTGAATAAAGAATGGATAATGCTGAAAACAGGGACGTTCAGTATAGACCTGAGAAAATCAAGCAAAATTAAATGGTGGAGATAATATATATGGAAGAAAGAGGAGACTTGAGTAAACATAACTAGTGTCCCTGAAGGAAAGATTGGAAAGTGTATTAAAGGTTATAGAAAGCAACTCTTCTCCTATTAGGTATTATAAAAAGTTGATCCAGGTGCTTTCAGCACTGATACATATCTTGTTAATCTTTATGGACTTTAAAGATTTCTGCAGGGACATCTGGGCCAAAAAACACACCACATTTATGAAAGAAAAGTCTCAGGGCACCTGGGTGGCTCAGTCGGTTAAGCGTCTGACTTCGGCTCAGATCATGGTCTCATGGTTCATGAGTTCAAGCCCTGTGTTGTGGTCTGTGCTAACAGCTCAGAGCCTGGAGCCTGCTTCAGATTCTTTGTCTCCCTCTCTCTCTGCCCCTCCCTTGCTCATGCCCTGTCCCTTCCTCCTCCCTCCCTCCCTCCCTCCCTCTCTCTCTCTCTCTCTCAAAAATAAATAAACATTAAAAAATTAAAAAAAAAATAAAGATCTCTACAGCAGCATTCAATGTGAAAAGGCAGTGGCACTAATTCTACAAAAGTTATTGGTGATAGACATATTTCACAATACATACAAACACGTGGATTATAGGACTCATGAGCTCTTCTTTGAAACAAACACAAATAGGGGCGCCTGGGTGGCGCAGTCAGTTAAGCGTCCGACTTCAGCCAGGTCACGATCTCGCGGTCCGTGAGTTCGAGCCCCGCGTCAGGCTCTGGGCTGATGGCTTGGAGCCTGGAGCCTGTTTCCAATTCTGTGTCTCCTTCTCTCTCTGCCCCTCCCCCGTTCATGCTCTGTCTCCCTCTGTCCCCCCCCCAAAAAATAAACGTTGAAAAAAAAATTAAAAAAAAAAAAGAAACAAACACAAATATAAACCATGATAGTATAATCCAATCAGCAAGACGTGACTAATGAGATGACCTAATCAGATTTAACCACGGGGGCAGTTCACCGAGACTATATTCAAATCATTAAATCTCATAATTATCAAGTAACAATGCTGGTGAAGTGGTTTAAGTCACCATGGATACGAAGCAACACCCTTAAGCCATAGGTTTAATGCCTTGACTAGGGTCAGTGCCATGCTCAAACTTTAGTAAAACATCTCAGGCTACATCCACTGGATGGACTGCTAGAATAAATCCTCAAAACACAGTGCACATCCCGATCCTAGTAAGAAGATTCATTGGTTAGGTACTTAAAGTCTTAGGATGCGTTTATATTTAATTTCAGTATAATCTTTCAGGTTGCCTTACAGAATATATGTACCAATTTATACCCACAGTTACCGCACAGGAATTCTTTTTTTTCTTAAGTTTTTATTTTAATTCCAATTAGTTAACATACAGTGTAATATTAGTTTCATACAATACAGTGATTCAACACTTCCATACATCACCCAGTGCTCATCAAAGCAAGTGTACTCCTTCATCGCCATCACCTATATCACTCATCTTCCCACCTACCTTCCCTCTGGTAACCATCAGTTTGTTCTCCATAATTAAGAGCGTTTCTTAGTTTGTCTTCTTTCTCTCTCTTTTTCCCTTTGCTCATTTGTTTCATAAGTGGAACAAAGAAATCATATAGTATTTGTCTTTTTCTGAATTATTTCACTTAGCATTATATTCTCTAGTTCCATCCATGTCATTGCAAATGTCAAGATTTCATTCTTTTATGTGGCCGAACAATATTCCATTGTATGTATATGTATAAGTGTGTGTGTGTGTGTGTGTGTGTGTGTGTGTGTGTATGTGTATATATATACATATATATATACATCACATCTTATTTGTCCATTCATTAATTGATGGACACTTGGGCTGCCTCCATGTCTTGGCTGTTGTAGATAATGCTACTATATAAACATAGGGGTGTATGTATCCCTTTGAAGTACTGTTTTTGTATTCTTTGGGTAAGTACCCAGCATTGTGATTACTGGACCATAGGGTAATTTTGTTTTTATCTTAATTATTAGTCTTATTAGTATCTATACTAGTATAGATACTATGCTAGTATAGTATAGATACTAATAAGTATATTATATGTAAGAATATTATTAAGAATATATAATATATTAAGAATATCTAAGAATAATATTATATAAGAATATAAGAATATTATTAGTATCTATACTAATATATTATATATACTATAAGTATACTATCAGTATACTAATCTTATTAGTATTTAGTTTTTATTTTTATTTTATTTTTTTTATGATTACTATTTTATTTTTAACTTTTTGAGGAAACCCCATACTGTTTTCCACAGTGACTGCAACCAGTTTTCTTTCCCACCAGTTGTGCAAGACAGTTCACTTTTCTCCACATCCTCACCAACACCTGTTTTTTTGTTGTTGTTGATTTTAACTGTTCTGGCAGGCGGGAGGTGATATTTCATTGTAGTTTTGATTTGCTTTCCCTGATGATAAGTGATGATGAGCATCTTTTCATGTGTCTATTGGCCATCTGTATGTCTTCCTTGGAGAAATGTCTATGTCTTCTACTCATTTTTCATTGGACGATTTGTGTTTTGGGGGGTGTTGAGTTTTATAACTACTTTGTATTTTTTGGATACTAACACTTTATCAATTTTGGTATTTGCAAATATTTTCTCCATTCCCTAGGCTCCCTTTTAGTTTTGTTGATTGTTTCCTTTGCTGTGCAGAAGCTTTTTATTTTGATGAAGTTCCAACAGTTTATGTTTGCTTTTGTTTCTCTTGCTTCAGAAGACATATCTAGGAAAAAAAACAAACAAAAAAAACCCCTGCTATGGCCAAAGAAGTTACTGCCTGTTTTCTCTTCTAGGATTTTTATAGTTTCAGGTCTCACATTTAGGTCTTTCATCCATTTTGAATTTATTTGTGTGCATGGTGTCAGGAAGTGGCCCAGTTTCATTCTTTTGCATGTTGATGTCCAGTTTTCCCAACATATTTGTTGAAGAGACATTTTCCCTTTGGATATTTTTTCCTGCTTTGTCAAAGAGTAATTGACCGTGTAACTGTGAGTTTATTCCTGGGTTTTATATTCTGTGTTATTGATCTATGTGTCTATTTTTACTGCACAGGAATTCTTTTTTTTTTTCTTTAAATTTTTTTTTATAACGTTTATTTATTTATTTATTTATTTTGGGACAGAGAGAGACAGAGCATGAACGTGGGAGGGGCAGAGAGAGAGGGAGACACAGAATCAGAAACAGGGTCCAGGCTCTGAGCCATCAGCCCAGAGCCCGACGCGGGGCTCGAACTCACGGACCGCAAGATCGTGACCTGGCTGAAGTCGGACGCTTAACCGACTGCACCACCCAGGCGCCCCAGGAATTCTTAAATTACCCATATTGTTGCCAACGCCAGGTGATGCTGTCTACTTTATAGACATACTATACTTTTTCATTGTTTAATTTTATTAATATGATAATGGATGAGATTGAGCATCTCTTTACTTACTTTACTCCCTACTTAGTTTCTGTTAAGTTTCTGTTTATCTTTCTAATCTTATTTTCTACCAAATTTCGTGTAATTTCCTTGGATAGTTTTTGGGGGAGTGGTATATTTTAGGTATTAATCTCACCGTTTTTAGATGTTGAAAATATTTTCTCTTCTTTTTTACTCCCTTTTTAACTTTGTTTTTGAATAGAAATTCTTAATTTTGATGTATTCAAATCCTTATTCTTTGCCTTAGATTTTGTGCTTTGGAGATCTTTTTAAATAAGTCTGTTCTATTCCTAGATGAGGTTCTTCTACTGTATTTCCTTTTTAAATTTTTTTTTTCAAAATGTTTATGCATTTTTGAGAGAGAGTGAGAGAGAGAGAGGGGAGAAGGGACATAGAGAGATGGAGACACATAATCTGAAGGAGACTTCAGGCTCTTAGCTGTCAGCACAGAGCCTGACACAGAGCTTGAACCCATGGACTGCTAGAACATGACCTGAGGTGAAGTCAGCTGCTTAACTGACTGAGCCACCCAGACACCCCCTCCTTTTTCTAAAATAAAAGCTTGACATGGCTTAATCCATGTGCAGTCTTCCTTGGTATAGTATATACATTAAAGAGTATTTTGGGGGGCACTTGGGTGACTCAGTCATGATCTCTCAGTTCGTGAGTTCAAGCCCACATCCTGCTCCATGCTGGCAATGTGTAGCCTGCTTGGTATTCTCTTTCTCTTCCCCTCTCCCACTCATACTTTTTTTCTCTCTCTCAAAATAAATAAATAAACTTTCAAAAAAAAAAAGAGTATTTTTATGTAGAATTAGCCAGTTCTCTCATATCAGTCTATTAGGCAATCTATAATTTTCTATTTTCTGTGTTATCATTGTTAACATATTTCAAACGTATCAACTACATATCAGAAGTCTCTATTCTGTTCCATTTTTTCTTCCTGTCATATTCTATACTATCTCTATTACTTTGTCTTTGCATTATAACTTACCATCTGGTATTAAGAATGTATCTCAGTTATTTTTTTAAGTTGAATTAGCTCTTTTTCTGAATTAGACTTTTTCTTTTTTGCATGCGTTTTATAAGGAGCAAAATGTTTTTCAGCTAAAGTTTGGATTGTGACACTTCTGGATCTATAGAAAAATTGGGGGCAACTATAACTTTTTTATATGTTAAATCATATCATCTTGAATGCTGTATCTCTCCATATATATCTCCATAGATGATAAATCAATTAATCAACGCTTATTTTTCAAACCAAATGTATTTTCCCTATGAATATTGCCAATCTTGCTGAAATAATACATATAACTGTATAAATATGGAAAATTAGTAAAAAATATGAAAATAAAATTTAAAGTTACCTGTAATCCCTACAACTAGATACAGATTGTCTATTTTTACAGATTCAAAATAATAAGGTCTTACATTCTTAATTGTATTCTTGCATTGAAAAAAAAAAACAAAGCATTTCAAACATAATGGTTCTAATTCCAGGTTGTTTTTTATATGATGGTCACTATTTTTCTTTCCTTCTAGAAAGTAAAAGCTAAAGTTAGTATGACATTCCATAAGAGAAAAAGTATAGGAACAAATTATGTCACACATAGCCAAATCAGTCTATAATTAGTTGGTGTCCACTGTTTCATAAACACTTGTATTCAATGTAGATGATTAGCTGATAAGAAAAAAAGAGCATGCATTTCTGAAATGTTAGATTTAAGAGTCAAGTCAAAACAAATCAAAATGAAAAGGTTAGCATGTTCCATGTTGTCTTCTCTACCTGAAAATTTGTGAGGAAAAAAAGCTAAAAGATCCAGTGATAGATAAATTTTCAGTTTTTTAGACATGTAATTTCTATAAATTGTGAACCTCTTTTGATGAAGTGATTAAATAGCACGGGTATAGAAAAACCATGACATTTGCAATATGTATCACACTTAGAACTCTTACATTTATTTTGACAATTGAAGGGGATTTAAAATAAATTAGCTTTATTTTTTTGTTTACAAGATTGCCCTGTAGCTATAACAAGAATCATAAAACTCCACACTGTAACTATTTACTTTTATCTAACTTTCCAGTTACTTCTCTTACTGTATAATCATGCTTACTACTCCCCTGGGGATATAAGTTTTAATAGCTCACAAATACAAAAAAAAAAAAAAGGTATTTAGAAACTCTCTTTGAGTTTCTAGAGCTTAGAGATTATCCTAGAGGTTCTTTTTCTTCTTTCCTATTTTTGAGTCAAGACTGACAGCTGCTAACAGAGATAAGATGTCATTCATGGTATGTAAAAACTGAATAATTTTAAGTAAACATTTGGTATATCGGAATAGTCATCCCTAACAAAGATCACTGAGGACCAAAGACCTACTATTGAAAAGCAAAAATTTTAAATCTTTTTAAGAAATATCTATAATAAAGGTTTACAGACCTGATGAAATGAAATATTTCTTTTAAAATGATTTCTATAAAAAGAGAAAGCACAAGTCCTTTTCTATAAAAAGGAAAACACTGATTAATTTGCTTACAATAAAATATTTTGTTTTGTTTTGTTTTTACATGTGTTTGTATTTATGCAACACAAGAGCTCACGAATAAAAGGACAAGCTACAGACAGGAAAAAGAAAAATGTTTCCAAAGCACATTAACAATGAACATCCAGAATTTACAAAATTTTCTATAAATCATTTAAGGGGGAGAAAAAAACCAAGCAAATAGCAGTCAATTACAAAATCTATAAACAGATTATTTGCAGTAAAGGAAAACTGAATGACCAATAAACAGATTATGCTCAAACTCACTCATTTCACTAACTGCATTTTCACACCTATATGAGATTTTAAAAAAGGGCTTTACTTTGAGAAACAGGACTTCTTCCATGCTGATGAAGTGGTTGGATAACATCGTAAAGAGCATGGGTTCTGGAGGCACTGGCTTCTGTTTCAAACCCTCTAACAATCTTTATGGTAATGTGCCTTGAGCAAGTTACTTTATCTTGCTGTGAAACAAATCTCTCTGGGCTGTGCATTTCCTCAGGTCTTATGATTGAGGCACATACTGCGCTTTGTTTAAAATTATCTTTTCAAGAATATTTGTATAGTAAACAGTCTTTGAAGATAGAGATAGTGTCTCCCACTGGAGTAAAGGGCATGCATGCTTTCAGGACATTATTAAAGCTTCCCTAAACTCACTGTTCCTCTTCTATAAAGCAGTCCACTGCAGGTGCAGATATCATCTGACTCTGCTGGCAAAGCCCTGTAGGAAGCAGATTTGGGGGGAGCCAGTGCACGAAAGGCTGATACTCTGGCTCTTCCTGGTACTGTGAGCAATAAATTGTACTTCATCTAACCCAGGAGTCTCCTGTCTTCTACAAGTATCCGCAAATCTTTGGCAGGCTAGCTTGTTAGCTTGTAAGTGGAATGAAATCTCAGACCTTCACACTTGTTTGCAAATGTCTCTTTGCCTGATTTATTTTTCTCATCTGTAGAATAAGTGTGTGTGTGGGGGGGGGGGGTGGTGGTGGTGGTGATATTTTCTATTCATAGGACATTATTATCTAAATTAAAAATGTGAAACATTTAGAACAGTATCTGGTACAGAGCAAGTGCTCAATCTGTTTTTGTATATACAAAGGTTCAAAACACTATAAAGAATTACTATGTATTTTATGGCTATATTTTATTGTATATATATACATACATATACATACATATATAAACACACATATATACATATATATACATACATATATACACATATATATGGCATTTAAAAATGTTAATAATAATAGACTCCAAATCGATTGTAGTTGTTAATTCTGAGGAGGTAAGAAGGCAAATAGGATTAGGAAATTGACACAGGATGCTTCAACTTGGTTGTGTTTTAGTGTTTTTAAAAATGTCTCTGAAACAAATATAAAAAATATGTTAAGATTTTAAAAGGCTAGATATTGTATACATTGTTTTGCATTTTATTATGCATACTTCTGTATATTTAAAATATTTTATAAAAATAAAATTTAAAAATATGTGCAAGACCCAATTATTTTGAATGATAATTTTAAGGCTCCAGAGTTGTCATTCCATTATGTCTAAAAGCACATTTCGAAAGTGCGTTCTACTTTTTTGAAATAGAACCTAAATGACTGTGACTATTGTATCCAATTTTTCCATTTCCCTATATTTAGATATGATATTTCTTTCTGGCACTTAATTGATGTGTTATATAGTGCTGTAGTTTTAAACAAGTGACACTTTGTAAAGTCCCAAAACTAGATCACAGGGACCTTACAGCTTCCACCCTGTTTGCTGGAATATTCCCTCTTGGAACCCAGAGCCACCACGGAAAAAGGCCAAACATCTCTTTAGTAATCTTGCTGCGAGTGCAGGTGCTTTGGGTGACCCCGCCCACTGCCAGACAGGTGAGAAAAGAAGCCTCCGCCTGATTCTTCCCCTCAGCCATTGGCCCATCCTTCCCGTCCCACCTGAGGCAGCGGACTGTATAGAAGTGGCAGTCCATCCCCTCTGTTCTCTAATTCCTGAAAGCAAAATCTATTGGTTATTGTCACTCACTAAGTTTGGAGATGGTTGCATGTGGCAGCAGGTAGCAGGAGCAAGCTCCTCTTAAAAATACCTGGTTTGCTGCTTACGGTGATGGTGGAGCTACGTGGGATACATACAATTTGAACATTTTCAGCATTTGTTCAGAGGGCCAGGATATGAGAGGAATCCTGCACACGATAAGAACCACAAAGGATGGTTAAGAAGAAAAAGAAATGAAACAAACAGGAAAAAAAAATGTAAAGTGCAACGTATATATAGTTGGTACATAATTGATTAGTTCATATATATAGTTAGTATTGTATATATATTTTCCAGGCTAAAAATCTTTACAAAGCAGCTGCTGAGATTTGAGAGCTTTCATCATATCCATCTTTTTATTTTTTTATTTTTAATTTGTAGAAGTAATTTTTAGAATCACGTATTTTTGTTTTGGAGTAATCCAAATTTTCCACTGAAAAAACATCTCAGCCTGCCCATAAACCCTTCTTCTTCTCAGGTACCTATTTTGATTAGGTATTTCACTCTATTTTAAAACATTACTAAAAAGAGGGCAGCTTTATTCTTTTCCATTGATTTTAATATTTATCACACAGAATGTTGGTTTTCTAGATTCTTACCAGAAATTATAATTTTATACTCTCTGAAGCCAACTTTTACCCAAAACTGTGTGTGAGAAATAACTTTATGAAAGTGTTCCCAAGGAATAAGCACCCTGTTTATTCCGGATGACTGTTTTTAAAACTGGGGTTCATGGATCAATTGCTAATAACCATTTTGGTAGTTGCTGGAAAACAAAACTGCAGATTTGTGACCCCCAACAAAGGCCTACTAAATCAATATCTCCAAGGACACTTCGTTATTCACAAGTTGGTTGAATACTTCATATATATAAATATGGAGAGACGGGGAGGGACAAAGAAAGAGAGGGAGAGACAGAGAAAGTAAAAACTCATGCTGTAAACATTTTGAAATTTATTCTGATTCCAACTTGATCAAAAGAAGGTTTATGTATCTTGGAGTGCCTGGGTGACTCAGTCAGTTAACTGTCTGACTCTTGATTCATCTCAGGTCATAATCTCATGGTTCATGGGTTTGAGCCCTGCATTGAGTTCTATGCTGACAGTGTGGAGCCTGCTTCGGATTCTTCCTGTCTCTCTCTCTCTCTCTCTCTCTCTCTCTGCCCTTCCCCTGTTCCTTCCCTTTCTCTCAAAAAATAAACTAAAACAATTTTTTAAAAGGTATATTTATCTTTATCATTTTATATTGAAGATCTGCTAAATTGTGTTCCCCATGACCTCATTTTCTCAGCTTTCATTCAGCAAAGTTTTAAGATAGAGCCATATTAAATTTCATATCATAGTTGCACTTCAGTTGCTGTTGAGAGCATTGGATAACACATGATGAAGATTCTCAAGAAAAATGTCCCATTACTTTAGTACTAGTAAAAATGGATTTCTTCTGAGTAAATTCGTTACCCCATGGTGTCATGGAAATTATTCTTCTCCATTTGCTTTACCATTGACCCCATTAAAAATTTGTAAAAGAGATTTTGTTCTATTAAAATTCTTTTCTTTTTAATTTAAATCCAAGTTAGTTAACATATAGTATAAAAACAATTTTAGGAATAGACTTTAGTGATTCACCACTTACATGTAACACTCAGTGGTCATCCCAACAAGTGTCCTCCTTAATGCCGCTTGCCTGTTTAGCCCATCCCCCCACCCGACACCCCTCTAGCAACCCTCAGTTTGTTCTCTGTATTTAAGAGTCTCATGTGGTTTGTCTCCCTCTCTGTTTTTATATTATTTTGCCTCCCTTCCCTTATGTTCATCTGTTTTATATCTCAGATTCCACATATGAGTGAAATTAAATGATACTTGTCTTTCTCTGACTTTTTTCAATTAGCATAATACACTAGTTCCATCCACTTTGTTGCAAATGGTAAAATTTCATTCTTTTTGATTGCCAAGTAATATTCCATTGTATATACGTACCACAACTTCTTTATCCATTCATCATTTGTGCTTTTTCCATATTTTAGCCATTATCAATAGTGCTGCTATAAACATTGGGGTGCATGTGCCCCTTTGAAACAGCACTCCTGTATCCTTTGGATAAATACCTAGTAGTGCAATCACTGGGTCATAGGGTAGTTCTACTTTTAAGTTTTTCAAGAACCTCCATACTGTTTTCAAGAGTGGCTGCACCAGTTTGCATTCCCACCAACAGTGCAAAAGAGATCCTCTTTCTCCACATCCTCGCCAACATCTGTTGTTGCCTGAGTTGTTAATATTAGCCATTTCAACAGGTGTGAGGTGGTATTTCATTGTGGTTTTGATTTGTATTTCCCTGATGATGAGTGATGTTGAGCATTTTTTTTATGTGTCTGTTAGATCTGGATGTCTTCTTGGGAAAAGTGTCTTCCTCTTTCTCTCTGGCAACTTTCAAGGTAGTGTTTTTTTTTCCTGCACTCTCCTGATATGCTGCACTCTCCCCCATTCTCTGTCCTCTATCCACAAAAAACAGCTCCCTATACTCCACACCTTTCTCTCCCCCAGTTCGCCTCTCTACACTGTATACCTGCTGAGTTCTCTGGCTCAAGTTGTTCAGATTGTTGTGTTAATCCTCAGATCAATTTCCTAGGTGTGCAAAATGGTTTGGTGTTGATCTAGCTGTGTTTCAGGGATGAGACAAGTGGAGGGTCTCCATGCTGCTTCACCATCTTCCTGGAGATCTCTACAATTCTTGTTTAATACTGAAATTCTATTTTCCCACTGCCACAAATGTTTTTACTTCTTAAATCTTATATCATTAAATTTAATATTATCAGCTGCCTTAAATTCTCCTTTGCAGTAGTTTAGGGAAGAAGGAAGGAAGAGAGAGAGAAAGAGAAAAGGAGGAGGAGGAGAAAGTAAGGAAGGAAATCGTTAGAACATTAAGTCTAGTTTGGCTTACTACTCCTTACAAAAATATAGACAGTAAATAGTGTCTATAGGAAGCAGTAAATAGTTTTTGCTAAATTACAATAAATAATATCATTATTTCCTATGCTATAAGAAGTTAATAGTTCATATTTCTTACTCAAGTTATTAACTTTCCTTCTTCACCAATAAGACCTACCCAAGTCCATCAATCACCAATGGGCTGGAGGGAGGTGAACAAAAACAATGTTCCCAAAGCTGGTGTTAGTTTTGTATGAGCCACCAGGAAGGAAATACCTACAGATGTCAGTCAGCCCCTCTGTGACATTTTCAAGCCCACAATATTCCTAGCACCAAAAATACATTTACTACAAAGTTTTATCCAAAACTTCATGGGCCACTTAATTCTACCCACATCTTGGACACCTCACTTCTTTGATTACTTGTCAGAATTGCAGCCACTCCTATTTCTTAACTCTGTCCTTCTCTTGTACCACAAAATTTGATATTTCCTGTCCTCACACAAGACAAATCCTCCTTCAGAATATTCATATGTGGGTTTACAAAGTCTAAAAATTTCCCCACATTTTTTTTTCTTTTCATAAAATGTTTCTGTTTCCCAGTCCTTGCGGGTATCTAGATTCTCCTCTAGGACCTACCGCTCTTTCTGGCATTTTCTAGTGCTCAGTCTTCCAAAATCGAGTTCCCACTATCTCCACATTTGAACAGGAGAGAAAACAAGAGTGGATGAATCAGAATTCTTCTCACAATGTCATTCTTTCTTTCTCATCTCATGGGTAAATCTCCCATTTTTTTTAATCCATGGTATCCAGCTATACCAACATCTACCCACTGTTAGCAGTCAGGTAAAAAAAAAAAAAAAAACAAAACAACCAACTACTTTATTTCTTGATACTTTTTGTTCTCTGTTCAAAGTCTTCACCTACATTCTAATTCTATTGTCACCACTGACCCCTCGTTCCTAATTTCCTCCTATTTGAGCTCCTAAGGTCATAGATAGAGCATATAAAAGATTAGGAGGCTTCTCAAAAACTCTGAATGTTTGAAAAGTAGAAAGCAAAGTAGAAAGCAAGTTATCTATTTTCTCTTCCCTATGCTTCCCTGATTTTTCTTGTCCTTTCTAATAACTTTCTGTAATTTAATATTATGTACATATTTATATAAGCGTTGATGGTGTCTGCACCTAGAAATGTTCAACGCCAAATCGGGGATATGCTTAGAATACTGATCAAGTGACAGCGTTGGTAAGTGTGGCAAAAATGGCATCCTATAAAGTAGTAAAGGGCACGAAGACTTACAGTCTTGAAGGGAGGGAATGAGGGTGATGGAGAGAGGGTCCGATGGGAAGGACCCCATTCCCCATACATATATGCACACATTACCCTTTCTCTCCTTGTCAAGGTTGCAAGCCAGCACTTGAACCCCAGAATACTGGCAATTGCAGAAGAGCAAATAGCAACTTAGAATTTAAAGTATTACATAACAACTCCAAGCACATCTGTTCTATATCAATTTCTCAAAGATACAGTTCATTAAAATCAGTCTCACCAGCCATTGTCATTTAGTCACTTGACTCTGTCATTCTTCGACTGCCACCTCCCTGACAGGATTCTGACAAGATCCAGAAGGTCAGTTAAGCTATTTGCTACTCTTTTCCATTAATGGTTTATTAACTAGGCAAGGCTATATATATTCTTTTCAACTATGTGTCTCCAGTCAAAACTAGCTCTGCAGAATGGTAAATTTCCTCCTAAATCATTTTAAAACTATCAGGTGTCTTCCTCCCCATCTCAGAAAGAATATGCATGCTAATGGTTTGAGTTACTTTTATGCATAATGTTGGTTGTATTAACTACACTGGACTGGATAAATCCTTTATTTCTG
Organism: Herpailurus yagouaroundi; assembly: GCF_014898765.1. NCBI lineage: Eukaryota > Metazoa > Chordata > Mammalia > Carnivora > Felidae > Herpailurus > Herpailurus yagouaroundi. Next base: position 56,350,261 of record NW_024412400.1, read on the forward strand.
ATAAAAATCAGCATTCTTTGAAGAGTTTTTTTCACCTTATCTGAAAATGTTTTCTTTTCATTTTTCCTTCCAAGTTTTTTTTTTTTCTTTTCTTTCAGGGCCTGATTTAGAATGTCTCCCTTATTGTTAATTATACTCAGAAGTCACTAAAATATCTCCCTCAGTTAACATCCAATTAACTGAATTGCTTTAGAGGTAAACTCCCTCTAAAGCATAATCAGCATATTCGTGGCTTGGTTTCCCTCATTCTGCTTGTGCTACAGAATTTACCTCGTAGCAGAGCCAACACAGTGTATTCCCGATGGTCTGTTCTATGAAGATCTGCTCTTCGCGTTGCCTCAGTCAGAGGGCTTTCCCTGTTTTCAAAAGCAGGACCACTTGCCATCAACGTGTTTTCTAGAAACAGATTTTTAAGGTATGGCATTCATAGAAACTGGGAGATATCCAAGGGCCTTTATCATAAGTACAAACCCTTTAAAAGTACATGCCAGAGGCAGGTTTAACTGTAAATCTCTATGTGTAAAAATCCACAGATTTTTATCAAATTCTCAATGAATCTACAGTCTTAGAAAAACTAAATACTCTAAAGACAGGCACAGTTCTTGCATTTGCCGATTTAATGGATGGCACGTGGTACCATGTGTAAGTAAAAACTTTTCAGCAAAATCGTCAATGAAATTCATACCTAATTTAGATTTTTTGTACCATTAACATGCCTTCATTCCTTAGTCTAGTTGAAAATGGCTGATAACTTCTAACCTTTACTTACCCTGCAGTACATTGGCTGGAAGTTCATGCCAATAAGTACATACTGCTACATTCACATACAGACACACACACACACACACACACACACACACACACACATCACAAAAAGTTTTAGCCTGGAGCTAAGAATAGCCTGCCACCTACAGTCCTATACTTTATTGATTCTTCTACATCTATCATTTTATAAATTCTCTTTCAAAGATTCTATGGTAAAAAATTATCTCATTCATGGTAACATGAGCTTTTGTTTCTTTGTTTCAGATAAATACGTTCTTTGTTTTCAGACAAGCTTTTGGTTTATTCTGGTTTTTCTTGTTTTTTTGTTTGTTTCAAAGGATTGTGTCTCATTTAATGCATCAGTACAACAAATAAGCAATAATTAGTAAACTCCGGTACTAAAAGACATCAATAGACTGGGGCCAGTGGAAAATTAAACGGATGCAAAAAATAGAAAGTATGAATTAGTACAGAGTGTTTGATAATATTAAATTTTTGGATACATTATGTTCATTTAAATGTTCTTTTAAAATTTAAAAGCTGCTGAGGAGCAGTTTCAGTTTATTTTGGGGAGGCCGTGAGTCTACCAGAATGGCCAATGATGTCCACATGAAAACAAAATATCCTGCCAGACTAAAAATCAAACACTCTACTTAGTGAAAGCAACTGATTGGATGATGATTGAAATGTCTCTAAATGTGGTAGCTTTCTTAATTCTTCACAACACCTTTCATTTTATTTCATTTCATTTTACATATGAAATTTCATTGTAACTAATTTTGGTGAATCCAATCACATTTTTCCTCTCTGCTTGGTAAGTGAGAGTCAAAACAAAAACAAACAAACAAAAAGAAAAACATTAAGGAAAATTCACCTTGTCTTTGTAGTCCAGTGGCTTGGTGAGTGGAGAATTATCCTGATAGTAGGACTAAAAGATGAATAATGATGACGGACATTTTAAGATCAGCAGAAAAAGCGTCACAAAGTGGTGTGCACACAAGAGAAAGGGAAGGAGGGAAAAAATAAAAAGTCTCAATGAACTTATTTTAGAATATATGTGTATTTTATTATTCATCATGTAAGATGGTTTGTAGCTTTGGGAGGAGGAGATGTGTCATATTATATTTACTGCTTAGACTTCTCAGGCTCTTCCTTTGCCCTGGATAAAGTCTGTCCAAATTTAGATATTTCTTCTCAGAATGAAATTAGTCCTTTAATTTAACCAGATATTTTTACTCTAAAGTTATTGGAAGTTATTTATATTAGAGATAAATGAAAAAGATGAATGTATTCAGCAGTTAAATTGGATACCGAGGGTACTTACATAACACTACTTGGGTTTGATTTTGATCATCACTCCATTTTCACCGAGGCTTGGCTATTATTATTCTAGCAAGACTTTCTTAACTTTGGCTGTCACTGCTTTTCCTGGTGCTCCATTCTCCATTTTTTCTGATGGTTTTGCAAAGGGCTGTCTCATACTTCTCCATATCATGTTTCAAATAATCTCATGGGATTTGCCAGAATCTAGATTAGGGATAGAATGACAATGTGAAAGCATCCCAGCTGATGATGATTCACCTTCTTAGCCACCCCCAACTTGGATGGGGAAACTATTGCAGCTCACTCAACATCCAATGTCCTAGTACAGTAAATAGTATGATGACTTTATTATCCTCACCGAAAATCCATAAATACAAATATCCTTCCTCTTCTCTGAGCAATTGATGCCTTGCATCTCTTCTACCTTAGAACCCCCAATGAGAACACGACCTGTCAAACGACCTGTCATTGGTGTTGTCGGGCTCTGTTAGGGCTACATTCTCTATTTTTTAAATATTTATTTATTTACTTAGAGAGTGAGTGTGTGAGCAGGAGAGGGATGGGGGGGTGGGGGAGAGAGAATCCCAAGCAGGCTTCTGGGCTGCCAGCTCAGAGCCCTAGGCCAGGCTCGATCTCACCACCATGAGATCATGACCTGAACCTAAATCAGGAGTCAGACGCTTAACGAATTGAGCCACCCAAGCACCCCAGGGCTATATTCTCTAGTAATCAGCTAAGAAATTACTGAGCACCTATTATATACCAGGAGGTATGATGAATGGGTGCTGAGAATAAAATAATAGACATGACAAATACTCCCTGCCCTTATGAAGTTTTCAGTCAGGTGGAACTAATAATATTCTGAGGACATCTTTATTTTCATCAGGGGATATCTTTGTTTATTTAGGACTGAATTACGTTCTTTTAGGGAAACTGTCAACTCTTGGTCTGTCTCCTAGGCAAAAAATCAAATATACATTCTTGGTGTTTTTTGTCACTTTTTATCAAGCAATACTGAACACTGTACTTTCCTTGAATTCAAAATGCCTCTAATCTAAGAACACTGGTACTATATTACCGTGGTAGAATTTTAAATGTGGAAACAGCATCTGCCTTGTATTTTAATCCAAATCATTAATTACAAGTGCCTTATCTGTTCTGTTCTCATGCTGCCTTTCCTGTACAGGTCTGAAGTGTGGGCACCTCTAGGGAGTCAATCAGTTGTGAGATGATAATGTGGTCAACCAGTAATCAGTGTCTTTGATTGAGGGTTTATTCTCACTCTATTCTTATTACAATTCCTATAGACCACAGATTTTGCCTAGGAAACGTCTCTCAGATCTATCACTTTCCCCTCCATTCTTACCTTGTCCTCAGATTCAGGTGTGGCTAGAGCAGTCCCTAAACTACACTCTTTGATCTCTCAACATCCTTCTTTACATATTAATCATCACAATTTAAATGCAGTTTAAAGCATATTATTCCATGTATAAAAGTCTTCCAATCAGTCTTCCCACTGCTTACAGGATTAAGTCCAACCTGCTTAACACAGGCTGTGTTCTTGCATTCTGGTCCTGGCCCTCGTCTGGTCAATGGCCACCAGGAACATAGCTGTAGTCAAACAAAATTGGGTTTCGTAGTTCTACAGTAAGGGACACTGCACATCATGGATAATGATAGGTCATCTCAGTAAGAAAGTTTAAGAAGAGACTGGTTAAAGAATTGTGTTTATGTTCTGTAATTTGAAGGAAGTTTGAGAAAGCAGGAAGTTTGCTCTGCTTTGGGTGCTGGCAGGAAGTAGGCTAAATGTAGGATAGGGCGTATTAATGACTTTTTTTTTTTTTCCCAATCCAGGAGGATAAAGGATAGGGACTAACGCTGTGATTAGTTAAGAAGCAACAGCCACTCATGTTAGGAAAGGAGGATAATTGGTCGTTTTTGTGGTTTACAGTGTTCCCATTTTTGTCTCTGCACAGATACCACATTTGTTTACTTGAAATATCTCTTTATAAACTACAGTTAGCTGTGAAAGTTTCTCACATTTTCTTGATGACCTTAATGGATTTGAGGAGTACTGGTCAAGTCTTTTGCAGGACATCCCTTTACAGGAAATTATGTCACAAGTAGAGGGGAGTGTATTTGCAAGGAAGATCACAGAGGTAAAGTACCATTTCTATCACACCGCAGCATGAGAATATATAGTCAACACAATTAATCATGGCTGATATTGACTGGCTGAGGTGGTAACTGTCAAGTTTCTCCACCATAAGATTATTATTGCACCCCCCCCCCCCCCCTTTTTTTTTTTTTTTTTTTTTTATTGAACTCTTTGGAAGGAAGTCACTATGCACAGCTCACACCTACAGAGTGGAGATTTATGCTCCCTCTCCTTATTAACAGAGTATCTAAATTATTTGGAATTCTTAGGCAAAGGAGACTTATCTCTTTTCCCTTCTTTTTTTCCCAATCATTTACTTATGTCACTATTGGTTCATGTATACTTATTTTGTACTTTGGGCTATAATCCCATATTCCTTTATTTATTTTATTAATTTCCTGTCCAAATAGTTCCAGCTTTGGCCACTAGGAGCTCCCTTAATTGGCTCCTGTGCCCCTTTGACATACCTCCCATCAGTTTTTTCTTCTTATTGAGTACTTCCTCACTTTTGGGCTCCCTAAGATTCAACAACCTCTTATTGTATATTTCCTGTACCTAGGAAATATATCCCGTAGAACTAATCATTTACCCTAGGACACTGGTTTCTTTTGGCTGGAGAAGTGTATTAGGAACTAAGCTCTGAGCTCTAGTTGTGCTCCTACTGGGGTATCAGGACTTCTCAGCTGTCACAGCAAAGAAACACAAGTGTATATGCTAACCCAGGTACATACATATATTTATAAATATTTTTATATGCAACCATCTTTAACTCTATTAAACCCAACATGAGTTCATATTAATGTCTCCAACTCTAATCCATTACTACATAGTTAATTCTAAACTCCTCCCTGGCATATTAATAAATTTTCACTGTGACTATGAGATATCTGGCTCCTACCATCTGCCTTACGTTTACTTAATTCCTTACTTGCAATATATATGTATAGCAGAATCTGAATTCTTAATCCATATCCCCATGGGCAACAACTTAATCAACTAGAGTACAGTCATGTGAAGTTTCTTTGCCTTTACTCTTAGAGACTCTACATATTTCCAGTTATTTAGGTCAGCACCTTTTCCTTCCATTTCTTTCACTGAAGTGGTTTCATACATTTGTAACACAATTTGATCCTCTTGATACAGTTTGCATTCCTTCTTGGAGCTCCCAAATTTTTAAATACTTTTTGTTCTTACTTTTGCGTATATTAACATTTGTACTTTGTGTTGTAATTGTCTATGGGTTTTGAAGAAAAATGCATTGTCATGTATCTACCATATTTATTATCCATTCACCTATTAGAAGATACATTGGTTGTCACCAGTGTTTTTGTGACAATAAATAAAGCTGACATGCCTCTTTAGGTGTAACCATTTCCAGGTTGGCTTAGAAACTTCTCTGTGTTTCCATAATGTAATTTTCATAAAAGTATAATCTTCTATTATACTTATTTGCTTATCATTTTTTTTCTTTTACAGTCAGCTCCTTGGAGACTTAGACCATAACTAATACATTTTTATATCTTTCACTCTCAACCTAGGTTTCAGTGAATATTTTTAATTGAATGAACTTACCAGGTAGTATATACAACAATTTATATTTATATACCTTATGTAATTTAACATCATGCAGACACACTCATAAGTAGATTGAATGTGTCACGCCAGATAAATTAAAACTCCAAATGCTTTTCTAAAATGATATCCATACTCATATTTTTAAATATGAGGCTCCTTTTGTAACCGTCATCTACTATTTAAAAGAAAATGACATAACTATGGATTTGAAACTATTGGAAAATATATTATAGCTTCTCTTCATCTGGATCACTTGAAATAATGTAGAATAAACACATACATATGAAGGGGATTAGAGGTTTCTTCCATTTGAAAAATAGTTATTCATTTGGCTTCTTTATTCTTAAAAAATATTGTTTTGATTGTGCTTTTTGTGTTATTTCCAGAGAATATTAACCCTTTATGCAGTAGACAGTTGGGATATATCATTCCAGATTATTGTCAAAAAAAACCCAAAATGCAATTTCCTTCTTTTTAACTTTATTCAGTTCAAGTTATAAGTCGTCTGGCAGATATCATAAGCCATGTGACACTTTTAAAGGCCCACAGGTCGAGAGTGAAGGCAAGAATTAATTTATACTTGAAAAAAGAGAAATATTCAGCATTTCAAAAGAAGTTTCTAGGTTATCCAGATACACATTTCAAATAGAGTGATTTATATAATCACTTGTATATCAAATTATTTTATTTTATTTTTGTTAGTCATGTCATTAATAATGTAAAGGTAAGACACTAGCTACAGTCAGTTCTCATTTTTCACAACAGATACGTCTATACAGTCTCTGCAAACAGTGAATTAGCTAGCTAATATTAAACCATCTCTCCTAGAAGAAATACAGGGTTAGGTTCTTGTGAGCATCTGGTTACAACATTTTTATCAACTGATCAATATACTACCTATTTTATGTGTCTTTCTGTTTAAAATATTTTATTCAATATATATTGTTGCTTCATTAATACTGAACTCGGGGATGACAACACTTAACTCATGTTTGAACAAAGCTTATCTAGGGGCCCCTGTGTGGCTCGGTTGGTTGAGTGTCCAACTTTGGCTCAGGTCATAATCTTGCAGTTTGTGAGTTCAAGCCCTGTGTCAGGCTCTGTGCTGACAGTTTAGAGCCTGGAGCCTACTTTGGATTCTCTGTCTCCCTCTCTCTCTGCCTCTTTCCTGTTCATGTTCTGTCTTTCTCTGTCTCTCAAAAAATGAATAAATGTTAAAAACATTTTGGAAGTTTATCTAACATGTATAGGGCACATCACAGTTTTCTCCTGCTTAGAAACACTAGGTAGCACTTTAGCACTATGCTTGGGGGGCAGCTTAAACAGAGAAATCAACAGAAAGCACAAAAATGCAAAAACACAACACTGAATAGACTGAATAGGACACCTGTTTACAGTCTGAGAGCTGAACCAAGAAAGCTGTCTCCTTGTTTTGGTTTGGTTTTTGACTCTCTTTTTTGTTTGTTTGTTTGTTTGTTTGTTTGTTTTTTAAGTGTTTATTTTAATTCCAGTTAGTTAGCCTACAGTGCTATATTAGTTTCAGGTGTAGAATATAGTGGTTCAACAATTCCATATATCACCAGTGCACATCATGACAGGTGGACTCTTTATTCTCCATCACCTATTTCACACCCCCTCCCCATGTCCCCTCTGGTAGTTTGTTATCTATAGTTAGGAATTTGTTTCTTGCTTTCTCTCTCTGTCTTTTCCCTTTATGTGTTTGTTGTATTTCCTAAATGCCACATATAAGTGAAATCATATAGTGTTTGTCTTTCTCTGACTGACTGACTGACTTTCCTTCTTCACCCGTTTTACCTACCCACCACCCTCCCCTGGATAAAACCACCAAACTATTCTCAATGACCTGTTTTGTTTGTTTGTTTTGATTTGTTTTGTTTCTTTTGTTTTTAGATATCATATATAAGTTCATGTTATTTACTTTTTTTCTGTTTGACTTATTTTACTTAGTACAATGCCTTCAAGTTCCATCCATGTTGTTGCAAATGTCTCCTTGTTTTGACCTCGGTTGGAAATGTGTGTGTTGGTGACTCAAATTATTTCCAACTCTGTGCATGTTCATGACAGTCTGAAAATGCCATGAGTATGGATTTGGAGGTTACAAATAAGTTTTAATGAAGAGGTTAATTCACAAATACAAACTCTATGAATAATGTGAAGCTATATTAAGTATAAGTGGCCCATATGATATGCATATGATATTAAACCTGATGTAAAATAATTTTATACTTATTGACAATAAAGTATGCTATATGAAATGTATGCTTTGCAAATTTAAACAGCTTTTTCTTAAATGTAAATTTTCTGTTTGTTTAGAAAAGTGTAGAAAGCTCAAAATAATAATAAAAACATTCTCCATTAAAAATGTCAGTGAATAAATGACTCAGTATTGTTAACCACTTAACTGTGAGAAGCAGAATGATAGTTGTGAGGGAAAAAAAAGGTTAATAAAATTAAAAAAAAACACCATCAAAGTATGTCTATTTGGTGAAAAATCAATGGTGAAAAATACTGTGAAATTAATTGCTAATGTATGTCACATGGACTATGTGTTGTAAGAATTCAGAAGAGGTGGGATCAGTGAGGGTTAGAGACACCAGAGAGTTTGGAGATAATGACTTGGGCTGGATACAAGGGGATAGAAGTATCTAAATGGATGAAAATTATGAGAAGAAAGAACTTTCAAAGTCCAGTAATAATGGGAGAAATGAGGCAGAGACTTGGAAATCATGGAAATGATTGTGAATCGTAAGCAGAATGAAACTAAAGAATTGAAACTAGAGAATTTGTGAAATCAAAACTAATAAATCAGATGGGGAAGATGGTACAAAATCAGATTCTACTTAACCTTTAGATCACAGAAATTTCATCTGCATGCAGTAATAATCAAAATGGTTAAAATCTATTGAGGGTTCTATGTCAGGAAAGAGCTTAAAACTTCATATACCTGGGGGATTTTCTTTCTTTTTTTTTTCTTTTTTTAACAATGACCCTGTGTGGATGAGTATTATTATTTTGCTTGTTTTACAGATCAGAAAACTGAAGTTTGATGAGGAATAAGGAAATGAGCTTAGAGAAAGTAAGACTAATATAAAATTTGGGGTTCATCACTGAATCAATATGAAATAGAGAAAAATAAACCTCTTTTACATTGACTAATGGAAGAATGGCTTAACCAGAACAACACAGTCTACAGCTAATTATTCCCCAATATTGAGAAACTGCCTTTTGAGAACTCTACCTAACGTCCTGTGAACTATGAAATTTTCCAGTCTAATTTCCAAGGGTAGGGGAAAGAACCATTTGAGGCAATTAGAGAGGGATCAAGTAGGTCTAGACTGTGGACTGCATGAAACCCACCTAACATCTCATAAAAGCAAGACCTGAGAGAGTCAAACTGTCTCTAAGCAATTTAACTACACCCTAGAACAAAGCCAAAGAATGGTCTTAAGAATACAAAAATATTTAGCACTTACAAATGCAAAGTTCATAGTTTCTGGTATCCAGTGAAAGATTGTCAGGCATACAAAGAAGCAGGAAAACATGACCCATAGTGAGACGAAGAATCAATCAATTGGAATGCACCCAAAACTGTCACAGCTGTTGGAATTAGCAGGCAAGGACATTAAAACAATTTTAACTGACAGCTATATAAAACACAGAAGTTAAGTGGAGTCAATTAACCTTAAAAGGTGATTATTGAAGAAATGAGGTAATTAGTTCTTGGACTAGAGCCCCAGTATTAGAAAACAATATGGTAAGATGGATGTAAAAACCAACATTGAGATGGGAAAATCTAAAGAAATTCTTATGGGATTGTGTATAAGAGACAAAATTATTGTAGAAAAAAAAGTGTCAGATTTGGAGTCTTTCCAAAATGAGTCTCAATCTCCATCATTTACAACTTCTGTGACCTTGGACAAAATTTTAACCACTATGAGTCTCAGTTTCCTTTGAGTGTCAGTTTCCTTATATGTAATAGAATAATAATAATAATGATGCCACATTGATATCAAAGTGCTTTAAAATCAGGGGCACCTGGGTGGCTCAGCTGGTTGAGCATCTATCTGGCTCTCGATTTCAGTTCAGTTTATGATCCCAGGGTTGTGGGATCAGGCATCACTGTGTGGAGCCTACTTGAGATTCTCTCTCCCTCTGCCCCTCTACCCGCCTCTAAAAAATAAATATAAATATAAATATGTGTATATATATATATATATATATACACACACACACACACACACACACAAAATGCTTTAAAATCAGACACACTACATATATATTACCCATATGCATATGTACACATATACACTTATACACTTCACAGATACAAGTACACACACATATATGCATATTCCCATGAGTTTGACATATGATGTGTTAAGAAACATAGCAAATGAGTTTACATGGCGAGTATGACATATTGAAAGAATTGAGCACAACTTTGTCAGCATTGAAAGACCTGTTATTTAAATACATTTTATAAAGTATATATTGCTAACCAACGAAAGTTGTAGAATTTTGTTTGGGACATGTGGTGAACACAAGAGCTTTAAAAATCAAAGGATAACAGAGAGGATGTTCATCTTACAGCTTACAAATAAAAATGGTTCAGGGAAGCCAAGATGGTTATCCAAGTTAAAAAAGAACTACTGTGAACCCCTACAGGCTGTCAGAATTATGGCGGTGGAAGACTTTAGGAAGTTAATGAATGGGGAAAGAAAGGAAGAGGACGTGCTCATTTTAGTGCTAAGGTCACAGTGGGTCTATCAGAGTCTGAAGAAATACGATTAAAAAGAACAAAAAAAGCAACTGTGGGAGGTTGGATTGTGAATTTCTGCTATCCTTTCAATTTTTGAGTTCTGAAGCAACCTAGAAAAGAGCTTTAGGAGGTGGGTGGGTAAGGCAGACATTACTGGGCATGTCCATTGCTTTGTTTATAATTCTTTAGAGAAATAGGCATTCTTACAGCGATTTTATAATTGTCCAATCTTTAGGGGATTTGTAAAAACATGCCAATGAGCATTTTTAGTGGCATAGATTGGCTGTGTAAATACATGACTAGGTTAAATCAGTGTTTTCATCTGACTTACAGTTTTATTCCCTCCAACGTAAACATAATTTTAATGAGCTACTTGAAACAAAGATTAGCTAAGAGGCATAGTAAATGTGGTAGATATCTCAAAATGAATGTAAATTTTTATGCTACACACAGATGTGATTAAATAATAAAATTCAAAGGTAAGCCAAGTATCTTAAAATCACAAACACAAAAAATTATACCTGATGCTACACTTGATAGAGTACTGGCCACTTTTAAGAACATTCTTTATTTGGGGTGCCTGGGTCGCTCAGTCAGTTAAACATCTGCCTTCGGCTCAGGTCATGATCTCGCAGTTGGTGAGTTCAAGCCCTGTGAAGGATTCTATGCTGACAGCTCAGAGCCTAGAACCTGCCTCAGATTCTATGTCTCCCTCTCTCTGCCCCTCCCTGCACATGCTCTGTCTCTCAAAAATGAATAAACATTATTTTTTTAAAAAAAGAACATTTTTATAATTGATACAGCACCCCCTTTCTCTCTCTCTCTCTCTCTCTGTGTGTGTGTGTGTGTGTGTGTGTGAATAAAAGAAAATAATTTCAGTAAGAATACTATAATTAGGTGCAAGTGTCATTGCCATATTTTGGATCTTGTTATTATTGATAATATTACTGGGGAAGGGGGGCTCTGGATTCTGTAGCTTGGTTTTAATGCCAGTTCTGACTTACTAAATTTAAGTAAAAGTATGGACTGATCTGAGGCAAGAAAAAGAAGCTTAGCTGCGTCTTATAATTGTTCTTCATCTATGTATTTTTTTTTCGACGTGCCTCAGAATTTTCCATTAAGTATTTACTTATTTATTTTTGTTTTTTACTTTTGCAATAAGTAGAAGAATATTGTAAGCATTCTGAATCCCTTGATGAACACTTTGAAACTGAGTACTGCCACGTGATTCTAGAACTATATTTGGGATTGTCTTTCCTGTTGCACGCTGGGGACAAGGAACTACTAACATGGCAGTATGTATGATTTAATGTGTTGCTTCTTAGAATGAAATGTTCACATACACCAGGGTCTATTAAGGTATTGTGACAATCAGTAAGTTCTGTTTCTTTACTATACAACACACACACACACACACACACACACACACACACACACATACACACACATTCTTGGGTCAGGGGCTTTATTTAGCTCCTTTATAAAAATGGATGTCAAAACACTGTTGACTCTGGAACCCAATTAAACATGTCTCCTATTCCTCCTCTCCTAACTTCTACACATCCACTCAGAAGAGAAAAGAAAAATGTACCACATGCTGGTTAGGAATGTTGGCAAGAATCCCATACTCACAAAACAATGCTTTTAATGGTAAAGCATGATACTATCCATATTTTTTAATTAAAATTGGCAGTGAATAAGACAATGATGGCACTTTGTGTGAATAAAAAAGTGTAAGTCATTCCACCAAATAAAGAGTAAGGCAAAAACTCCAGGGATATTTATCTGAGTTCCAAACCCATGCTTATTCACTTGGTGTGTGACAGATACATAGCACTTCTCTACTGAAGTTGATGATCGTCTTGAAATATCTGACTTATAGTGCTTTTTATCTATTGTGTTACACTCAATAAATATGAATGAGTTGGACATCTGAATTCAGAAGCGCATGTTATACCTTGAAATGTATAATCCAACACCTAAAACAGAAAAAATACCATGACTTCAGAGTATTTCCAAATATATTTAAGCATTAAATGAGGGTAGCGTATAAAAGGTAGTTTTGGTCAAAATGTCCTATTTTTGTGCAAATCCTCAAAACCCATTGCTTCCCGCTCCCCCCACCCACCATTCCTTCTGCTGTACACAATTCTCCTGGGTGATAATTAGGAGCCGGACAGCAATTTTAGTAAACATCTGATACTTTGATTACACACCCATTGGCACAGATCATAAGGACATTGTATTTCTGTGATTACTAGTCTGTGTTCCCTTCTAAGCGTTGGTGTCAGTGGATAGAATTGTCTACACACGATGGATCTGCAGCTACATAATTATCTATAGTGACCATGACTACTGTGAGTAGTAGAGAAAGAAATCGTGCCATATCAAGAGACTCTAGCATATAAACTGAACCTAGCTTCCTAATCTTTTATAGATATTTCAGATTAATGCCCTCATATCCTTTCTCTTTTCCTGGCACAATCCATGTCAGATTTCTCTCCAGATTTTCCCCATGAGAGGACTAGACAGCACATAGTTCTATCCGTAAATAGTATTTATTAAATTTGCATGTGGTTTTCCTTATAATTATATTACTGTATAGTAGGAACCCCATTGCCATGGAAACCAGGAGTGACAACATCACATTATCTAGAATATAAATAATGCTTACAAGACCCCCTCTTGCATTCTGATCCCACATTGTTATAATGTATAATCGCTGCAGTTCTTGCATCGTTATTTTGTTTGTTTATTTACAAAAACTTAGTAACCTTTACACACTCTCTTGATTTCACATATTATTTCATATTTGATTTTCTACTAACATTTCTTTTTCCCCACAGTGATAAGTTCTCCTTCTGGTCAATATTGTATATACGTTGCATCTTTAGTGGTACAAACTATATTAATTTTAAGTCAACAAGTTATAGTGAAAAATTCAAAATAACTTTGATCCAATTCAGATTATATACGTATCTATAGAAACAGCTGATGCCACCCAAATATCAGAAGTAAAGTAATTTAGGTAACACATTGGAGTTCAGGCTGGCTAATCTGCATTTATAGTATGTGTTATGTAAATAGTATATGGTGATAAGTTGGGGCACCAGAGGGATTTAGCACAGTTCACCATGGATACGAGGACTGCAGACACATCAGGATATAGATCATGTTATGTGTTTATCGGAGCGATAAGCATAGTATTGTTTCAGTGTCAGTGCTAGAAAGTGTAGACCTATTTCGATTCATGTATTTTTTCACTCTTAAGTCTCTGCTGTATGAGGGCCAAAGAAAAATGACAAGAATTCAAAGGTGAATAAAACAAAGTCCTATTTCTCAAGATCATTTCATTGACAACTCTACTTATTTTGTCAATTATTAAAAAAATCATTTTTCTTTTCATTCTGAAAATTTAAAAATCAATGCTTATCTTAAAAAATCAGGTATACATGTACAGTTTATCTTTTTCCCCCTGAAGAAAAGTATTAATCATATTTTCTCGAATTGATTATGCATCAGAATCAAAGAATACTTCATTACTGTTTGAAAGAAACAAAGCAATTTAACATATGCTATCTCTTTAATTGTTATAGAAAAAAGAGTCTAGGCTTTACAGCTAAGTAAAGTTTGAATCCTTGTGCTCTCACTTACTTCCAAAGTCTGAAGTATCTCGCCTATGCTTTCTGATCTCTGATTTCCCTTTGTTACAAAATGAGCATAATTGATTATAAGTGCTTATAAGAATCTAATCTCATGAGTGTTTGTCACATAGTGTTTACTTAGTGAGTAATAGCTAGCCTCATAATTAGTATTTCATCCTAACAAAATATATTTTATTATGAATATGGAGAACAAACAGAGGTCCAAAGAGGTTATGACTCTTAATTATGTATTTTAAAATCACAGTGATTTATACTTTTAATTTGTTGTTTATTTATTTAATTTTAATTTTTAATGTTTATTTTTGAGACAGAGAGAGCAGCGGAGGGGTAGAGAGAGAGGGAGACACAGAATCTGAGGTAGGCTCCAGGCTCTGAGCTGTCAGCATAGAGCCCGACATGGGGCTCAAACTCATGAACCACGAGATCATGACCTGAGCCAAAGTCAGACGCTCAACTGACTGAGCCACCCAGGCGCCCCTGATTTATACTTTTTAATTAATTTGCCTCAGGCTATATTTGCCAGGAACTTGTGTTATATGTAGAGTTATTATGTTGAGGAAAAATAAGATGCCAGATACCATTTAAAAAGAAAATAGACATTCTTCAGCAAGATTATAATCTAAGTAGGAGAATAAACTTTATAAAACAAAGAGTTGGTGAGGGGGCACCTGGGTAGATCAGTCAGTTGAGCGGCCGATTCTTGATTTCTTTTGGCTCAGGTCATGATCCTAGGGTCATGAGATTGAGCCCTTAAATTCTCTTTCTCTTCCTCTGCCCCTTTCCCGGTTCATGCTTTTGCTCTCTCTCTCTGTCTCTAAAATGAAAAAATAAAAAAAAAAGTGAAGAATAAAAATTTAAAAAAAATTTTTTAAGTTGGTGAGAATGTGAAATGATGCTGTCATATGATGAAATGAAATAGTTGACATATACAAAATTAACAGGATGGTCAATAAACGTTTGACAAAATCAGAAGTTAAAGAGTTAAGGAAGGGGCTCCTGGGTGGCTCAGTCAGTTAAGCATCCCACTTGGGTTCAGGTCATGATCTCATGGTTTGTGAGTTGGAGCCCCACGTGGGGCTCTGTGCTGACAGCTCAGAACCTGAAGCCTGGTTCAGATTCTGCGCCTCCCTCTCTCTCTGTGCTGCCCCCCCCCCCGCCCCACACTCTGTCTCTTTCTCCAAAAAATAAATAAGCATTAAAAACAATTAAAAATAAAAGAGTTAAGGGAGATCACGTCTCTATCACCTCACATGTGTGTACAGGGCTTCAGTGTGTATGGATCATGAGGCAGGACTGCAGAGAAGCACGTGGGCTGAGGAGACAGACAGCCCTGTGTTGAGCCTGGTTTAACCAACTATTAGCTGTGTAACCATAAGCAGATTACTAAACTCTGAGCCTCAGTCTCCTCATTTATACAGTAGGTTCAATAATATAATAATAGTTCAACATGATCTATTGAAGCTATTGTGAAAATTAAATGAGTTAACACAGGTAAAGTTCGTAATACTGTGGAACGCAGTAAGCATTCAAAAAATTGTGATTACAACTCCAGTCAGAGGAAGCAGTTCAGTTCAAAGGCATGGGTAAGAAAGTATACACTGCGTACAGAAAGGAAAGCAAAAAATAGATAATTTTGGCGAAGCTCCGTGCATAAAAATTAAGTAGTATATTAGTTTGAGGTCAGATTGTAGTAAGCTTTGAGTAATGGAGATTTTAGACTTTATACAGTAGCCATTAATGAATGTTTTTTTTTAATTGAAGTCTACCTGACATACAAAGTTATATTAGTTTTAGGTATATAACACAATGATTCTACAATTCTATACATTACCCAGTGCTCACCAAGATAATTGTAGTCACCATCTGTCAGCATGAATTATTACAATATCATCGAGTATATTCCCTATGCTGTATTTTCATCCCATGAGTTATTTTATAACTAGAACTTTTTACCTCTTGATCCCCTTCACCTACTCTACCATCCCCAACCCCCTTTTGTACAGTAGCCAGTGATCTTTACAAAGTTTCATGTCGTAGATCAACCAAGTATCTGTGTAATCACTAAAAAACAAATTTAAGGAGCATAATTATAAACAGAGTAGGAGTAAGGCTACAAAAGATCTCCTGCTGTGTCTTAAGTTCCAAGTAAATTGAAGCTCACGTATTAAAGAAAATGATCAACTGATAAAATGGAGCTGGAGGAGGGGTGCCTGGGTGGCACAGTTGGTTAAGCATCTGGCTCTTGACTTCATTTCAGGTCATGATCTCACGGTTTGTGGGTTTGAGCCCTGTGTTGGGCTCTGCACTGGCATTGTGGAGCTTGCTTGGGATTCTGTGTGTCCCTCTCTCTCTGCCCCTACCTTGCTCGTGCTCTCGCTCTCTCTCTCAAAATGAATAAAAAAATGGAGTTAGAGGAGGGACTTGATATACCTACTGTCCTCTGCACAAACTACACTAGCTAATTAATTAAGCTCTAAATTCCTAAAGAAGGAGAGATCATATTTTTACTGAAATATGTGAAAACTAGAGGAAGGGACTGAAGTAGCAATATTTAGGAGCATAAGACAAAAGATGATCGGTCCAGGATTCCTGTCCTGTTTCTACCAGTGAGTGTCCAAAATTCACTTACTTTTTCTAGACCCTACTTTCTCCATTTATAAAATAATGAGAAAATTGAACCAGGAGATGTGAAAGGAGCCAAATATAAGTTTAATATTAAACAGCTCTAACTTGATTAGTAAAATAGTTCAAACATTCTTGAAATAGTAAATGTAAATATAAATTTGCTTTTATATGAAACAATGTCCCCTCAAAGTAATTAACTCACCATTATGTAATTACAGCCTTGTGTTAGCCATCTTCATTTTTGCTGAAATGTTTTCTGCTACACATTGTGAAGCTCTTTGGAGGTATATGTATGAGTTGAGATGCATGCATGTGTTTGTGCACATATGTGTGCACATATGTGTATGCATATGGGTATATGAGTATATGTGGGGTTGTGCATGTGTGTTTGGAGGCATACAGAGCTGCATTTCACTGTGTTTAATTTTTCTTTAGATTTTGTCATGGCTTTCTCAACTTGAGTTAAGACACAATTCAGAAGTGTAAACTTCTTAAGTTTTTTAGTGGCCCTTTGTATTAAAAAGTTTTTAATGTTTATTTATTTGAAAGAGAGAGCACATGTGCACAAGTGTGTGCACATGAGCGGACAAAGGGCAGAGAGAGAGAGGGAGAGAGAGAGAGAATCCCAAGCACTGTCAGTCCAGAGTTCCACTTGGGGCTCAATCTCACGACCTCATGATCAGTGAGATCATGACCTGAGCCTAAATCAAGACTCAGACACTTGACTGAGCCACCCAGGTGCCCCTATACTCAAATATTTTGAAGAAAAAACTATGATTCATTTTTTCATAAAAATGTATATCATATCATATTTTGTACAATAATTTTGTTAAACAGTGACTATCTCATTTGGGGCCTATGTATAAGTTGTGTTATTTATTTATTTCTGTATATTATCAGGAAACGCAGGGGAAAGGGGGATTTTATCATCTCTCTTCCCCCAGTAGCTACAGAGCAGTCACATATTCTTTATTTATATTTTTAGCACCTGTTTTGTCAAAAATACATTTCATCTTTCTTCCATAGCTTTTGTCATGTGAACGAAAAGTTGTGGCAGAAAACAGAAACGAAATGAAAGCCAATGAAAGGCTAAAAACTCTTAAAATGATGTAGAGTCTATAACTAGCTTTGGGAAACAGGTTAAAAATGGTGACATTATTCTTTATTTCTTGTGCTTTTTATAATCCAGGTTGAATAAAGTAGCAATTTAATTTTCTTGCAAAAGCATTGTTTACCTCAGGGATTTGAAAGACAAATACCAATAATTACCTCTTTTTCTCCCTACCCCCATAATTATGGATACCCAGCTAAACCATCTGATCTTGAGTTCGCCAGATTTCCTTAAACCATAATGGTCAGTGTGTAGATTTTCACAGCTTTAATATCAATATCAATATCAATGTTCTTGATCAGTGAATCTGTATTACAGTTTAGAAGTTGTATTAGAGATCCACTACCTATCACAACTGATACAGCTAGAGATGAGTCCTAACTTAAGTTGTCAGAACGGAAGGAATGGGGAGATTAGGGAGCAGGTCCAAATATGTGCAATCACTTCATGACTGAATATGAGCATACGATTCCTTGATCTGCAAACCTGAATATAAGCTGTCAGTGTAGGATCAACTTGGATCAACACTAAATATGGATAACAATAGAAAAAGAAGAAATTGGAAAATGAGACAAAAATAAGGACTGTAAAATCTCCAAAAATGTAATGGTTATGGTAATAACTTCCCTATTTTGGGGACTGTATTCTTAGCTATCGATAAGAGTAAGGATGAAACTTAGATGCCCTTGAGGGAAGGAGACCATTGAACCTAATCATACTGGAATCTGGCATGGAAATTTTAGGAACAGACAGAAAACTGTCTCATTATGAAACAAAGTCGGACAAAGTACCTTATGCACAGGTAGGACCTTATGCACATACTGAAAAAGAGACCCCATGTTGATGTTAAACATATCAGTAAAGTCTTTGCAAAATATTCCTCATGCAAGGAATCCAGCCACTCCTTATCTCTTGCTAGTTACTATACCGAAAGGTCAGGAGCCCCTCTCCCAAAGCCATATAAAATATCTTACTTCTTAGACCAATGTTTCAGTCTTCAAGTAATATATGTAATGTGGCATCTAGGGGAGGTTTAAAAAAAAGCTAAAATTAAAACCCAAGGCAGAAGTCAGAATTTTCTTCATTTATGAGATATAGAAATTATAAACGAAGAAGGTCTGTTAGCTGTTCTAATAGATCTTGTTTCTGACAGGAAAATGATGCCCTTGGTTATCCTTACTTCAAACTGAACCACTTGCAAAATATATTATTATTGAAAAAAATAAATTATCCCTATGACCATTAAGATTTTCTTAAAATGGGATTTGGCTTTTACAGAAAATTGTATTACGTTTCATCCTTACTAAGCACTTTATTTCTATGCTTGATATGTATTTGAATTGCCATTTTGGTGGGAAGCCATATTTTAGGATGGTTGGAAAAAACTTTAGTCTTGTGTCAAGTGGCTAAGGCTAATCTTTGTGAGAGCTTAAACTGAGGTTTTGATGAAAAGAATATTTAAATACTTTTGAGGTGAGTCCTTTTGCAATTTAATGATAAAAGAACAAAAAGGACTGAAGGATTGTTTAACTTATTTAGCTCACCTGTTTGTTTGTTTGTTGTTTTTTACTTTTCTATCCTTTCCCCCACCCTCCATAATATCCCCACTGGAATCTTCTCTGGGGCGTTTCAGTGACATCTTGAATTCTCATTCATCTTAGGATGTCTTTGTCTTCTTTTGTGGCTGGGCTATGAAGAGTTAGATGTGTACATGACATTTTGATAGGGCTCTTTTGACCTATATAGCTTCTTTGACAAAAGCATTTTGATGCTAGAAGCTTTCTGACATGCCACTTTGATGTGCAATTTTGATGCAAGGTTGTTTTTGACATGGCTTAAAAAAGGCACTATTAAGCTTTCAACCTTTATTATTATCAGCCTCACCCTATCCCTGAACTAACCTCACCCTACAATAAGGATGAGGGATGGGGTGGGCTCTGTTCAGAGAGCAGTGTTAGGGATGGACAGAATCTTAAGCAGAGGGTTAGAGGCCCTGGGGATGAGGCCCGGTCTGGCACAAACTGCTGGCGTCTGGGAGTCAAAACTTGACCGCCATGCACACATGACAGCATCCACCAATTGTTATGATAAGCCCGTGCTCATTCTCTCAGGACTCACCCATATCCATGATTGCTTTATATTACATTCTCTGATTTTTTCCCTATAAACTTGAAGACCTATTTAAAACAGTGGGATCACTTATTATTATTGTCTTCAAATGGCCTAGAGCACCCAGTTTTTTTATTACATTTCTCTCTCTCCAAATACTTATTACATATAATATTATAAAACTTCTGTAAACTGAAAATTTGGGAAACAAAATTGATGCTCCCTTAGAAATTTACACACATTGCAATCCTAGCATATATCTTTATTTTGTCTTGTAATAAAGGTAATATCTGGGGCACCTGGGTGGCTCATTTGGTTAAGTGACTGACTTGGGCTCAGGTCATGATCTCACGTTTTGTGAGTTCAAGCCCCGTGTCGGGTTCTGTGCTGACAGCTCAGAGCCTGGAGCCTGCTTCAGAATCTGTGTCTCCCTCTATCTCTGCCCCATGCCCACTCATGCTCGCTTGCTCTCTATCTCTCTCTCTCTCTCTCTCTCTCTCTCTCTCTCTCTCTCTCAGAAATAAATAAATGTTAAAAAAATAAATAAAGGTAACATCTAATCATAGACATTTGCGAATAAGGTATGAAGTAAAAGGCCTTGGGAATTGAGGAACAAGAAACGAGATCAAAATCCAATGCTTTAACAAGGACATTCTTTCCTGCTATATTAATTTGACTATCAAAATAGCTATGTCAAAATGTATTCTGTTTCAAAATGATCAAGCAAAAAATGATTACTTTTAAAGACGTGAGCATTGGGAAAGGTAAATACTACTGAATTTCTCCACCTATTCCCATTTTTCTATATCAGCTTTATTAAATCTTGTGCCTTGATCTTGGTTGAAGTATGAGGGCTGGTTGGCTGTTCTTCACACCAAGATACCATCAACAGCATCATGGTTCAGAAGAGGGATTGCAAATTGTGGTTAGTGCAGCAGCGCTCTGCCTAGCAAAGGGCTACTATATTACCTGATGAGACCCTTGTGAGGGAGACAGCTCTGTTTCCTAGTAATTTCTGGCTCCCATCGCTCGTATCTGGCTGTGGGCAAGAGATGAAACAGGAAGTAGTTGAAAAGATTTTGTGGAAAGACATGGGGACCACATACAATTTAAAGAACTTCTATTTCCCTGAGATGGGATTGAGACATTGCCTCCTCCCAGGAATCCTGGGGTGCGTCCTGCTGTCAGTAAAGTCTACATAGCATATAAACACCAGAGTATTCTCTTCCTCCCCAGATCCTTATTTACACTAGGGTGGCTACAAGTACAAAGAAACAGTGTCGTGTTGGGGAGAGATCTGTAATGGGAAGTCTTTGACAATAAAAGTTACCTTTTATTTTTTTAAATATGTATTTTCATGTTTATTCTTGAGAGAGAGAGAGAGAGTAGGGGCTGAGGGCAGAGAAAGAGGGAGACACAGAATCTGAAGCAGCCTCCAGGTTCTGAGCTGACAGCACAGAGCTTATGTGGGACTCAAACTCACAAACCGCGAGATCATGACCTGAGCTGAAGTTGGACCCTTAACCAACTGAATCGCCCAAGAGCCCCAAGTTACCTTTTATTTTTAAAGTGAGTTGCTGAGGGGCGCCTGGGTGGCGCAGTCGGTTAAGCGTCCGACTTCAGCCAGGTCACGATCTCGCGGTCTGTGAGTTCGAGCCCCGAGTCAGGCTCTGGGCTGATGGCTCAGAGCCTGGAGCCTGTTTCTGATTCTGTGTCTTCCTCTCTCTCTGCCCCTCCCCCGTTCATGCTCTGTCTCTCTCTGTCCCAAAAATAAATAAACGTTAAAGTGAGTTGCTGAATAGATTAGTGACTGTGCGTGATACTTTGGGGACTTCTTGATTACAAGTAGTAGAACCTGAACTCATCATTTCTTCTTTGGGGATAGCTAGCCTCTTCTTGACTTTCCTTTACTTATTATTTTATTTGATTTTACTTTTCCCTTATTGGCTAGAGGTTAAAGATTGTGAAAGAAATAGAAAGCTATTTTTAACATCTTTGCATTCTGGGAGACCTTAATCTGGCATTATTGTCCCCGAACACATGAAAACACATCCACACACAGAAGCCATACTCACTCAGACCCACTCCTGCCTCACTCTATGAACTCGACTCACTACATATTGAAACACAGACCATAAAGGTATCTAATTTGTGACAGGTTTATTTGTTTGAAAGTAGTTGTATATGGGTAGGATATAAATTATGATTTTATAAATAAATGAAGAAAAAGACCTAAAACAGAATGAAAGTCTCATATATGATAAGACTCCCTTTATATGGCCTGAAATACCAATTCACCCATCAAAATTGTGTTCAGCTCTGAGGTAAAAATGATATGGAAAGAAGAGAGGTAAATCTAACCTAGGCTGGTGAGTGTCTCACTGAAAACAACCTAGATGTAATAAACATGGTTGTGTTACTAAATAATTTGTTCTTTTTAGTCTAGAAATCTGATTCTCAAGGCTTTAGCATTTATATTTCTATAAAAGTGGAGCGCCTGTATACAAAGTTCTATTTTGTTTCCTCCCACAAGCATAAGGAAGTCAACCTAAAAGAAGGGATTAGTGGAAAATGCAGGGCAGGGGGACACCTCTAGCTGAGGTCAGCTGTTATGTTTGGCACATAGTAACTGAGGGCAAGGGTAGAAGATGGTCTTCCAGGTAGACTAAGACATAGGGAGTCTTCTGGTCAGGGCAGAGGTGGCACTTCATTCCTTCAGTTGAAAAAGTATCAGCACAGCCAGAAACAGATTTTGCTAAAAACTACCCCCAAGATGAAGCATAATCTCCTTCTTTATTTTTTTTTAATGTTTACTTATTTTGAGAGAGAGAGTATGTGCGTGAGTCGGGGGAGAGGCAGAAAGAGAGGGAGAGAGAGAATCCCAAGCAGGCTCCCTGCTGTCAGCACAGGGCCTGGTGAGTACCTTGATCTCATGAACCAGAACCATGACCTGACCCCAAACCAGGAGTCAAACGCTTAACCACCTGAGCCACCCAGGCACCCCTCCTTTCCTTTATTTATAAATCTAACTGAGGCTAGCTGTGGTTCTTAAACATCATAATTTTTACGTATGTATTTTATGTATGTATGAAGTGTTTCATAATCTTCTTTATCGTGATTAACCTAGGACAGATATCCAAGAACTGGCCCAACACTTCCATCTTTATTACCCAACCATTTACAATTTCAGGACTACTAATTCCAGAAATTTGTTTACAACTTTGGTGGTTATCTAAGGGGAATTTTATTGTGTGGTTTATAGATGAGGTGATATCACCTGACAGGAAATCATTGAGGATTCTCACTGGCAGCATACTTTTCTTGTGATGGAGAGTTTTATTTGTAGATTATTTTATAGTTGCCAAATGTTCCCTTATATGCTTCTTAATTTTCACAACCACTTTGTGAGGGAGGGAAACTATAGCAGCTCTGAAAACAACCTGGTCAGGTAGTGGCTTTCGCACACTGTGCTTGGAACAGAGATGACGTAGTGACCCTCTCCTTTTTCCTCACCTCTGGGTAAAATCCCAGACATTATGCCTGGTTTCCTTTTAGATGTGGTTTAGTGCTTGTCACAAGTAGAATGGGAGACCTGGAAATAAGCATGAGCCTTCGGCACCACTCTCACCTCATTGCCCTGATAATGTTCCAAGAGGCAGAGCTCAGAAATGGTTGGAGGAGTTTGGGAACCAGAGTAATATCTGGAAAAGGAGTCTTAGGGGTGGTGACCTTGGGCTCAAAAGCCCAACACAGTTTTGTTATTGTTCTTAATATTGCTTTTTCCCTCTCAATTTCTCTCTGCCCAGCTCCCAGCTTAAGTACCCAACAAAGAGGCTGTTGTTCCTCTCTCTTTATGAGGATGACAAGAGAATTGAGCCGCCCTTGAGTACATGCCTCACCATTTTTATGTGCTGTAATTTGAACATTCACTATAAAGCCACTCAAAATAGCTCCAGATGCCACAGGTTACTCATCTCTGCAATGCAATTTGAAAAAGCTTACAGTTCAGTTGCTAAAATATTTATGTCACATAGAAATGGTTTACAATGCATGGCCCCTTTATGTGCTTTAAACCTTGTTTATTACCAATTGTTTAAATCCTTTAAAGGAAATGATTATGTATTTTCATACTTACTGGTTTCACTAGTATTCATGAAGGAAATCAGAATAAGACACCTCAGATTATAGAGCAAAAACTATAATTTTTGTCTATAAATGAATTTTGTATATTTGTGTACTGTAAAGTTTTACCTTATTTTTAAAATACAGTATCATTGTGTAGAACCCTCGTATTTCATAAATACTAGCTTGTGCCTTATTTCCTCTTAGATCTCTGTGACCATGCTAATATATCTGACTGGGCCATAATATGGTGGTTATTTCCATCTGATTGAAAGCTGTAAAATGCTTAGAACCAGAAGCTGTATTCAGAAAACCCATGGTTGTCATGGCAGCCATGAAATCCTTCGGTGTTTCACAGTGAGTATTGATCCAACAGGCAAATATAAGCTGTTTTCAAAATTTGGTGACCTTATTGTCCCGGGTAACATAAAAGTTCCCATTAGTAGAAATATGTGTCTTTGAAAAAACACAGAAGCAAAATAATAGAAATGTGTTACTAAAAAGAATGTATTTATTTCTTAGATACTAAACTTCTATATTCTATTTTTCTCATGATTAGGGAGGAGAAGGATATTTGTATCAATTATGCTTTCAAACACAGACCATAATACCTAGAGCATTTAATTCAGTAATTTTCAATTATCCCTTTTACACATTTCTTCCTACCAAAAAAATTGCGTAAAAGAACGTAATAGCTATGATTTTGGAAGTACCATTATCACCATCATTTTATACGTGGAGGAATCAAGGCTAAGAGAGGTTAAGATGGTTCTCTAAGTTTCTTTTTAAGCATAAATACAGAATCACTGAAATTAGGGCAAAGACTTCAGGTGGCAAGATACTTTCCCCTATATATCTTCTTTCTCTTCTTTACTTTTAGCAAACTTATCAGTTTCATAGATTTTAAAGTGGCTCAATCTGATTTTAAGGGAAACTAAAAGTAGTACATCATTCCAAGCTATTATACACATCTGTGATATTGCCCCCATGTATTTTATTTCCATATATATTTTAAAATAGGGGCACGTGGGTGGCTCAGTCAGTTGTGTCCAACTTCATCTCAGGTCATGATCTCATGGTTCGTGTGTTCGAGCCCCGCGTTGGGCTCTGTGCTGACATCTCAGAGCCTGCGGCCTGCTTCAGATTCTGTCTCCGGCTCTCTCTGCCCCTCCTCCAGTTGTGCTCTGTCTGTCTCTAAAATAAATAAACATTAAAAAAAATTTTAAATATAGTACCATTTTTCTCGTGTGAATGAAAAAAAAAACCTAAAAGAAATATTGATCAACCAATTTAGGTAATA
Organism: Herpailurus yagouaroundi; assembly: GCF_014898765.1. NCBI lineage: Eukaryota > Metazoa > Chordata > Mammalia > Carnivora > Felidae > Herpailurus > Herpailurus yagouaroundi. Next base: position 56,375,794 of record NW_024412400.1, read on the forward strand.
TGAATTGGAAAACCTTTTTTGTTTTAAACTATCAACCAAAGCTTTATAAAGCTTTTGCTTGCTTTATACCTTAATAAGTTTAATGAACATATTGAGTAGCCTCCCAAAGGGTTTATAATGGAAATGCTAACATAAACCAGACTCTAGTTCAGGTAAATATCATTTCCTATTTAACTTCCTGAGCTGTTAAAAAAAAAAAAAAGAAGTGACATTTTAGGTATGAGGTAGTCAATCTTCAGTACTTCTCATCACCTCATTATACTGCAGGGTGATCATATGGTTTCCATGAATGGCAAGGCCATCCTTAGAGATAAAAAAATATATAGTAAAGAAAATCAGGAAGCCTTAAGGAATAATTGTGGAGATAGTTAGGCTATTCTTTAGGCAGGTGTAAGATTGGGGGACAATTGCTTACCTATGAACCTAAGGCCCTTTCTATATCCAGCTGATGAAGCCCTGTGCATCCTCCCAAACTTTAGGCTCCCTTTTTAAGTCACTGCTCAGTTTTGAGTTCTGGAACTGTAAGGTAGGAACCAAGGCCATCCTGCTGTCAGGACAGGGAACAAAGATGAAGTTTTTCATTCATCTAAGATGACACATTTCCAGTTAAACCAAATCATGTATAAAATGTTAATCTGTAGTATAGGGGATTGTGAGCACTTGACTTAACATTGGCTGTCGAGAAGCCCTGAGAACTGATTGGAAATAGTAATCAAGACCCTATATTCCTTTTCCCTGTTCTGTACCCAGTGTAACCAACATGAGCACAGACCAGTAACACAGGAAATGCAAAATAGTGCTACTCAGAAACTCATCTGCTCTTGGAGGCCCAACATGGTTTTAGCACCAAAGTATGTGCTACCAAAGCTTTATTTTAAATATCCAGACCAAGACTTTCAATTTAGCATTCTCAATCAAAGCTCCGTATTCTACAATACCTTGTATATTTGTATTGCTGGTATTTTCCATACTGTTTCCTTGTTCTCCCCTGTAAACCTAAGTGACAGTTAATGATCTCCTTCCCTGTAGTCCTTCCATCAAGTGCTGCCAGAGAAATATGCCTATCATCTCTATCTGTTCATATTTCTGTCCTCTTCAAAATCCTTGGTTGAATGGCACATGGAAACACCTAATATTTGTTCAACAAATAAAGGTATCCACAAGTCTAACAGCAAAGATTCTTAGCTGGGAGATGAAAAGAAGTGTCTCATTCCTAAGAAATTAGAGAGAGGGATTGGCAGTATATAACATAAGGAAACATGTTCAATAACATTCATTATTTTCTTCATGCAAGTCATTTTTGCCTAATAGGGATATGTAGAAGATGGCCAAACAAAAAGCAAAACAAAACAAAAAACAAATGACAGAGGAAACATGATTTTTTTCCTTTTTTCTTGTTTTTCTTAATTTTAATTTTATTTTGATAAAAATGTTTAGTAAAATTTACCCTCTTAGTAAATTTTTAAGTGTACAATAAGTATTGTTGACTGTCTTTACAGTGTTGTACAACAGATCTCTAGAATTTAATGATCCTGCTTAACTAAAACTTTATACCTGTGATTGATAACTTTCCTTTCTCCTTTCCCTCCCAACTTTTGGCAACCACCATTCTACTCTTTAATTTTATGAATTTGACCACTTTAGACATCTCGTGTAAATGGAATCATGTAGTCTATGTCTTTGTGTGACTGGCTTATTTCACTTAGCATAATGTCTTTGAGATTCATTCATGTTGTAGAATATTGTATATTGTATATATTGTAGAATTTCTTCTGATTGGCTTTTTTTTTTTTTTTTTTTTGAGTGAGTGAGAGAGAGAGAGAGAAAGCCAGGAAGGAGCAGGGAGATAATAGCAAGCAGGGTCCTATACTATCAGTGCAGAGCCCAGTGTGAGGCCCCAATGCCGACTAAGACACCCAGGTGTCCCCTCAGGATGGCTATGTTAAAAACAAACAAAAGACAGGAAGTGTTGGTGAAGATGTGGGAAAACTGGAACCCTGTACACAGTTGGTAGGAATGCAAAATATACCACCACTATTGAAAAGAGTATGGAGGGGTACCTGGGTGGCTCAGTTGGTTGAGGGACCAACTCTTGGTTTCGGTTCAGGTCTTGATCCCAGGCTGTGCACTGAGCGTGGAGGCTGCTTAAAATTTCTCTCTTTCTCTCTCTCTCTCTCTCTCTCTCTCTCTCTCTCTCTCTGCCCCTCTCCTGCTTGCAGTCTCTCTAAAATAACATTTAAAAAATTAAAAAAAAAAGAGTATAAAGGTCCTCAAAAAATTAAAAATAGGACTACAAGCAGTCCCATTTCTGAGTATTTATCCAAAAGAATTAAAATCAGGATTTCAAAGACGTATCAGCCCTCCCCTGTTCATTGCAGCACAATTCACAGTAGCTAAAGATGTGGAAACAATCTAAAAGTCCATTGACAGATGACAGATAAAGAAAATGTGGTATATGCATACTATGTAATATTTTTTCTTAAAAAGCGAAGAACATGCTTTTTAGAAGGTTAAGATAATTAGGCCTTTTAGTTAAAAAATCAAAACTTTTTTTTTTTTGCTTTGCATTTAAAGACTTAAATACTGCCCCTGTGAACAATACAGACTCATGCCACAGCTCCACCTACATATACTGCTCTTTCTTCCTCTCCTAACTGGATGCACTATGAAGAGAGTCACAATTTCCTGCAACATACAGGGCCTCTAACAATTTCATCATGAAGCTTTTCCTAAGTCTCTCGAGCAATTTTAAGAGCACTGTCTTCCATTCTCCCAATTTAGCATGGCCAAGAATAATCAATGAAATTATATCCAGAGTATGGTGGGCTCAATATTAATTAAATTAGGACCAAATATAAGGTTAGTTGTGGTAATAATTGAAACATTTTAGCACCCCTTTACTATACACATCAAAATCAGGTGTTGGCGTTTTTAAAGAAGTAATGAAAGTGACTTTAGTTTGATTAGCTAGACTTTCCATATGAAATGTATCAAGTTGTGTTTACTTTGAATACTGTTTATAGGCGATACATAATAAAAATAGATATGTGATTAATAGAATATCCTGAAATATTCGTAAGTTATTCTCAGCCAGGTGTATCAGACATTGACAATTATTTTTTAGTGAAGTTTAACTCGGTGTTTTTAGGTATTTTGAAAAATGGCAAAATTTTAATGTAACATTCTAATTTAAAACCATATTTTTGCTTACAGAAATATATTTGAAACTGAACATTAATACATTTCACATCTTGAATTTACTGTTGAAAAATCTTAAATGTATTATATCACCTATCACCTTACCCATCATCTCTTCTTTGAATATTAGTTGACTCTTCTCACTTATTAATTTGTCAAATAATATCTCCCTTGGAAGATTGTTCTAACAGCATAAAAAGAGCTTTGTAAGAAATCTTGAAAATAGATGAATGATCAGTTTTGCTGTGGTTAAAATTATGATACTTTGGGAGTATGTAATTTGTTCCGAGAGTGATCATTTGTTGTGAAAATATGGATTTAATCACAAAGTATATTACTGTAATTTATTGCTAAAAATCCCACTTAAATATACAAGCAGAATAAATAAAATATAAAAATTGTAGGAAAATAGCTCTGTGTGTATATACATTTTTGTATAATAAGATCTGGTCAAATTTATGAACTGTATGTTTTGATCACTTAAAAAATTAAGTATTTTTGAAAATAGAAATGTTCAATATTTATATAAGCATTTGCTTTATCTGTGACTTTTGTGTTTTTTCTTAGATTAGCCTTCTACTCAGTGATTGTAAGCACATTTACTGATATTCTTCTAATACCTTTATGAGTTTGGGGTAAATGCATCTGGACTTTATTTGGAGGGATGTCATGTAGTTATGGAACGACCTTTTCCTACTTGTTTATTTGTTTGCTTATAAAACAAATGTCAGTTACAAACTTCATACCTCAAACTTCTTATTAAAAATATCCATCTTTTGTTCCCACTGAATTAGTATGCCCTATACTTAGATTTTTTATTGTCAGGAAAAAATGATTTTTAAAAAGCAGTTAAAATATAACAGAAAAGAGCTTAACTTTATAAAATAAAAAAATGCTCTTATTAATAAAAAGATGTGCAACCCAGTACAAAACTAGGCAAATGATATGAACAAGAAATTTTTATAAGAAGTATGAACATCCATACCAATACACATGAAACAAAATCTCTCTTTACTCTTAACCCAATGAAAGAAAATGACATAAACAGCAAGATAATTTTTTCTTTCCTTTAGAACAGAAAAGATCAACAAGTTTAATTTTAAACACTGTTTAGGCAAGTATGTACAAAAACAAACATTTTTTGTACATGTTGCTGAAGAAGTGAGTTGATAGAGACTCTTTGAAAACAACTTTGGGGGCACCCTGAGTGGCTCAGTTGGTAAAATGCCTCTTAATTTTGGCTCAGGTCGTGATCCATGGTTCACGAGTTGAAGCACCGTGTTGGACTCTGTGCTAGGATTTTCTCTCTCCCCTTCTCTCTGTGCCCTCCCCTACATAGGTGCTTGCGGTCTCTCTCTCTCTTTCTCAAAACTTTAAAAACTGATTATAGAAAACAACTTCCATAATATCAGTCACTTAATTGACAATTTGGTAATAATATATGTCTTGGCAAATCTATCTTAAAATATACCTGCAGTCCAGAAAATGCAAACTAATCTATAGTATCAGAAAGCAGGTCACTAGTTGCCTAGGGAAGGGACTGAGGGGTAGAAGGGTAGCATTAACTAGGGAAAATTTGGGAGGCTTATGTATATATTCACCATTTTGATTGTCGTAGTGGTATGAAAGGTATACACATACGTCAAAAGTTACCAAATTGTACACTTTATGTGCAACTTTTTTCATGTCAGTTATGCCTCAATAAATGTTAGTGAAGAGAGATATGCTCAAGTATGAAAAAAATATTAGCCAAAATTTTTTCCTTGCATCACTGTTTGAAATGGCCACAACCTGTAAGCAATACTCTGCATGCATTGTATCTAAAACGAAAATAACATCCACCAGAAATGCTCATAAATGATCTGGGATGTAAAAGTAATTTTTAAAAATAATAAGCAAAACTTTTCAACAGAAAAAGATAAGACTTGAGGCAAATGGGCAAGAAATCTTTAGATAATTTTTCCTTGTTTTGAAATAGCAAAATTTTAATGTAGCATTCTAATTTAAAACTATATTTTTGCTTATAGAAACATATTTGAAATTGAACATTAATAAATTTCACATCTTTTTTTTTTTAATTTTTTTTTTCAACGTTTATTTATTTTTGGGACAGAGAGAGACAGAGCATGAACGGGGGAGGGGCAGAGAGAGAGGGAGACACAGAATCGGAAACAGGCTCCAGGCTCCGAGCCATCAGCCCAGAGCCTGACGCGGGGCTCGAACTCCCGGACCACGAGATCGTGACCTGGCTGAAGTCGGACGCTCAACCGACTGCGCCACCCAGGCGCCCCAATAAATTTCACATCTTAAATTTACTATTGAAAAATCTTAAATGTATTATATCACCTATCACTTACCTATTATTTTAATTTAAAAAATAAATAAGGAAAAGTGAACATTTTAACAGGTAAGAGGCAAACACTATGAACTATTACAGTCACAGAGGCCATCATATCAAATAACAGCAGCTTCATTATCACAGAGTAACTATACCATTAGAGTATGCTCTTCAATAAGAAAGGATTTTTATTTTTGCAAAGCATACAGCAAAATGTTGATCTCATATTTCTGGAAAAAAATATAGCTCAGTGGGCATTTAGTATGACTGTGGTTTCAATGTCAGTTCAGTTAAAGCCTGTGCATTACTATTCAGTCAGTGCTGAGCTATTCACTCAGTGACCCTTATGGGCCAGAGAGGTTTTCTATTAGTTCAGTTCTCAAAGACGTAGTTTGCTGACTCGGATCAGAGTCTATGCATGTACAGCTCTGGGAAAGAAGCCCAGGAATTTTATAAATAACTTTATGGGTTTGCTTTCCTGAGCCCTCTGCAATTTCCCCCGTACTCTCTGGTTCCCTAGGGCTTCCCTTTTGGTCCTTTTGCCAGAAAGCTGGGGCTTTAGTTACCCCTCTCTGGTACCTACTTCTCTAGCTTTGCCAACATCTGAGGCTAAGAAAAAATTGCAAGGAGAAATTGGAAAGGTAATTCAGCCCTTTCTTTTGTGACCGCAATTGTACTGATTGGGCAGGGAGAATCTACTCTAATAATTTTGGTTCCTGTGGGGTCCCAATGCAGTGCTACAGGATTGTTTGCAACCAGGACCAGAGAACCTCTGCTAGAGCTCTCTGTTTGCACCCCTGTGCCTGCTTCCAGGTTTGGGGCTACATAGGGCTACAGGCTGGGCACACTGGAGAAAAAACAAAAGTGATGGATAGACTCACTACTGATCCCCTGGTATTTCAAATTGCCATCTACTTCACCGATTACCTGCTATTATTTAATTTAGAGTCCTCAAATAGCAATTTCATGCCTTTTGCCTAGATTTTATACCTGCTTTCAGAGGGAAAGACATGATGGAGTTTGCTTACTCTGTTAACTGGAACTTAAACTCAAGCAAATGCTTTCAGTTAATAAACTTACTAAAATCCTTGGTATCATCAGTACAAGAGTGTCCTTTCACTGTTGCTTTGAGTGAAGTATACAACTGAACTCAATGAAAATTTACATATTATTAGACTTTCACTTTATGTAAAAAATATATGCACATTAATATTGCACTTTAAATTAGACTTATGAATATCAATTTATTTCTTAAGCTTTTTCTTGGTTGACCTCAGAAGTGGCACAGAATTAATTGTCCCTTTAAGTATGCTTGCTTGCTGTTCATTAATGACAATATGCAGTTCATATCAAGCTTTATTTATTGAAGTATAATCAACATATAACATATTAGTTTGAGGTATATAAGATGATGATTTCATATGTGTATACATTGTGAACTGATCCCCACAAGAAGTCTAGTTACCATCTGCCACCATTCAAAGTTAACTTTTAGTATTTGCTACCTTAGCAGCTTTAAAATATATTCTACAGGGGCGCCTGGGTGGCTCAGTCGGTTAAGCGTCTGACTTTGGCTCAGGTTATGATCTCGCGATTCATGGGTTCAAGCTCCGCATCGGGTTCTGTGCTGACAGCTCAGAGCCTGGAGCCTGTTTCAGATTCTGTGTCTCCCTCTCTCTCTGCCCCTCCTCTGCTCATGCTCTGTCTCTCTCTGTCTCAAAAATAAATAAAAACATTACTAAATAAATAAATAAATAAATAAATAAATAAATAAAATATATTCTACAATATTAAAGACTATGGTCACATGTTGTATATTGTGCCCCCATGACTTATTTATTTTATAACTGGAAGTTTGTATCTCTTTACTCCCTTCACCCATTTCACCCACTCCCCAAACCCCCTTCCTGTCTGGCAACCACCATTCTCTTCTCTGTATTTAGGATTTTGGTTTTGTTTTGTTTGTTCGCTTTTTTGGATTCCAAATATAAGTGAAATCATATGGTATTTGTCTTTCTCCATCTGACTGTTTCACTTGCATAATTCCCTCAAGGTCTACCCATGTTGTTATACATGGCAAGATTTTGTTCTTTTTTAAAGCTGAATAATATTCCATTATATATATATATATATATATATATATATATATATATATATGGAATCTGTTCCGTTATACACACAGACACACATACACACACACATACACACACACACACGCACACACACCCCTCACATCTTTACCCATACCTTGATGGATACTCAGGTTGTTTTTGTATCTTGGCTATTGTAGATAATGCAGCAATAAACATAGGGGTGCACATATCTTTTCATATCTTTTTGAATTAGAGATTGGTTTTTGTTTTGTTTTGTTTTGTTGTTGTTTGCTATTTTTCTTCTTTTTTATAAATACTCAGAAGCAGAATTGGTGGGTCATGTGGTAGGTAGTTCTATTTTTAATTTTTTGAGGAACCTCTGTATTGTTTTCCACAGTGGCTGCACCAATTTACATTCCTGCCAACTGTGCATGAGAGTTCCTTTTTCTTCATATCCTCACCAATAGTTATTGTTTCTTGTATTTTTGGTATTAGTTATTCTGACTGATAGGTGATATCTCAGTGTAGTTTTGATTTGCCTTTCCTTTGATTAGTGATGTTGGACATCTTTTCAAGTACCTGTTGGCCATCTGTGTGTCTTTGGGAAAATGTCTATGCATATCTTCTGCCCATTTTAAAATCAGATTTCTTGGTTTTTTTTTTTTTTTTTGCTATTGAGGTTTTTCCAAGTTCTTTATATTTTTTTGATATTAGAACCCCTTGGCAAGACTTATTTTAAATTTAAAAATTGGTTTTGCATTTTAGAAGCTTTTAATTTTTTTTTATTTTTTTATTTATTTTTTTATTTTTTTAGAGAGGGAGAGAGCATGAGCTGGGGAGAGAAGCAGAGGGAGAGAAAGAATCTCAAGCAGGCTCCATGCTCAGTGTGAAGCCCAAAGTGGGGCTTAATCCTACAGCCCTAGACTCATGACCTGAACCAAAATCAAGAGTCAGATGCTCAACCAACCGATCCACCCAGACACCCGTTTTTAAGAAACTTTTACAACAGACACTCTTCCTCTAGATGTCAGACAGTCTGTCATTTTCTTTACATATTTCTTTTAAACACACCTGTACTGAATGTGAAACAGGGGCCAAAGAGAGTTCTAAGGGTACAGAATGAATCAGCTAGAAAAGTTTTGAATATATACATGAATGTTGTAGTATCCCTGGATAGGGAGATGTCTTACTGATTGATATGCACACGTCCATCTATACAGTTTAGCCAGTGTTGTGCTATGCTTAGGGAGAAAGCTCAACAAATTTCGAGACTGTGGAACACTGACTGGACGCAGGGGAGATGGAGTATCTCGACAATCTGGCTTAATTTAAGTTCACTTTAAGATCAAAATATTCACCTTTATGCCTGTATAACAAAAAGAATGGTTTTCATGAGTAACTGAGGCTAAGGAGATTTCACCTGTTTTCTATCATCCAACAAAGAACAGGGCTTGACCACTTCTCATCACCTCCACCACTATCTCCCTGGTTTATGTCAATGCCATCCATTTATTACCCCATCTTTGCAACAACCTTCCGACTGATCTCTCTGCTGTGCACACCACTGCCAACGATCCAATTCCCACAGCAGAAAGAATCATACTTTTAGAACTAAAGTCACATTCTGTCTATCTTCTCAAAACCCTCTAATGGCGTTCCTTTTCCACCTGAATAAAAGCTGAACCCCACGTCTTTACAGTGACCTACAGCGTCCTACATGATTTGGAAAAAAGATGTCTCTAATATACCCCCTACTAATATTTTCCTACTCTCCTTTCTTCAGCTGTACTGTCCTCTCTACACATGTTTGAACATGGAGGATGTACTTCTGTCTCAGGGCTTTTGTACTTGTTGGTGCCTTTGTTGGAATTCTTGTCCCCTCCACCCACATAGTTCATTTCCTCCAATCCTTCAAGTCTTTACTCAAAGGCCGTCTTTCATTGAGGCCTTCCCTGGCTACCCTGTTTGAAATAACAACTCTCCACCTCCCTGACCTACATTATCCCCTTTCCCTGCTTTATTTTTTTCTGTCGTTCTCATTATCATCAAATATATTATTTCATTTTTACTTAGCTTGTATATTGATGTATTATCTGTTTTCCTCTCCTACATAGTATGCTACATGATGTCACAAAATAATTGTTTTCCTACTGCTGCTATATCCCCAGAGCCTGGAAAGGTACATAGCATGTAATAAATAGTTTATAAATACTTATTGGGTTAATAGGTATATTCTTTAATAGATGCTCCTAGATATAAAAGTGTGGTACTTGCTAAACTTAGAAACCAGAGAGTACACCACTGATTCTGAAAGCTTTCTGATAATGATAGATTTCTAATCAAGAATATCCAACAAAGTTCTTTGGATAAGAAAGTAGAGACCTATGTCTTCTAGAACTTCTTTTGCAATACAAGGGAATTTGATTATAATTGTATAGAGTTGTTGCAACACCACTAGGGTCCATCTTTGAAATATTTCTCATACACATCCTTGTTTTTCTAGTCTTGTAGTAATTGTCCTAGTTTCTCTTAGCTGCTTTATTATCGTGATTTCATAACTGGCTTTCCTATGTGTCTTATCCCCAAATCTATCATACACGTTGCTTTTTAAATAATCTTTATAAAGAATGGCTGCAGTTTTGTCAGCCCCCTGCTTCTGTGCTATTTCATAGCATTCATGGCCCTTCCTGATCTGTCATTTTTACTTTAACTAGTAGAAATTATTCCCCATTAAATATCTTTTTCTTCTGTGCAATTAGAATCTTTTCTCCAAACCTACCTGGTATTTTCTGTCTTCTGAGCTTTTGTTCAGCATTCTTCTTGTGTTCCTCAGTTTGCAATCCCACCCAAACGGTTCTTAATCTGGAATGTGTGAATGAAAATTGAAACCTGTGCTGATGTCACTCTAGGGGAGCAGCACATCTACAGCTGCCTTCATGTTACCCAAGGATTGTCTAGCAGGAGTGACCGCATAATATGCTCTTTCTACTTAAGCTGCCCACTCTGGATTGTTTTCCATCTTCAGCCTCCAGGATATTTTTAGATACCTCCATCCCCAGTCCATGAGGACATGAGAGATAAGTGATGGAGATCTTCTTCCTCACCAGTATTTGGAATTAGTAATTAGTTGGTGCTAATATGAACTAGCTCAAGATTTCCTCATAGCCAAGATCATAGAAAAATCCACCCTCATTACACACAGATTAATGGTTCAAAAGTTTGTAAACTTTGTGACTTCCCTGGCTTGGGACTGGGGGCTAGGAGTATCCCTTTAACAAATTATTGGATAACTCCAAAATAAAGAGAAGATTATAAAATAAAGATCCTGTTACAAAGGTATATTCAGAAATGTGTTTTGCCTACAAAGTGGAACAATTGACTTCATCTGAAAGATTGAGGAAAGGCTTTATCAAGAATTTTACTTCCTTTTTTCTTTTGTTCTTCCTTTTCATTCTTCTCTCTGTCCTTGTCTCTGTTTCTGTCTCTCTCATCCTTTCTTGTGTGTGCTTATCTTACTGAAAAATTGGGAGCAGGGTGCATAAGCAGAAAGGATGGTTTTAAAAAGTGATAAGTCAACTTGCACGAAATAATTCATGTGATAAACCAGGAGCAAGAAATTATGGGTCTATGTGTAGAGGGCAGAATGTGAAATGAAGAAAGAAGTTAAAAAAGAGGTTGTGACTTAATCTGAAGGTTGGAATGAGAATTGCATTTATCATTGTTACAAAAATGAGAATTTGGAAACAACTTTCAAATCATTACAGGATGAAATAACCTATATAAAGCACATATGGTCAAATATATATGGCTTAATTATCAGTCATGCTGGCAGTGGCAAGGGTGTCCACGAAAGACCTGAGACCTAAGAGTGGCACAGTTATTTAAAATGATGATTGAAATAAGGGGGATAAAAGGAAGTGAAGCAAAGCGTGTAATGTAGGAAAACCTCCAGATTTAAGTTTCTGTTGGGTCTCTGTTTTCTCTCTTTGCAAAATAAATGTTAGGATTCCAAGGCGGTTGCCTGGTTCACAAGGCTGCCATCAAGATTAAATGAGAAAATACTTGTGAAAAGCATTTCCAAAGACTCATACATTTTCTACAGATTAAGGTATTACTAGCAACTTTTTAAAAGGCAGGGCACTTGTCATATCACAAGGTATTATAGAGATAAAGTATTTATTCTCAAAATTAAATTTAACGCCATGCACAGTTACCCAGTTTTTAGTTTGTTAAAATGATTTCTAAGCTTGGAAGAATTTGGGGAAAATCCCTGAAAGGCTAAAATGTAGGGATATTCCGTAACCTCAGGTCTCCTAAAGGATATTAATATCCTCTTTTCCCAGACCGGTACCCTGTAGTGAAGTCAGTGGAGAACGGTTAGCATGACCATGGAACTTTATAATCCAGCCCTGGGCGAATTATTATTAAGGGATGACGTAATGTTCTTTTCTTTTAGTGGATTATGTATTGTTGCCAGTTCTTCTTTGAATTTCTATTTCTGGATGCTTTGCTCTCTTGCTTTGTTTGTTTCCCTATTTATCTACATTATTGGAATAATAATAATGTAGACTCAGAAATATAAAAGAAATTGAATCAAATAAAAACAGTAAATATATAAAATTTATAAAATTGAAAGATAATAAAATAGAACCAAAGAAGCACCTTATCTGCATTTCCTTTATTGTTATATTTCCTTAATTTTAGCTTTTTAAAAATAATTTCTTATTTCTTATTTTATTTGATTTCTTTTTGTTTATACTTAAAAAAGAATCTTGGGGAACCTGTGTATCTCAGTAGGTTAAGCATCTACCTTTGGGTCAGGTCACGATCTTATGGTTCGTGGGTTCAGGCCCCACATGGAGCTCTGCACTGACAGCTCAGAGCCTGGAGCCTGCTTCAGATTCTGTGTCTCTGCTCTCTGCCCCTCCCTCACTCACACTCTGTGTGTGTTTCTCTCTCAAAAATAAATGCACATTAAAATTTTTTAAAAAAATGAATCTTAAGTTTGAGGACTTCTTTTCTTTATCTTTAATATGTCTTTAAGGTTGTGGGCATTTTTTGAACGTGTAGTTTTCTATATAAGTTTTGATTAAATATTTTATCTTCATTGTTTTCTAGATAATGTGTAATTTCAGCTTTTTAATTTATTCTTTGAACAAAATATATTTATGTTTCCTAATTTTCAAAGAGAGTGTTTTAAGTTAACATTTATCTTTTATTTCTAAACTTTTGGAGTATGCTTGTGAACTGTGGCTTTACTTTTTAAATTTTTAGTACTTATTTGTGCTAAGTACATAGTGTTTTGTTAAATTTTGGTATATTTTCGTGGCAAACCAAAAATATACATTCTTTATTTTATTGAATTATTAAATAGAGTTTGGTGATTTTATTTATTTGGTGATATTTATTTATTTTATTTATTTAATTTATCCTCTATATCTGTGCTTATTTTTAGCAGCTAGTTCTGTTAGATTTTGGAATAGTTATTAAAATATTCCCACTATTTTATATTCATCATGTTCTAATTGCATTTATAATAGTTTTGGGATTAATATTAATATTAATATGCTGTTGTTTATTTGTTACACTGTTTATATTCTTCATAAATTAAGCATTTTGATGGGGTGTCTGGGTAGCTCCGTCAGTTAAATGCTACCAGTTCTGGATTTCCGCTCAATTGATGATCTCACCGTGGTAAGATTGAGCCCTGTCTCCGTGCAGGGCGTAGAGCCTGCTTAAGATTCTCTCTGCCCCTCCTCCATTCTCATGCACCCACGTGTACATGCGTGCTCTCTCAAAAAAACCAAAAAACAAAACAAAAAAAAAACATTTTGCCACTGTATAATTTCCCTTTTTACCGTGTTACATGTTTTTATTCTTGTGTTTTGTTCTGTTTTGGGGGTTTTGTTTTTGTTGTTGTTGTTGTTGTTAAGTATTATCTCTCCTCCATCCCTTTTTATTTTTGTGAATTTATTTCGAGATTCTGCCCGCAAAATCTTTCCTTTCATGACTTCCATCTCAGATTCTCAATCTCCCAAGTATATAAATCAGGTCTCAAACATGGCCATCTTCTCCTTCGATTCATCTCTAGAATAATTTAATTCTAAAACAGTGTTCTCGATTTTCAAAAAGATTTGTTTTTATATCGTAATTGAGCAAATGCCCTTGTTATTCTTTCTTTGTTCAAGGTGTTAACCGTCTGTTCATATAGTTACATTCTATTTGGAGTGGCCTTTATGATTTGTCTGCCTCTTTGCTTTCCTACTTTGGCTTCGTCACTGGGGTTCATGCCTAACTGCTGCCATAGTTTATGCAGGAAGGATCTTTTACGTAAAGGCAGGGCCAGCATCTCTCCCTGGCAGCCAGCTGCCTACAGACCTGAAAATTACCATTTTTCCATCAGGACGTCAGCTGCAAAAGCTGTCCCCCTCTATCCCTCACAATTCAGGTTGAATCTGCCGACCGTTTCAGCTTCCACAGCTCTCTTGTAGCCAGATCACCCCAAAGAGACTCACGGATATTTAGCTTCTTTTCAATTTAGGGCAAAATTGCAACTTATAATCAGTTTTGCAAAGAAAAAAACATCCAGGCCAAAGCCTGGCTTTTGTTCTGATCCCAGAGTTTGCACACCAGGACTGGGCTATGTCCACCTGGAAAAAGGGGTACATGGTTTTCTACACACAAACGACACCATCTGGCTACCAAGCTGTTTGCCCAGGGGGCATGCTTTATATCTAAGCATCCATCCGAAGTGGGCACCTTTCCCTAGTTTCCCAAAGGCAGAGTGTGGGGTGAGTGGAGGCTTTCCCCCTGAGGTCCACAAATTCTCATATACAATTCACTCACTCTCATTTGTTGATTCTCTCTCTCTCTCTCTCTCTCTCTCTCTCTCTCTCTCTCTCTCTCTGTCTATCTCAAACTCACACTAATCATTACTTCAGAATTCTCAACAGCAAGTCTCCTGCCTCATTTCAAGGTCTGGGAACAGGAGGAACAGCTCTTGTCGTCCTGGATTCTGGGAGGGCAAAAATTCTCACCTGAACCCTCTATACCACTGCCTTTAGACCCAGAGACAGCTTATCTCCGTAGAAGTAATTAATCACTAAACTGGAGTTGGAGGGGTATGAGCAATGTGGACTCATTGTGGTGTCACTTACCCCGAATCCCATGGAATCTCTCTAGATATTAAATTCCCAAAGGCTGTTTAAGTGTCCGATATGGCAGTATAAACTAAATAGCATGACCTGCCTAAGGGCCAGATCCCCACTCACTTCTCCAACTCCATCTGGCGTATCTCTTCCACTTGCTTTCTGCCAGTCCAGCCACTTTGACTGCCTTTCTATGCCTCAAATGGGCTGTGCTTCCTCAAGTTCCTGGACTTTTTGTTCATGTTAATTCCTACTCTTACGGCACATCTCAGACCAGGAGACGCCTGGCAGACAGCTTTCCTGAAGATCCCAGCCAAGTGAGGTCTTATGGAGGAGGCTGTCATCTCCATTGCTCTTATCGGAGCATCCATATGAACACTTATCCCCTGCACTAGATTGGAAGTTATATGCAGGTGAGCCTGCTGTAGTTCCCCTTGTGTCTGCAGCACCTGGAACAGTGGGAGCCAATGGTTTTTGTTGTGTGAATAAAACCAGGAGAGAACCCAGACACTGCGTAAAAGTTTTCCTGAGAAATCACAAGTCTCCGTCATCTGAGTGCAAAATTTGCTAATGAACTGTTGAGCAGAGAAATCTCATACTAGATTTTCTCACATTGAAGAATGGGATCCCCCATCATTAATTTGTGAAAAATTTTAAATATACAGAAAGTCAAAAGCATTTTATAGTGATCATCCACATATTCATCACATAGACACCCTTAACATTTCACTAGGCTTGCTTTGTTGTAACTCTATCCATCCCTCAGTCTATTCATCAATTCATGATATTTTATATACTAGGTAAGTGGCAGACTTGAGTATATTTCCCCTTAAAATCACTCACATGTATATCATTATTGAAAGCTTAACACTTATTTATAGACAGTTTTCACTCTTCTGAAGTTAAATTTTATAGGCAAATACATAAATTGTAGCTGTAAGTTTATGAAATTTTTGATGAATGTATATACATGTGTAACCCAAATCTGTATCGACACATATACATTATCATGATCTCAGAGAGGTCCTTCATGCAGTGTAGCTGGGTCATTTGTGTATGTATCTCACTGGGCTTTCCACAAAGCTGTCGTGAAATTTAAATGAGATGAGGTAAAATATAAAGACAATAATACAACTAAGTAACACTATCATGGAACAAAACATTTAAGTAAACACAAATCTTAAATAAATGGGAGAATAGGCACCTCATAACTTCCTTTTAAAGTTATCTCCTGCTCTATAATCATCAGAGTTCCTATTATTTTAAGGATTTCACTTTAACATAAAAAAAAGGTCTCTGTACTCATTTCCTATGTGAATCAGGCTGGTAGTCTTGCCTTTGTTTCAGAGGCTTCCGGGTATAGTAGAAGAAACATAGGTTTTGGTGCATAAGGTATTTTATTTTATTCAGTGACTTTAATAAATTATCTAACTCTTTGAGATTTAATTTTACAATTTGTAAAATGTAGAAGGTAAAAATAGCCACTGATAGAATTTGGGGAGTGAGGAGAGAAGAAAATGTTGATAATTAAATGAAATATAAAGTCTTGGATTCGAGTTTCCTTTACCCCTCCCTATCTTTGAGCTTTTTGGTTTGAGTGATGCATATATTAAAAGATGATAAAACAAAATTAATTTATAGTTGAGCAATGGCAGAAGGAGACAAATGAAGACATTTTTGAATTTTTTTTTAAATATAAGCACCAAAATCTGTGTTTTTTCTGCTATATTCTGAAGGCTTTTAGAAGGACGTAAGACTAAAAGTCTGATTTATATATTTTGAGTCTTTCAAGAGACCCTTAGGGGCACCTGATTGGCTCAGTCAGTTGAGCGTCTGCCTTTGGCTCAGGTTATGATCTAGCAGTTCATGGTTTTGAGCTCCACATCGGGCTCTGTGCTGACAGCTCAGAGCCTGGACCCTGCTTTGGATTCTGCGTCTCCCTCTCTCTCTGCCTCTCCCCAGCTCACACTCTGTCTCTGTCTCTAAAAAATGAATAAACATTAATTTTTTTAAAAAAGAGCCACTTAAAGTGTATTACATAAGCAGCTCTACCTACAGCACTATCAAATGTTCCTGAAAATAAGTGTTTTGAATCTCAAAAAAGTTTAAGCTGTCAATTATTTCACAATGCTATAGTAGTGAAAACGTGAGTGGCTGAGGAGCAAGATGGCTTAGAGATGATTCTTCATATGTGGGCTCTTGTCTCTACGAAATATATAAACGTGGGCATGTTACTGCCTTCAGGTGCCTCGGTTTCCTCATCTGTGAAATAGAAGCAATATTTCCTATCTCAATGGATTATTGTATAGATTTAATGTGTTTATGCATGTAAAGTTCTTAGAACATCACTGAGCATATAGTAGATTCTCAATAAAATGAGCTCTCATTATTGGAGTTAGGCAGACATACATTCAAATACCAATTCCATCCTGTGTGATCTTGGACAACTTATCCTCTCTGAGTTTTAGTTTCTATGTTAGTAACATGTGATTAATAAAACGTTAGATAATAATACTTGTAAGGTAGTGCCTCACATACTGTAAATACCCATGGGTTGTTCTTACTGGATTTTTCATCCTAGCTTCTAGTTTTAGAAAGGCATGGCAGATTACCTGCATTTTTTTAATCGAGGAGGAAAATGCAGAAGATATTTCTATTTCAAATAAAAGGAAATTATTTATTAAAAAATATAATCTCTGACACATTGATGCCCACCAGCTGCCAGAGATGAGAATTTTGGGAACCGCTATCCCAGAGAAGTCATAAACACTGGCAAGGGATAGTTGAATCAAGAGATGTTTGGGTCACATTCCATTCTGCTGCATTGTCATCAATTTCACTATATTATTGCAGAAAAAAGTTGGGGATTGAAACTTTGTTATTCTAATTATTAGTATTATTTGCAGAGCTCTTGGGAGTGCTGTTTATTTCCCTTCTTATTTTTCACATAATGAATTGCTTTTGAATTCACCTTACATAGCTGCTATGGTTTTAAAAGATTTTATCTCTGCATAATTCTGCTTAAATTGCTATCTTTTCTAAATCATATAAACTCTCTTCAATAATATCCTACATGTATTTAATCTCACCAATTTTGGCAAAGCTTCATAAAATTATTGTATTATATTTTTATCCCTGGTGTCTATTAAACGTTTTTAAAACCAAGATTTAAAAAAAAAAAAAAGAAGAAAAGGAAAAGCATTTTCAATGTTTTCTGTGCACATTTGCACTGTGAAATCACTTGTAACAGACTCACACAACTAATTAACAGATCTTTATTTTGTTGTGTTTCTGGCCGAGTCAACGTGACAGGATATGGGAAGCCATACCAATTAACAGGCCTGAGCAAGCTCTTCATTTGACAAACATTTAATAAGCAATAAAATAGGAACTTGGAAGTTCTGAAACTCACTGATGGAAAAAAGAGAGAGAGGAGCTCTGTTGCTTATCTGGAATAAAGGAGGAACTCAATTAAGCTAACAAGATGCAAGCTGTAAAAAAAAAAAAAAAATCAGGGTTGAGTTGAATTTTAGTTTAGCAAGCAACTTTGAGAGGTCACCTCGTCCTTCCTTTCCTTCCCAGTCTGCATTAAAGCACAGCTGTGCAGCCCACGGTCTGCTTTCTTTCTGAGAAATAGTCCTCCTTAATGGGAATGGCTATGGTAGAATATTAGATTTCTGCTTAAAATGCTAATGAAGATCTGGTACTTGAAAACCTAGTTTCAAACTTTTGTAAATTTCTAGTGATCATCTTTTAATAATCACAAGGGCTGATGCATGGCTGTGCCTCTCCCTGCGTCTTCCTGTTAGATCTGTGTGTGTCTGATTCTAATGCTGTTCCAGGCACTAAACCTGAAATGAATTGATGCCATTGGTATTCATCTCCAGGCACTTCTTCAGGAACCAGTGCTTCCCACTTCGCTTTATCATCCAATTAAAAGCTTCCGTATTTCTGAAAGTCAATAATTAAAAAAAAAAAAAATCAATACCTCTATGTCTTGACTATGAATTTATTTGTAAGAAAATTTAATGGACATGTTGTCTATACTCACTTATAGCTGGTATACTTCCAAAAAATTTATAGAGCATGTGAACTGACAAGACAAATGAAGTAGACGTTCATTATTCAAATTAAAAATTATTTTCTGTCAACTGAAGGCACCTATCATTTTTATAGCAAGATTTTAGTGCATACCAAGTATAATTAAATGAATTTTAAAATAAAATAATCATTAATATTGATATCTTATAACTTAACTCAATTATAATATTTATTTTTTAAGTTAACTGAAGTGACATTAATGGCACTAATAAAACTAAGATTAATCAGTGTGTGACTTTTTAACTGATTCAAAATTCATTTATTCATTCAAACATTTGTTATTATGTACTATCCAATTTCATGCAAATTAATTGAAAAAATAAATTTATTGAACACAGACTCTGAGTTAGGCTTTTTATTAAGCACCAGAGGCAGAGGTTAGCAGAATGATATGGCCACTGCACTCTGAGAGCTAAGAAAGGTATAATAGAAAATCATTTAGAGTGGGAACTTAGAGCCCTAGATTCTAGCTCAATGTAATGATCTTTGGTTTTCTACAGAGTTGGTTTGTGTTCATCTGATCTTTAATGTTCCCTTATGATTTGTAAAGTATATACTGTATACCAATTCTTTTTTTTTATCTTCATTTTATTTTATTTTTTTTGTTTGTTTTTTTTTTATTTCTATATGAAATTTATTGTCAAATTGGTTTCCATACAACACCCAGTGCTCATCCCAAAAGGTGCCCTCCTCAATACCCATCACCCACCCTCTCCTCCCTCCCACCCCCCATCAACCCTCAGTTTGCTCTCAGTTCTCAACAGTCTCTTATGCTTTGGCTCTCTCCCACTCTAACCTCTATTTTTTTTTTCCTTCCCCTCCCCCATGGGTTCCTGTTAAGTTTCTCAGGATCCACATAAGAGTGAAACCATATGGTATCTGTCTTTCTCTGTATGGCTTATTTCACTTAGCATCACACTCTCCAGTTCCATCCACGTTGCTACAAAAGGCCATATTTCATTTTTTCTCATTGCCACGTAGTATTCCATAGTGTATATAAACCACAATTTCTTTATCCATTCATCAGTTGATGGACATTTAGGCTCTTTCCATAATTTGGCTATTGTTGAGAGTGCTGCTATGAACATTGGGGTACAAGTGCCCCTATGCATCAGTACTCCTGTGTCCCTTGGATAATTTCCTAGCAGTGCTATTGCTGGGTCATAGGGTAGGTCTATTTTTAATTTTCTGAGGAACCTCCACACTGCTTTCCAGAGCGGCTGCACCAATTTGCATTCCCACCAACAGTGCAAGAGGGTTCCCGTTTCTCCACATCCTCTCCAGCATCTAGAGTCTCCTGATTTGTTCATTTTGGCCACTCTGACTGGCGTGAGGTGATATCTGAGTGTGGTTTTGATTTGTATTTCCCTGATAAGGAGCGACGCTGAACATCTTTTCATGTGCCTGTTGGCCATCCGGATGTCTTCTTTAGAGAAGTGTCTATTCATGTTTTCTGCCCATTTCTTCACTGGGTTATTTGCTTTTCGGGTGTGGAGTTTGGTGAGCTCTTTATAGATTTTGGATACTAGCCCTTTGTCCGATATGTCATTTGCAAATATCTTTTCCCATTCCGTTGGTTGCCTTTTCGTTTTGTTGGTTGTTTCCTTTGCTGTGCAGAAGCTTTTTATCTTCATAAGGTCCCAGTAATTCACTTTTGCTTTTAATTCCCTTGCCTTTGGGGATGTGTCGAGTAAGAGATTGCTACGGCTGAGGTCAGAGAGGTCTTTTCCTGCTGTCTCCTCTAGGGTTTTGATGGTTTCCTGTCTCACATTCAGGTCCTTGATCCATTTTGAGTTTATTTTTGTGAATGGTGTGAGAAAGTGGTCTAGTTTCAACCTTCTGCATGTTGCTGTCCAGTTCTCCCAGCACCATTTGTTAAAGAGACTGTCTTTTTTCCATTGGATGTTCTTTCCTGCTTTGTCAAAGATGAGTTGGCCATACGTTTGTGGGTCTAGTTCTGGGGTTTCTATTCTATTCCATTGGTCTATGTGTCTGTTTTTGTGCCAATACCATGCTGTCTTGATGATGACAGCTTTGTAGTAGAGGCTAAAGTCTGGGATTGTGATGCCTCCTGCTTTGGTCTTCTTCTTCAAAATTACTTTGGCTATTCGGGGCCTTTTGTGGTTCCCTATGAATTTTAGGATTGCTTGTTCTAGTTTCGAGAAGAATGCTGGTGCAATTTTGATTGGGATTGCATTGAATGTGTAGATAGCTTTGGGTAGTATTGACATTTTGACAATATTTATTCTTCCAATCCATGAGCAGGGAATGTCTTTCCATTTCTTTAAATCTTCTTCAATTACCTTCATAAGCTTTCTATAGTTTTCAGCATACAGATCCTTTACATCTTTGGTTAGATTTATTCCTAGGTATTTTATGCTTCTTGGTGCAATTGTGAATGGGATCAGTTTCCTTATTTGTCTTTCTGTTACTTCATTGTTAGTGTATAAGAATGCAACTGATTTCTGTACATTGATTTTGTATCCTGCAACTTTGCTGAATTCATGTATCAGTTCTAGCAGACTTTTGGTGGAGTCTGTCGGATTTTCCATGTATAATATCATGTCATCTGCAAAAAGCGAAAGCTTGACTTCATCTTTGCCAATTTGGATGCCTTTGATTTCCTTTTGTTGTCTGATTGCTGATGCTAGAACTTCCAGCACTATGTTAAACAACAGCGGTGAGAGTGGGCATCCCTGTCGTGTTCCTGATCTCAGGGAAAAAGCTCTCAGTTTTTCCCCGTTGAGGATGATGTTAGCTGTGGGCTTCTCATAAATGGCTTTTATGATCTTTAAGTATGTTCCTTCTATCCCGACTTTCTCAAGGGTTTTTATTAGGAAAGGGTGCTGGATTTTGTCAAAGGCCTTTTCTGCATTGATTGACAGGATCATATGGTTCTTCTCTTTTTTGTTGTTAATGTGATGTATCACGTTGATTGATTTGCGAATGTTGAACCAGCCCTGCATCCCAGGAATGAATCCCACTTGATCATGGTGAACAATTCTTTTTATATGCCGTTGAATTCGATTTGCTAGTATCTTATTGAGAATTTTGGCATCCATATTCATCAGGGATATTGGCCTGTAGTTCTCTTTTTTTACTGGGCCTCTGTCTGGTTTAGGAATCAAAGTAATACTGGCTTCATAGAATGAGTCTGGAAGTTTTCCTTCCCTTTCTATTTCTTGGAATAGCTTGAGAAGGATAGGTATTATCTCTGCTTTAAACGTCTGGTAGAACTCCCCTGGGAAGCCATCTGGTCCTGGACTCTTATTTGTTGGGAGATTTTTGATAACCGATTCAATTTCTTCGCTGGTGATGGGTCTGTTCAAGCTTCTATTTCCTCCTGATTGAGTTTTGGAAGAGTGTGGGTGTTCAGGAATTTGTCCATTTCTTCCAGGTTGTCCAATTTGTTGCCATATAATTTTTCATAGTATTCCCTGATAATTGTTTGTATCTCTGAGGGATTGGTTGTAATCATTCCATTTTCATTCATGATTTTATCTATTTGGGTCATCTCCCGTTTCTTTTTGAGAAGCCTGGCTAGAGGTTTGTCAATTTTGTTTATTTTTTCAAAAAACCAACTCTTGGTTTCGTTGATCTGCTCTACAGTTTTTTTAGATTCTATATTGTTTATTTCTGCTCTGATCTTTATTATTTCTCTTCTTCTGCTGGGTTTAGGCTGCCTTTGCTGTTCTGCTTCTATTTCCTTTAGGTGTGCTGTTAGATTTTGTATTTGGGATTTTTCTTGTTTCTTGAGATAGGCCTGGATTGCAATGTATTTTCCTCTCAGGACTGCCTTCGCTGCGTCCCAAAGCGTTTGGATTGTTGTATTTTCATTTTCGTTTGTTTCCATATATTTTTTAATTTCTTCTCGAATTGCCTGGTTGACCCACTCATTCGTTAGTAGGGTGTTCTTTAACCTCCATGCTTTTGGAGGTTTTCCAGTCTTTTTTCTGTGGTTGATTTCAAGCTTCATAGCATTGTGGTCTGAAAGTATGCATGGTATGATTTCAATTCTTGTAAACTTATGAAGGGCTGTTTTGTGACCCAGTATATGATCTATCTTGGAGAATGTTCCATGTGCACTCGAGAAGAAAGTATATTCTGTTGCTTTGGGATGCAGAGTTCTAAATAGATCTGTCAAGTCCATCTGATCCAATGTCTCGTTCAGGGCCCTTGTTTCTTTATTGACCGTGTGTCTAGATGATCTATCCATTTCTGTAAGTGGGGTGTTAAAGTCCCCTGCAATTACCACATTCTTATCAATAAGGTTGCTTGTGTTTATGAGTAATTGTTTTATATATTTGGGCGCTCCGGTATTTGGCGCATAGACATTTATAATTGTTAGCTCTTCCTGATGGATAGACCCTGTCACTATTATATAATGTCCTTCTTCATCTCTTGTTACAGCCTTTAATTGAAAGTCTAGTTTGTCTGATATAAGTATGGCTACTCCAGCTTTCTTTTGGCTTCTAGTAGCATGATAAATAGTTCTCCATCCCCTCACTCTCAATCTAAAGGTGTCCTCAGGTCTAAAATGAGTCTCTTGTAGACAGCAAATAGATGGGTCTTGTTTTTTTATCCATTCTGATACCCTATGTCTTTTGGTTGGCGCATTTAATCCATTTACATTCAGTGTTATTATAGAAAGATATGGGTTTAGAGTCATTGTGATGTCTGTATGTTTTATGCTTGTAGTGATGTCTCTGGTACTTTGTCTCACAGGGTCCCCCCTTAGGATCTCTTGGAGGGCTGGTTTAGTGGTGACAAATTCCTTCAGTTTTTGTTTGTTTGGGAAGACCTTTATCTCTCCTTCTATTCTAAATGACAGACTTGCTGGATAAAGGATTCTCGGCTGCATATTTTTTCTGTCTAGCACACTGAAAATCTCATGCCAACTCTTTCTGGCCTGCCAAGTTTCAAAAGAGAGATCAGTCACGAGTCTTATAGGTCTCCCTTTATATGTGAGGGCACGTTTACCCCTTGCTGCTTTCAGAATTTTCTCTTTATCCTTGTATTTTGCCAGTTTCACTATGATATGTCGTGCAGAAGATCGATTCAAGTTACGTCTGAAGGGAGTTCTTTGTGCCTCTTGGATTTCAATGTCTTTTTCCTTCCCCACTTCAGGGAAGTTCTCAGCTATTATTTCTTCAAGTACCCCTTCAGCACCTTTCCCTCTCTCTTCCTCCTCTGGGATACCAATTATGCGTATATTATTTCTTTTTAGTGTATCACTTAGTTCTCTAATTTTCCCCTCATACTCCTGGATTTTTTTATCTCTCTTTTTCTCAGCTTCCTCTTTTTCCATAACTTTATCTTCTAGTTCACCTATTCTCTCCTCTGCCTCTTCAATCCGAGCTGTGGTGGTTTCCATTTTGTTATGCATTTCATTTAAAGCATTTTTCAGCTCCTTGTGACTGTTCCTTAGTCCCTTGATCTCTGTAGCAAGAGATTCTCTGCTGTCAGCTATACTGTTTTCAAGCCCAGCGATTAATTTTATGACTATTATTCTAAATTCACTTTCTGTTATATTATTTAAATCCTTTTTGATCAGCTGTATACCAATTCTATAGTGTTCAGCGAAAGATCATAATATTGTAATGGCAACATTATTAACAAGAACAACAAAGAACTGTGAATGCCTACTTTATACAGTACAACAAATTAACAGTTGGCATATTTTGATCTTTAGACAGTTGCTTTTATATTCCACAGAGTGTTTTTATAAGCTTCTTATTGAAATGCATTTATGCTTTTTATTGATTTTCCAGGTGCAAAACTGATCTCAAATTCATTAATATTAATATGAGCGAAACTAGCTTGCTGAACATCAAAACAGTATTACATTTTGAAAGCAGGAAATTCCCTTTACAGTGAATTGGGAATATTTCCAGAGCAAAGGACTCCCAATTAAACATTATCCTTTAGTAGAAAATGTCTTCATTCACTTAGATAAATTTATGGTAGTCTTTAAAACTGTAAGAACTTATCTATTCAGGACAGTGCTAGGAGTTTGCAATTGGAAAATTTAGAAATGTGGAATACTTCCAATACTGGAAAACAACACCTGTGCCATGTGGTATATAAACCATTTTTTTTTTACTTATGTTTCTGTTATTCTGTTTCCACTTGTGATTCTGTTATATGCCAACCCTTAGTATGTTTATTCATATGTTCACTAACATTAAATATAAAATAAGTTCCTTACAGATAGGAGGCATTAATAATGTCAGAAAGGAGGAAAAATAAAGGAAACACAAAAGAAAAGAGCAAGAAAGGAGCTCTAAGATCTTTCTGTTTTTCTGTGATGTCATATCAGGTAAAATGAAAACAAGGGCAGGAAAATCTCACAATAATCGTAACCCAGGGCGAGAACCTACCAGCCTTAAGATCATGACCTGAGCCAAAGTTGGATGCTTTACCGACTGAGCCACCCAGGTTCCCCTATTCTATTTTTTTTATGTTTATGTTTATTTTATTTTATTTTATTTTATTTTATTTTATTTTATTTTATTATATTTTTTGTGAGAGATAGAGAGAGAGAGAGAGAGAGGGAGAGTGCTCCCACGCAAGTTGGGGAGGGGCAGAGAGAGGGAGACACAGAATCTGAAGCAGGCTCCATACTCTGAGCAGTCAGCACACAGCCTAACGCAGGGCTCAAACCCAGAAACTGTGAGATCACGACCTGAGCTGAAGTCGGACGCTTAACCTACAGAGCCACCCAGGCGCCCCAATTTTAAACATATTCTAACTTGAGGTTATGTGCTCTGGAATGGACATTTAAGTTATGAGTAATCATTGCTACAGATCTGTAGGCAAAGTTTACTAAGCATGGGTGAGATATGTAACATATGCACACACACACACACACACACACACACACACACACGGAATGAGTAGTTAGCAAGAAACATTTTAAAAGGTTAAATATCATCATTGAAGCATTGCATAGCAGAGACAAAGAGGAAGGTAGAAACTTGAGTTTGTGTTCTAGAAAGATTATGCTGAGCTTGTGAGACCTTTGAGCAAAGTAAGCAAATATTTCCCAATTGTAGTTAATTTGAAGAGTTTAAAATTTAAACAAAGCTAGCAATGATGATGCAGATCTCTGCCAAGTCTCCTTAAAAGACTTTATGGTACCGTTTGATTTAAAGTACTAGCGTGATTTATTTTCATATAGTACATACACACCATAGCAGTATATAATGAAAAAAATCACTAAAACAGGACATTGTATTACATTTTCCCTTCTTTCCAAATGCTGTCCCATACAACAGTCTAATATCTATTTCCTCCAGGTGTTGGTCAATTTGACATGTCAAATTTGCAAAAATACCGCCTAGGATATTGCCCCATAAAGCTATGATGATTCAGGGCTCATTTTTTTTAATCACAAGATCTTTTATAAATGTAAGATATAGTAATTTTCTATTTATTTTAGTTTATGTTATTTTATATTTAAAATAGTTCTTGCCAGTTTACAAAAGATTTTTACTGTGTATTTGCCTAATGAGCCCATGGTTATTAAAAAAAAATTAAACTCATGAGCAAGTTAGACTTCCAAAACTAACCAGAGACTTTATTTTTTATTATTATTTTTTTAAATTTATGTCCAAATTAGCATATAGTGCAACAATGATTTCAGGAGTAGATTCCTTAGTGCCCCTTACCCATTTAGCCCATCCCCCCTCCCACACCCACTCTAGTAACCCTCTGTTTGTTCTCCATATTTATGAGTCTCTTATGTTTTGTCCCCTTCCCTGTTTTTATATTATTTTTGTTTCTTGTCCCTTATGTTCACCTGTTTTGTCTCTTAAAGTCCTCATATGGTATTTGTCTTTCTCTGACTAATTTCACTTAGCATAATACCCTCTAGTTCCATCCATGTACTTGCAAATGGCAAGATTTAATTATTTTTGATTGACGAGTAATACTCCATTGTGTATATATCACATCTTCTTTATCCATTCATCCATCGATGGACATTTGGGCTCTTTCCATACTTCAGCTATTGTTGCTAGTGCTGCTATAAACATGGGGGTGCATGTGTCCCTTTGAAACAGCACACCTGTATCCTGTGGATAAATGCCTAGTAGTACAATTGCTGGATTGTAGTGTAGTTCTATTTTTAGTTTATTGAGGTACTTCCATACTATTTTCCAGAGTGGCTGCACCACCTTGCATTCCCATCAACAATGCAAAAGAGATCCTCTTTCTCCGCATCCTCGCCAACATCTGTTGTTGTCTAAGTTGTTAATGTTAGCCATTGTGACAAGTGTAAGGTGGTATCTCATTGTGGTCTTGATTTGTATTTCCCTGATGATGAGTGATGTTGAGCATTTTTTCATGTGTTGGTTGGCCATCTGGATGTCATCTTGGGAGAAGTGTCACTTGATGTCTTTTGCCCATTTCTTCACTGGATTATTCATTTTTTGGGTGTTGAGTTTGATAAGTTCTTTATAGATTTTGGATACTAACCCTTTATCTGATATGTCATTTTAAATATCTTCTCCCATTCTGTCGGTTGCCTTTTAGTTTTGCTGATTGTTTCCTTTGCTGTGCAGAAGCTTTTTATTTTGATGAGGTCCCAGTAGTTCATTTTTGCTTTTGTTTCCCTTACCTCTGGAGACGTGTTGAGTAAGAAGTTGCTGCGGCCATGATCAAAGAGGTTGTTGCCTGCTTTCTCCTCAAGGATTTTGATGGCTTCCTGTCTTACATTGAGGCCTTTCATCCATCTTGAGTTTATTTTTGTGTATGGTGTAAGACAGTGGCCCAGGTTCATTCTTGTGCATGTCACTGTCCAGTTTTCCCAGCCCCACTTGCCGAAGAGACTGTCCTTGTTCCATTTAACCAGAGAATTTAAAGAGTCCTTGAAACATGTCATCTCTTACACATGTAAATTTGACTTATAACCTATATTCATCGAAAACTGAAAAATATTTTTGTTATTTATTAATGTTCTTGAAAAATTAACTGAAGAACTTTTTAGGGTGGAAAAAGATCTCTGTTAAATATGCAAGAAAATCCACTTTGTAAACTTTTTTTTATAAGGATACCAGTGTTTTAAAATAAAATATATTTTCTTATTAAACAAAATAATGTAATATTCATGGCATGCTGTGAATAATTATGGTATTTCCTGAGAAAGAACCACCAAACCAACTTTATGCAGATTGTTAGTTTGCTAATATTAGTATTAGCTTGCTAGGGCTGCTGTAATAAAGTACCATAAACTGGGTGGATGGAATGACAGAAATTTATTGTCTCAGTTCCTGAGGCTAGAAGTCCAAGATCAAGGTGTCTGAGGGTCGGTTTCTTTGGACTGCTAGGGAGAATTTGTTCCATCCCTCTCCCCAGCTTCTGGTGATTTACTGTCAATCCTTGGTGTCTCTTGGCTGTAGAAACATCACCCTGATCTCTGCTTTTATTTTCACATGGTATTCTCTCTATATGTGTGTCTGTCCTTTTTAAAAGTACACCAGCTATATTGGATTAAAGTCCACCCTAATGACATTTTAACTTGATTGCTTCTGTTAAGACCCTATCTCCAAATAAGGTCACCTTCTGAGGTGCAGAATTCAACACGTGAATTCCAGGGGGACACAACTCAACCCATAACAGCAAATTGGCAATTTAAGGATAAGTGTGATATCTTGAAGTATAACCAGCAATAAAATCATTTAAAAGAAATTGCCAGAATTCATTTTATGAATTGCAAAAAAGAAAAGGTTGGCAAGCACAGAAATTTTAAAAGTGCTTTTTGTTATTTTTATTTCTGAAAATAATTACCATTTTAGGTTTTAAAGATATTCTTAAAGATGCTCATATATTTATTTTATATAATGAACTGTTTGAGCCACTCATGTTTATCAGGGGCAAATATATTTTTAAAAAATGTTTTCACCCTCATGGTCTTTACAGTATGGTAGAAAATTTTGTTCTAATGTTGAGACTTTGACATTTTGCATGAAATTAAAAAAATACATAATAATTTTAATAGCTTTAAGATATTGATGCAGGAGACCAATTACCCATACTGTTTTACCACTATCACATAGGGCTTTAGTACATGCTGTTCAAGAAAACTGCATTTAATAGGGTATCAAATAAGGAAGGATTTAATAATTTAGTTTTAGATTTAGCTAAACTTCTTTTGCTTTTTTTGTATGTCGCATGTTTTTTGCCTGGCAAATTATAATTAGAAAGATAATATGACTTTCCACATTATATCTAACGCCTTTGCATGACAATGTTTTGTTGAAACTTACTATCGAAACAGACTTTCAGCCATTTATTCTTAAACCTGGAAACACAAATATGGAATGTGCTTATAGTTCTCTGGCAAAGTTTTTATAATATTTCCATTCCTGCCTTTATGCAGCCTTCAAAGATGTATTTCACCTCTCAGGCAATGATGGAATTCTTAATATTTCCTTCTAATGCTGAAACTGGGGCGAGATGTGGTGCAGTAAGCTGAGCTGCCTTGGGAAATAGCATCATAAAACATGGAGGCTCAACTCATGTTCTAGTCCGTTGTATTTTGAAAGACTCTATTATTATAGCTCAACATAGTTGTACTTAACAAATATTGAAATTCATAGACACAAAGGCAAGAATGTAGGAAACAGGCAACTGGGGGATAAGGTTGCTTTTCACTTTGTATCTCAGCCTTACCCGTACTTAAGTATCATCTTTTTTTTTCTTAATCTTCACACAAATGTTTTGAATGACAGAACAATTAGAAAGAAAGCAGATTGCAGTATCTATATCTGTCACTATAACTACGCTCTGGCAGACATAAATTCCCTGCTGATTTTGCTGCAGTGTATTATCTGAGAAGTAAGCTAAATCTTAACCTAGTTTTTTTTTCCCCCCAATGTAGCGGTACATTGGAAGAAATGCCTTCATCCTACTCTGAAAGTTGCATTTTTCCCTACTGTATGATTCCTATTTGATGGATAAAATCTACTTTGTTACAGAAAGTTGCTGTAAAAAAAAAAAAAAAAAAACAAAAAAATAAAAAGCCACCGGGGGGGGGGAGAGACGACACAGGCAGCTATATGGTGCACCGTGGACTGTGTGAAATTGACTAGGAGTATCCAGATAATTTCAGATGAAATGAAGACCAGTTCTACAGGAGCATGAAAATACCAGTGCTCTCCCTGGATCACTAGCCTCTGTCCAATTTCCAAAAGCAGTTGCTCCTTTGGCTGTTGTGGCTTCAATGATGCCAATGATAAAAATGTATATTTTTATCAGCTTACATAATCTTCTGACAGCCCGGCATAGTATACTGACTTAAATAATTTTTTTGTACAAATATACACAACTCTGAATTAATTGGCACCAAAATCGAGTTAGCATTTTGTATAGACTATATCTAATTAGTAGATATAAATTCAGCAACTTGTGCCTTCAGGAAATAACACAAGATGACCTTTTTTGTGATTTAGCTGATTTCAATTTGTCACAGGTGTTAAGGAAAAAGTTATCTTTCTCATTTGCCAGAGACATGCTCCTTTCTCACTTCTCATCACAGTGTAAATTAAGGCTGGTTGGCTTTTGTTATTGAGAGTCTGAAGGTGAGTGCTTTTACACATAGCAGGAGCTATGGGTATGAAGATTGTTCATCAGACATCAATGTACACAGTGAACAATTCTGACCCTGGCAGTTGGATGCCTATAGCTAAAAAGCTTTTCCCAGTCATCCAATTAAGAAGGTAGCAACTGTTCATAATTACGCATATCTGATGCACAACCAACCCCTTTATTCTTTAGTTGAAAATATTTGCTGTCTTCATGTCTCTCTATTGCTTTGAATTGAATGAGCTCTGATGTTATAGCCTTGATCAATATTTCCTACCCCTTTCTGCAAAATGGCAAATAGAATTTTCAGATACTTTATTGTGCTGCAGAGGTCTCAGCCATCAGCTGCAGCAAGAACATTAGTGTTCAGTTAATTGGTACAGATGGCCACAGCACTGATTCTACCATTTCATTCAGCAGATCTGGAGACTGGGCTGGAACACAGATGTCAGTCCAGGGGCTTTATTGGTATTTTCTGGTGTTGCTTTCGAGTGCCCCACCCCTCAGTCCCTCTCTCAGTACCCCAACAATCTCCCCCCTCTCTCTCTCATTATGTAACTCTTATTCCCTCTTCCCCTTCTTCCCTCTTCTCTTCCCTTCCTCTCTCCCTCCCTCCTTCTTTTTCT
Organism: Herpailurus yagouaroundi; assembly: GCF_014898765.1. Taxonomy (NCBI): domain Eukaryota; kingdom Metazoa; phylum Chordata; class Mammalia; order Carnivora; family Felidae; genus Herpailurus; species Herpailurus yagouaroundi. The sequence continues at coordinate 56,406,884 of NW_024412400.1, forward strand.
GCTTCTCATATCTTTCAAAAATTTAAAATATAATACATAGTTCATATACTCAACATTTTTTAAGTATGGATTGATTTCTACATCACTGTTTTGTTTTAGAATATTCTAGATACAATGAAAAGAAATCAAGCACTTATAACTTGAAAAACACTGTGTAGAGTTGTTAAAAAACCCAAGTTATAGGAGAAATGGCACCTAATTATAGGAGGGAGATGCAATAATTTGTAGGTTAGGGGTGCATGTTGTAAAAATGGGGAGGTATTCCAAAATATTACTTAACATTTGGAGTTCTTAAAGCCAAAATTAAATGAGACAAGTATGATACATGGCAGAATGTCATCCATGAAAATTACCAAAATAGAAGAGGAAAGGGGCACCTGGGTGACTCAGTCAGTTAAGTGTCCAACTCTTGATTTTGGCTCATGTAGTGATCTCACAGTTCCTGAGTCTGAGCACTGCACTGGGCTCTGTGCTGGCAGCACAGAGCCTGCTTGGGATTCTCTCTGTCGGCTTCTTTCTCTGCCCCCCACCTCTCTCAAAATAAATAAATAAACATTAAAAAAAAATAGGAGAAATAAACTTTGTTCTAAAGTGAAATAAAATGATTCAATAGAAAGGGAAGGTTTTGAATCAGGGACAGAGGACAACAGGTAGGCTTCCCATCAGGAGCAGGAATAGGATGGAAACTCTCTAAATTTGGGAGGATGATGAGTAATGGAACAAGTTGTCTGGATTTGGTGGTTTATGACATAGGAGCTCCAACTGGGAAGTTTGGTTAGTGCTAGACTTAGGAGTTTTGAAGTTCTGGCTTGGGAATTTAAACTTTTTTCTTAGCCATTAGCAAGTCACTGAAGGTTACAGAAAGAAATTTGAAAGAAATTGAAACAGAGAGAAACAAACAGAGATGGAAACCGTTAGCATAGACTGCTGAAGATGGAGACTGTAACAATTATGATACATATATGATATGGGATATATTTTGTTTGGGGAAAGTATGTTTTTGGTTCAATCATCTACCCTGGAGGTTGGAAAAATGTTTCTATAAAGGTAAGGCAATAAATAGTTTGGGTTCTGTAGCACCTATCATCTCTGTTACAAACTCTTAACTCTTGTTGGAACTTGAGAGTAGCCGTAAGTGTACCAAAGGGTGTAGCTGTAGTCAGTGAAACTCTTATTTACGGACACTAAAATTTGAAATTCATAAAATTTCCATGTGTCATAAAATATTTTCGTCTGTTTATTTCAACCATTTTAAAATTTCAAAACTCTTCCATCAACTATTTAAAAACAGTCAATGGCCATTGATTGTCAATCCCAATCTAAACAATGAAATGATTCTCTTCCATTGTATCTTCCATGATGTTTATTCTTTTTAAAAAAAATTTTAATGTTTATTTATTTTTGACACACAGAGAGAGAGAGAGAGAGAGAGAGAGAGAGAGAGAGAGAGCATGAGCAGGGGAGGGGCAGAGAGAGAGGGAGACACAGAATCTGAAGCAGGCTCCAGGCTCTGAACTGTCAGCACAGAGACTGACGCGGGGCTTGAACTCACAGACCACCAGATCATGACCTGAGCCAAAGTTGGACGCTCAACCAACTGAGCCACCCAGGCACCCCTAATGATGTTTAGTCTTTTTGAGAAAATGTAGGCTCTCTCATTTTATAATAAAACATTATTTATTTTTATTTATTTATCTTTTAAATGTTTATTTGTTTTGAGAGAGAGATAAAGAAAGAGAGAGTACTTGAGCATGAGCAGGGGAGAGACAGAGATTGAGGGAGGGAGAGAATCCCAAGCAGGCTCCATGCAGTCCATTAGGAGCCCAACGTGGGGCTCGAACCCATTAACCTTGAGGTCATGATGAGCTGAAATGAAGAGTTAGACACTTAACTGACTGACCCACCTAGGCACCCCATAATAAAACATTATTCATAATAAAACATATTTTGTAATAAACATTAAGCATACTTCTGAGAAATTTACTTTCAAGTCTTCAATTTCGTTTAAATTTGGATGATATTGATATAATTAATTATTAATTTATTTTGTCAAACTTCTATTTTCTATGCTGCATATAGCCTATGCAAAAAAATAAATGTAACAGATGCATGATTCACTATGGAAAAATTATTTGGAATATATGTAATTTAATTGTGATTCTTTACTTCCAAGTAAGGTGAGAGAGATATGAGGTCAGCTGTTGGCTGGATTTTTACACATTAGGAAAAGTCTGGAGTTGGTGGTTGCAACCTATCATGCAACAGTGATTTCCTCACTAGCAGCAGGAGAATAAGAGACAATGTAAGATTATTGAAGAATTCATGTTTTATTAGGATGCATTGTGTTTGTTTTCATGCCATCATTTTCCTAGGTCTATGGGCTGCATAGTCATGTTATTCTAGAAATATAAGTGTGTATTTTACTACATGTGTGTGATAAGCATTTAAAACGGGTCTCCTGAACTAATCTGCTACAGTGCATTGTTGTAGTGAAACAGGTATCCCTTCTGGATATCTACCATTAATTCCCAAACAACACATGGGCCTGATTAAAGAAATTAGCTTTATTGTGAAAAAAGGCTTGGAAATTCACATAAGCTAAATGTCAACAAGAGAAGAGAAAGTAAGATACCTTTTGATTCTCCCATTTTCCTATAGAGAAATATGTTGAATCTGGGATTTCCTGGGCCTTCAGTGTGAATCTCCAACCTGGCACAATTCAAGGACCTCTTTCTCACTAAATGTTAAAAAAATGGCGGGGGGTGGGGGGACTCCAAAAAGTATCCAAGAAATCACAGATGTTACCTGATTTGAAAAAAAAAGGGATCTTTTCTGATGCGATTAGGGATCTTGAGATAATCCTGGATTATAACAGTGGACCCTAAATTCAATGACAAGTATCCTTGTAATAGAAAAGTAGAGGGAGATTTGAGACAAATACAGGAGGAGACACAGGCAGAAGAAGAGAAGGCAATGTGAAGACAAAAGCAGAGATTGAAGTGATGTGGCCAAAAGCCAAAGAAGCCAAGGAATGCCAACAGCACCAAAAGCTGAAAAGGGAAGGAAAGATTCTCCCCTACAGCTTTCAGAGAAGGTACAACTCTGCCAATACCTTGATTTCAGGCTTCTGACCTCCATAAAAAATAGGAGAGTACATTTCTTGTCTTTTAAGTTACCCAGTCTGTGGTACTTTATTACAGCAGTCACAGGAACTAATATCCTCATATCCCTTTTTATTCTGACACAGCAAACATGAAAGCAAACGGTGTGTGTGTGTGTGTGTGTGTGTGTGTGTGTGTGTATGTGTGTGTGTGCATGAGCATGTGTGGTTGTGGGAGGGGGTTAAGAGGCTGAATTTAGAACCAGAGAAAACAAAAACACTACTTTGAAAAGATATATACACCCCTATGTTTATTGCAACATTGTTTATAATAGCCAAGATATGGAAGCAACCCAAATGTACATCCACAGATGAATGAAGGGTGTGTGTGTGTGTGTGTATGTGTGTGTGTGTGTATACAAACACAATGGAATGTTACTCATAAAAAAAGAATGCGATCTTGCCATTTGCAACAATATGGATGGACCTAGAGAGTATAATGCTAAATGAGATAAGTCAGATGGAGAAAGACAAATACTGTATGATTTCACTCATATGTGGAATTCAAGAAACAAAACAAATGAATAAAAAACAACAACAAAAAAGAGACAAAAAACAGATTCTTAAATACAGAGAATAAATTGGTGGTTGCCAGACAGGAGATGAGTGGGTGTGGGTGTGTGAAATAGATAAAGGGGTTAAGAGTACACTTATCTTGATGAGTACTGAGTAATGCATAGAATTGTTGAATCATTATATTTAAATGTATGTACTTGATTAAGAATGTAAAGGATTCAATTCCATTCATCTTTATGATGGGGGAAAATCTAAATTGAAATACCTATTGATGGTAGATTAACATTTTGATTTCTATTAACCTATGAAAATATGCAGTTATGAAAAAATAGCATTTAGTTTGAATAAGAGGAATAAACACTCTCTATAGCCCAAGTATACTTACAAATACAAGTGCATAAACACAACATATATATCAGCAGAGTGACCGCAAAGAAAGTCTCACAAGTAGAAATTTATACCATCACTCACCCCAATACATACAGAAATAAACAAAAAGATGCAAAATAGTAGAGATAACATCCTATATTTTGAAACTAAGAAAGGGTCCAATATGCCCTGCAAATAACAAATGCCCACAGAAACACATGGTTTATATTACACTGAAAGGGAATTTGGGGAGCATATAAAGAAGTGGGGAGCACATTGCAGTGAGGCAAGAAAAGAGGTAACTCAGATGGTCCCACTAATTTTTGGCAGCAGTATGGTGAGAGTTGATGGTGCTTCAAGAAATACTCTATTTCAAGGCCACCACTGATAATTGACAACATAATGAACTGGGGAAAGTCCTGTCTGTCAAGCACAAGTTGGAGCAAAGCTGATTGGACGTGCAGGACTGTTCATGTTGCCTTTTTGCATAAAACAGACTTATAGAGCAGTTGGAGAGTAGCAACCAAAAAGACAGGGAAGAACATGACAGCCATGAATGGATAGTGAGTAGCACCAGCACTTACCATCAGGCTTTATTTGATGTGGACAACATGCTGGGTAAAGGGAGACTGGGTTGTAGGAACACTGGCCCTTCCTCACTGTTCTGAGAGTCAGACGTGAGGTTGTCCTGGGGAAATTGGACCAAAATCTATGGGGCTTATCTTATTGCTGATAAGCCCCATGCTAGTGACCAAATTTAATCATTCCACACCTTTGTAAATATAAGCAACTAATAAACACCATTCTATCATTATTTCTATTATAATTGTTATGTATAATGGAAATGTTATGTATAAGGGAAATCATATTTTCTTGAGAGTCTCTACTTCTGTGATTCCATACAAAGTATGCCTGTGATTTATTTTCTTTGTACTTCCCAATGCACTTTGCCAATCAAGGCGGCCATAGTTTTGTAAAATAAATTGGGAATGCATGTTTTTTATGGTTTGCTGTAACAACTGATATAAGACAGAAATTACGTACACCTTTACACTTTCAGAAGAGTATATACTTATATCTATAAAATTAAGTCTGGGCCTCTTTGGTGTATGAGTTGGTCTTTGGTTACCATTTCAATTTGTTATTTATTAATCAATTTACCTGCTCTTATTCTTTTCTACACTTATTCTTTTAAAAATTTTTTTAAGTTTATTTATTTTTGACAGAAAAAGAGTGCGAGCATGAGCTGGGGAGGGGCAGAGAGAGAGGGAGACACAGAATCTGAAGCGGGCTCCAGGCTCCAAGCTGTCAGCACAGAGCCCCACGCGGGGCTCGAACTCACCAACCGTGAGATCATGACCCAGGCCGAAGTCGGATGCTTAACCGACTGAGCCACCCAGGTGCACCTACACTTATTCTTTTATTTTAAAATTTTTTGCATTTTATGTTTTTTTTTCCATTTAATGTTGGTTTTCTAACATTTTAATTTAGATTTTTATACTAATGCTCAGATATAATTTATATAAAATAAATACATCTATTTCAAGTGTATAATTTGATGAGTCATGTCACACATATGTGCATACACATGCGCACACACACACACACACACACACACGCACACTTCTGTATAACCTCTTCCACAATCAACATTCACTCAAACCAAAAACATTCTCTTGTGCCTGGCCCTTGTTTGTCAAACCCTCCCAGATCCCACCCCAGCCTAGGCCCCAGGCCACCACTGAAGCGTTTTCTGTAACTACCAAATCCATTTGTCTCTTCTAGAACTGCATATTTGTATCACAAAGTATGTGTTCTCTCGTATTTGGCTTCTTTCTGGGTGATTCTGAGATTCATCCATGTTGCTATGTGTATCAGTACCTTCTTTTATTTTATGGCTAAGTATTCCATGAAATGGGTATAGCACCATTTTTTTGTTGTTGTTGTTGTTCTTTCACATGATGCTGGACATCTAGGGTTGTCAGTTTAGGACTACTAGGAATAAGGCCGCTATGTGCTTTATGATATAAAGATTTGCATGTGTCTTAGCTCAGGCTGCTAAAATAAAATACCATAGACTTGGTTGGCTTAAACAACAGAAATTATTTCTCATAGTTGTGTAGTCTGGGAAACCCAAGATAAAGATAAATCAATGCTAGCAGATTTAGTTCTAGGGGAGGGCCCTTTTCCTGGCTTGTAGAACCCACCTTTAAGCTGTGTGCTTTCATATCCACTCCTTGGTGCAAGCGTGTGGAGAGAGAGGAGGCTCTGGGGTCTCTTCAGCTTACAAACGCACCCATCTTGGGAGTGCCACCCTCAGCACATCATGTAAACTTCATCATCTCCCAAAGGCCTCAACTCCAAATATCACCACATGGAGGTCTAGGCCATTAACCTATTGATTATAAGGAAACACATTTAGTACATGGTTATGTGGTATGCATTTCAATTTATGGGGTGAATTTCTCAGACTGGAATTGCTGGGTTGTATGTATATAGGTATTTATGCATGTTGTGTGTTCTATGTTTCACCTTTTAAGAAGCTGCCAAATTGTTTTCCAAGTAGATGTACCATTTTATATCCCCTGGCCTCGGCAATGCATGATGATTTTAGTTTCTTTGCATTATAAACGACAGTTGTCAGTTTTTAAAGTTTTCAAAGACAATGCTGTGTATTGATATTTGATAATTATTTGAAATTTGCATATCCCTGTGGCTAAAGATGTCAAATATTTTTTTATGTGTTTATTGTCGATCTCTGTGTCTTCTTTTGCGTAGTGTTTATTTAAATATGTTGCCCTTTTTTGTTAGGTTTCTTGTCCTCTAAATATGGAATTGTAAAAATTCCTTATGCCTTTTATATACAAGTCTTGTGTCAAAAGATGTAGTACAATTATTTTCTTCAAGTACTTTCATTACCTTTTCATTTTGTTCATCAGTATATAAAATTAATTGTATTATTCAAAAAGATTTTCATTTTCATGAATTCCAGTTGCTCAGCTTTTTTTCTTTAAAAATTCATGCTTTTGTATCCTAAGAAATTCTTGCCTATTGAAAGGTTTTTCAACATTTTCCCTGAAATACTTTTATTTAGAAGTCTCATAGTTTTGGCTTATATGTTTAAGTCTATGATCCATATTCAGACAATTTTTGTTCATGATGTTACCAAAAACTTGAGATTTATTTTCTTTTACATATAAACATTCAGTTGTTTTGACACCATTAGGTGAAAAGAATGTTTTTTTCTCTGTTGAGTTACATAGACACTTTCATCAAAAATCAGTAAAATTCAATCTGACTATTGTGTTACATTATTTTAAGATTTTGCTTTCTGCTTCATTGGTCTTCATGTCTATAGATACACCAAAACCACACTTTATTATTGTAGCTTTATACTAAGTCCTCCAAATTTGACTTTTTTTTTTTTAATTTTTTTTCAACATTTATTATTTATTTTTGGGACAGAGAGAGACAGAGCATGAACGGGGAAGGGGAAGAGAGAGAGGGAGACACAGAATCGGAAACAGGCTCCAGGCTCCGAGCCATCAGCCCAGAGCCTGACGTGGGGCTCGAACTCACGGACTGCGAGATCGTGACCTGGCTGAAGTCGGACGCTTAACCGACTGCGCCACCCAGGCGCCCCTAAATTTGACTTTTTTTAAAAAATTATTTTGGTTAGCCTAGGTCATTTGCATTATTATATGTTTCAATTTTTCATTAATTTCTACTAAAAAAGTTTGCATAAATTTTAATTGGATTTGCATTGAACATATAGATTATTCTGGGAATAATTGGGTCAGAATAATATTCGGTATTTCAATCCATAAATATGGATATGTCTTCCTTGACTAATTCTTCAGTTTCTCTCAAAAATATTTTGTGATTTTCAGTGTATAGGTATGCACTTATTTTGTTAAACTTATCCCTAATTATTTCCTGTTTTTGATACTCTTAAATAATATAAACTATTTTTATATATCCAATAATTTATTGCTGGGATGTAAGATCACAATTGATTTATATATATTGTCTTTGTGCCACTGATTTTGTTAAACTCACATATTTATCGTTTCTTTTTAACTGTTTATTTATTTTTGAGAGAGTGATAGAGGGAGAGACAGAATCCCAAGCAGGCTCTACACTGTCAGCACAGAGCCCAGCACGGGGCTCGATCTCACAAACCATGAGATCATGACCTGCGCTGAAATCAAGAACCAGGAGCCCAACCACCTGGACCACTCAGGTGCCCCCACATATTTATTCTGATAGATTTTTGATCATCAAGATTTTCTATGTACATAATTGTATCATCTAGGTATAAAGACAATTTTATTTCTTTCTTTACATATGTTTTTGACACATTTTTCTGTTATTACATTGGCTAGGACATCCAGTAAATGTGTGAAAAGAAGTGGTGGGAGTAGAAATTTTTGCCTTGCTCCTTATTAAATATGAAACAAGCTGCAGTAGCTTTCGTATGTCCCTTAGCAGATTGATAAGATTTCCTTCAATTTCCAGTGTGCTGAAAATTTTGATCAAGAATAGATATTGAATATGGTCAAATGACTTTTTCTGAATCAATGGAAATGACGATGGGGTTTTTCTCTCTTCTATTTTCTTAAAATACAGAAGTATATTGATTGATTTTTTTTAAATGCTAAAAAAAAAAAAAACCTTGCATTCCTGGAATAAATCTTTCTTGTCATAATATTTTACTGTTTTTACATATTTCTGTGTTGGACATGTCAATATTTTTAAAGGAATTTTGCTTGTGTATTCATGATAGAAACTAGTTTCAGTTTCCTTTGTTTACATAATCTTTGATTGCTTTTGGTACAGGAAAATGTTAGCCTTGTAAAATTAGCTGGTAAGCTTTCCCTCTTTTTATCTAAAAGAGTTTGGGGATGCCTGGGTGGCTCAGTCAGTTAAGCATCGACTTCTGCTCAGGTCATGATCTCATGGTTCAGGAGTTCAAGCCCCACGTCTGGCTCTGTGCTGACAGCTCAGAGCCTGGAGCCTGCTTCGGATTCTGTGTCTCCCTCTCTCCCCCTGCCATCCCCACACACTGTCTTTCTCTGTCTCAAAAATAAATAAACATTAAAAAATTTTAAAAAGTAGAAGAGTTCGTATAGAACTGTTATTGTTTTCATTCTTAAATGATTGGTAGAATTCACTATTAAACTGCCTGTGCCTGGATTTGCCTTTCTAGGAAGATTTTTAACTGCACATTGAGTGTGTTTAATAGCTGTATGGCTATTCAGGATATCTAATTCTTCTTAAGCTAGGTGTTTTGTTTCTTTCAAATAATTTGTCTATTTCATCTAAGTTGTCAAATTTATTGCCATTACCTGGTTTATAATATACCTTTTTGTTTATCCTTACCATGTTGTTAAGATATATAGTGATATCTCCTCTTTTTTCCATAATTCTAGTAATTTGTGTACTTCTTTTTCTTGATCACGCTGATTAGGGGTTTACCAATGTTACTGATCTTTTCCATGATCTTCTGGTTTCCTTGAATTATTGTTGGTTTACTTTCTATTTAATTGATTTCTGCTCGTATCTTTATTATTTTCCTCAATTTGCTTACTTGGCTTTAATCTGATTTTTTCTTTCTAGCTTTTTAAGGTGAAAAAGTAGGTTATTAACTTCAATTTTTTTATTTTTATAATTTAAGCTACTAAATATTCAAACTTCTTTCTAAATACTGTTTTAGCTGCAGGCTAACAATTTTCATACATTATATTTTTATTTTCCTTTATTCCCATATATCTCTTTCTTTTCAACTCCCCCTGCTCCCACTGGTGAATTCTACCAAACATTTTTTTTTCTATTAAAATATAGTTGATACACAATGTTACTTAGTTTCAAGTGTACAACAGTCAGGTGATTGTACAACTCCATATATTATATTGTGTTTGCCACAAATGTAGCCACAACCTGTCATCATACAACACTATCAAAATACCATTTACTATATACATAATATCTGGTTCTGATTTTGTTGACTTGTGGATTATTTGAAAATAATTGTTGTGGAAAACGCAATTGTATGGAGTATTCCAGGTATTTTTTACTTTACTTTTTGATTTTTAATTTAATTCCAGTATGTTCAGAGAACATAGTCTGTATGATGTAAACTTTAAAAATTTTATTAGGCTTGTCTATGGCCCAGCATATACTCTATTTTGTTGAATATTTCATGTGTATTCTCCCATTGTTAGGTAGAGTGTTCTATAAATGTCAATTAGGCCAAGGAGGTTGATAGTGTTATTCAAGTCGCCTATATCCTTACAAATTTAATACTTGCTTGTTCCATCAGTTACTAATAGGGGAGCCTGTGCTCTTCAACTGTAGTTATGGTGGTGAGTACGTTGTTGAATATTGGAATTTTGTTGTCCTTTCTAATAGATTGTTTCCTTTCTTTTGTCAAATGGCCAAGTTATGGAATCGGTTTGATCCCTCGAGGGAATATTTTAAAGATGTATCGGGGCGCCTGGGTGGCGCAGTCGGTTAAGCGTCCGACTTCAGCCAGGTCATGATCTCGCGGTCCGGGAGTTCGAGCCCCGCGTCAGGCTCTGGGCTGATGGCTCAGAGCCTGGAACCTGTTTCCGATTCTGAGTCTCCCTCTCTCTCTGACCCTCTCCCGTTTGTGCTCTGTCTCTCTCTGTCCCAAAAATAAATAAACGTTGGAAAAAAAAAAAAAACTTAAAAAAAAAAAAAGATGTATTAAGGTCAACTTGCATAACCTTTTCACTCCAGAGATAATTCACATTACCAAGGTGTCACTTCTTATGGCTCTCTAATGAATGTCTCAGGTGATTGCTAAGGATTCTTAATCCTGGCTGGTGAGAACTCAGAAGTCTGTCAACCTGTTAGAACCTTGGATATTACTGAGCTGAGAGCATCATAACTATCCTTTGCCTGGCTTCACAGAGTTTTTATACCTTGTAAGCATGTGGCCTCATATTCAGTAAAATCTCAAGGAGGCTTCTGGCAGATGCCAGACACTCTTTCTTGACAGCTCCCTCCTTCTCTCAAACTCCACAACTTCTGTCCTCTGCAGGCCCCGGGAACTCCGGTCTCCAGCTCTTGAATCCATTAATATCACTGAGTTCACACTCTCCCTGTGTTAACCAACCCTGAACTAGCAGTCTAGAAATTGCTGAAAGTCAGAGTGATAGTATGGGTCACCTCATTTACTTTCCACCTTCCTATTTTCATAGTCTTGCATGTCTGTTTTCTAGTGCTTGCAACACTATATATATATATTTATATTTAATTTTGTCCAGATTTTTCTCTGGTCACAGTGGGACAGTGAGTCTGATACTTCTTACTCCCTCATAGCTAAAAGCAGAAATTCATACTCTTAACATATTTTTATACTTTTAGTAGTTTTACATCTTATTTTTATCTGTACATATTTCTCATTTTCATTTCAGAATACATTTATTTACATTTGTCCTTTCTTTTTGATGTCAGTGTTCTAGATGTTTGATTACCTTTTCAAATAACTAGTTTTTAAGGTTTTTTAAAAAAATTATCCCTATGACAAGTATGTGTTATTTTTGCTCTTTTACTAACATCTCTTAATTTTTTTTTTTTTTAATTGATGGTCTCGGATGGAAACTGTGTAGAGAGGTTGGGAGATTCTTATTGTGTTGGGAGATGAGTTGAGGCAAGGGCTCCCCAGCAGCTGAGGGCCTCTCTCTTCTTCTTGCTCTCACTGGGACTGATGGTCCAGGGGGCTCTTAATCCTTGGAGGCAATGTGGACCATTAGGCCCACCACCCAGTTGCTGTAGCCAAATTCATTGTCATACCAGAAAATGAGCTTGACCAAGGGGTCAATGAGACCAAGGCCGGAACCGGCATTGAAGATGGAAGAGTGTCACTGTTAAAGTTGCAGGACGCAGCTTGGTCCTCACTGTAGCCCAGGGCTCTTAAGGGGGCATCCTCCAATGCCTGCTTCATCACCTTTTTTATGTCATTGTCTTTGGCTGCTTTCTCCAGGTGGCAGGTCAGATGTTGAGGGTGGGGACATGGAAGGCCATGCTGATGAGCCTCCCATTCAGCACAGGGATAAACTTGCCTTCAGCCTTAGTAGGGCCAGTAGAAGCAGGGATAGTGTTCTAGACAGCCCTTCAGCCAACATGGCACAGCTTCTCAGAGGGCCTGTCCACGCTCTTCTGGGTGGCGGTGATGGCATGGACTATGGTCATGGGTCCCTCCATGATGCCAAAGTTGTTGTGGATGACCTGGGCAAGAGGGACCAAGCTGTTGGTGGCACAGGAAGCATTGATGATAATGTTGAGGGAGTTGTCATACTTCTCATGGTTCACACCTATCACAAACCTGGGTGCATCAGCAGAAGGGACAGAGGTTATGACCTTCTTGGTCCTATCCTTCAAGTGAGCCCCAGACTTCTCCATGGTGGTCAAGACCCCAGTGGACTCCTTAACATAGTACCAGCACCAACCCATTTGATATTGATGAAATCTCACTCTTAAAAGATGGAGATGGGCTTTCCATAGAAGACAAGTTTCCCATTTTCAGCCTTGACTGTGCTATTGAATTTGCACTGGTTGGAATCATACAGGAACGTATAGACTGTGTAGTTGAAGTCAATGAAGGGGTCAATGACAATAACCATTTTGTCAGAGTTAAACACAGCCCTGGTGACCAGACACCCAGTACTGCCAAATCTGTTTACTCCGACCATCACCATTGTGTCTCAGGGATGCAGCTGGCACTGGCATCTGGCACAGATGTGGTTGCCTGTCGAACAGAGAGGAGCAGAGAGCCTCTTCTTACATTTATAATTTGTGAGCTTCTTTCTTTGAGTTTTCTCTGTTGCACTGTACCTGTAACTCTGTTGAAAGCCAGATTTTTTTTTTTTAGTTTCTAATCTTGCTTATCCTTGATAAATATATTAAAGGCTATAAAGTTTCCCAAAAGTAGAATTTTAGCTATGCCTTGCAACTTTTGACACATAGAGGGTTTTTTTCAGTATTAATTTTTTATTTGGTATTTTTTATTTAATTGCTATTAATGTTCTATCCAGGTGCTCTAGGAGAGAATTTGTTGTCTCTTCTGGTTTCTGGTGGCTGCTAACATTCCTTGCCTTGTGGCCTTATTACTCCATCTCTGCCTACATGGTCATGTTGCCTTTTCCTCCTCAATGTTTCAAGTCTCCCTCTGCTTCCCTTTACAGGTATGCTTTTATTGGATCTAGGGCTCAGCTAGATAACTCATAACTCAAGATCCTTAACTGAATCACATCTTCAACGTCCTTTTTTTGGTTTTGTTTTTTCCATAGAAGGTAATATTTCCCAGGCATAGGAATATGGACTTAGAGATTCAGACACAGATATCTTTGGGGGGACATTTCAATTTACCACAGTCTTCCCTCTGGCCTCCAAAGATTCATCTCCATCCCACATGCAAAATACATTTATTCCATCCCAGTGTCTTCAAAAGTATCAACCTATTACAGCATGTATCTAAATATCATCAGCTCGAAATTGTCAAATCTCATCATTTAAATAATCTAAATCAGCATAATTAAGATTCTGCATGTTTCATCCTGGGAACAATTCCATCCCCATCTTTGGACCTGTAGAACTAGAAATCCAGCTAACTGGTCCCCAAATACAATGTAGAGCTGTGTTGACACAAAATGAACCTTTTTTTTTTTTTTCTGGAAATTTTAATGAGGGAAGAAAAGAGTTTTATTAAAGCCTAAGTTAGGATAGCTGCCCAAGATACATAATCTTCACAAAGAAGAGTGTGCTCCGGGGAAGGAACATTTGGTATAGGGCTATATATGTATTTTTACATGAAGAGTTACAAATCATCACGATGAAGGACATTCCAGAAAATTGTAGATGTTATTATGATTTTAATATGTGCAAGTCTGTATAATCTTAATCTTTTGGAAACCAGGGAGGTTTTTCTGTTTTTTCTTATCTTTATGTCTGGGAAGCTCCCGTTTTGTTTTGTTTTGTTTTGTTTTGTTTTGTTTTGTTTTGTTTTGTTTTGTTTTGTTTTGTTTTTAGACAAAGCAGACATAACAATGTGTGCTCAGGGCAGAAATGAGAGTCTATGCTTTGGAGGTTTTGTGGAGTCGTTTTGACCTTGGTAAATGGTAAAGTATAGCTTCCCTGGGAGCCTGGGAACAGAGCCCACAAATGTTAAGAGTTGAAAATTTCTTCTATCAGCTGCCTTAGGATAACAGGTATAGACAATTCTATTCCAAATGGGATAAAATATAAGGAGGAAATAAATCAGCAGTCTCAAATAATGTTGAAATCCAACAGGTAAAATCCTATCCTGGTGTATGACTTAGATGTAATTCTGTGTGGCTTTAGGTTCTGACCTCTGGGCCCATGGCTCATCTGTTTCCTAAATTTGGTATCTGCCTCTGGGACTATAACTCCATTCTTTGGGACTATGGCTGTGCTGTCAATGTATCATTACCTTTTCTTGAAAGGTAGTACCTGTTTTCAGATGAATAGTTTTAGGACTATGTTTTCTACTTAAAGAGTTTTAGAACTCTGGCAGTTTTCCTTTATTTTGTCCTATCTTTGTCTCTTTCATTCCAAGAGTGTTTGTGCAGACACAATGTTCGTTCTCAAAAACCTATTGGGTCTTCTATTTATCTCATGAGATTTAGAACATTAGCAAGAGAGTCCTCCACAGATCTTTTCTGGATAATTCCACTTCCAATCCTGGCTTGTACTGAGATAATTGAGTGAATCCATGGGTAACAAACCTAGCATCTTCAGCAAAAATTTTCTAGTCATACACTTGGCCTTCTGTCCAGAGCACAATTTCCCAACACTTGGTCTCCTAATTTTAGCTTCTTTTGGTACCTGAACAGGCTTAGAATTTCCCAATTCATTAAGTCCTGGTTCCCTTTTTCTCAACAATTATTTCCTCAATTTCTCTTTCCCTGTGTGTTTTGCTAGAAGAAACAAGGTCACTCCTTCAACGCTTTGAAATCTCATTGGCCAAGAATCCGAATTCCTTGCTTAGGAGTCCTGCTTTTCATACAGGTATAGGACACATTCAGCCAAATTTTCTGCCAGTAAATCACAATTTCTAGTAACATATTTCTCATTTTCTTCTTAGCCTTCATCAGAGTTGCCTTTCACCCTCATACTTCTGCAGTTTATATTCTGGTCAAGGCAATTCGGCTTTTTCTATCCTCTACCTCAATTTTTTCCCAAGTCTTTGCCCACAAACCAATTACAAAGCCACTCCACATTTTTAGGTATTTGTTACAGCAGCACCCCATATACCCCTACCAAAATCTGTATTAATTCCCTAAGGCTACTGTTACAAATTACCACAAATTGGTTGACTTAAAGTAACAGAAATTTGTTCCCTCACAATTCCTGAGGCCAAAAGTTCAACAGAAATTTGCTTGAGATGAAATCGAGAGCCACATTTCCTCCAGAGACACTAGGACAGATTCCCTGTCTTGCTTCTTCTAGCTTCTGGTAAAATTCCTTTGCTTATGGCTAAATCACTTCAATCTTTGATGACTTACCTGTATTGCCTTCTCCATTGCTTATATCTAATGTCCCTCAGCCTCTTATGAAGATGCTATGATTGGATTTAGGACCCACCTGGATAATCCAGTATAATCTCCCCATATCAAGATTCTTAATAGAACTGTGGAAGATTCTCCTTCTTTATAAGCTAACAGGGTAATTAGGACCTTATATCTTTTTTTTTTTAATTTTTTTAATGTTTATTTTTGAGAGAGAGTGAGAGACAGTGTGTGAGTCAGGGAGGGACAGAGAGAGAGGGAGACACAGAAGCAGAAGCAGGCTCCAGGTTCTGAGCCTGATGCGGGGTACAAACTCACAAACCGGGAGATCATGACCTGAGCTGAAATCAGATGCTTAACCCACTGAGCCACCCAGGTGCCCCATGAACCTTATATCTTTTGATGGCCATTTTCCCTCTTACTAGAGATGGCTAATACCCTTGGGGCTTAGCAACTTTATGTGTGTGTTCTCTTTAATTAAATGCAGACTATTACAGAAGGAGCAAGTTCTCAGAAATTTTGAAATGTACATCATTAGCATTGTGATTAGCATATAGTAAGTTCTCAAAAAATTGTAGCTCATTTTTAATTGATGTTATGTTTATCATTAGGCACCTCGAAATAAAAGCCAAAAACCACATCTAAAATACGTTTAACTCCTCGGATTGTTAGTTATGGATATTTTAAATTCAGTCCTTCTGTGAATACTGCTTTTAATTTGTAAATAGTATTATTTCATAAAACTTTTTATTATTTTTTTCAATACACAAAACTATATGCTCTATTACATTATCTGTTGAGACAGCTACAGAGTAATGATTCTTAAAACTTAGGCAGTAGAAATTCATATTTCTCTAAAATTTCAAAGGCTCTTGGAAAGACAGTGTAATCATTGTGGTTTATTAATTGTCAAAAATATGAACAATTGCTTGTTAAAAAAAGAAGGAAAACAGGCTTAGATAATTTCCAGCAGTTTAAAATAAGGTTGAATTTACCGTGAATCACTCTAAATTCTACTCCTGAAACTAATATTGCACTATGTGTTAACTAACTAGAATTTAAATAAAAATTTGAAGTATAAAAAAGAAAATAAAATAAGGTTGAAGTTTCTTTTACTTCACACTTGCTTTATAGTAATGTGGAAGAAAGCATAAAATTTAGTCCCAGAAATCTCTAAAACTAGTTTAAATTTATTTCTAATATTTTTTTCAGTTTTTTAACTTTCCATTATACCTATGAACAGACACAATGTGTTTATCTCATTTTTTTTCAAATCCTGTCACTGTCACTTCCCAAAGAAGTGCAAAAAGGGTTGAGAAGCTGCATATCTACAGTAGAATTATGTTAAATTAATTAATTAATTTAGCTTTGGCTTCTTGGAATATTTGCTATAAATACTATATAAATGCATTCTTATTTTTTAGGCCATCAAAATAAATATAGTCAGATAAACAAAAAAATATGATATTTGGGGTATACATGTTTTATGCTATTTTAAATGTACCTATTAGTCAAAAATTTAAATTTATCAATTTGACAAATATTTATTTTATGTATTGTGTTGTAGGAGTGTTTTAGGTGCTGAGGATAGAGTAGCAAATCAAACAGAATATAACCCCTACCCTCCTGAAGTTTATATTCTAGAAGAGAAGAAACATAAACAAACAAAGTATGTAATATAAAAACAGACTATTTGAGGGACACCTGGGTGGTTCAGTCATTTAAGCCTCTGACTCCTGATTTGGGTTCAGGTCATGATCTCATGGTTCATGGGTTCAAGCCCCATGTCAGGCCACACTGACAGTACAGAGCCTGCTTGGGATTCTCTCTCTGTCTCCCTTTCTCTCTGACCCTCCCCTGCTTGTGCTCGCACTCTCTCTCTCTCTCAAAATAAATAAACTTAAAAAACAGACTATTTAAAATAATGATGTGTATAAAGAAAAGTAAAATAAAGAACAGGGATGAGTGGTGATGGAGATGTAATCAGATTAGAAGCTATTGACAAGAGGATACTCAGGAAAAGACTTAAAGAGCTGAGAGCAGAGTCCTGTGCACATCCATGGAAACACATTTAAGCAGAAGAAATCATTAAGTGCCCTGTCTGAGAAACAGTGATAATGCCACTGTGTCTGGATAGAGTTGAAAAGAGGTCAAGGGAGTGGCAGAAGATAAGGTTAAAGAATAGGTCAGTTCTGTGGATCTTTCAGGTCACTGTGAAGATTTTGGATTTGACTGTAATTGAGCAAGATTTCTTTGGAGGGTTTCGAACAGAAGAATATCCCGATCTGTCTCTATTTTAAAAGGATTAACCTTGTGGAGATTGAATTAGTTTGTGGGGAGGGAGGGAGGAAGGACTGACAGAGTAGACCTGCAGGAAGTTATTTAGAAAAAAAAAAAATTAATCAAATAAGACTGCTAAAGATGCCATTGATGTTGAGTAAAATCTATGATGAGTAAAATTAATTTCAAAGTGAATACCCCAGTGAATATAGAATTGCAATTCATATTTTTATTAAATAATACTGACAAACTTTTAGGTAGTAACTAAATGAGACAACTGTGAAACTTGTTACATGCCTTTGGGCCTTATTCAAGAGAAGTTAACTTAAGCTTTAGAGAACAATGAGTAGAACTAGCTTAATTAAGGATGCCTGGGTGGCTCAGTCAGTTAAGCCTCTGACTTCAGCTCAGGTCATGATCTCACAGTTCATGGGTTCAAGCCCCACATCGGGCTCTGTGCTGTCAGTTCAGAACCCAGAGCCTGCTTCAGGTTCTGTGTCTCCCTCTCTCCATGCCCCTCCCCCACTCATGCTCTGTCTCCCTCTGTCTCAAAAATAAATAAACATTAAAAAAAATTTTTTTTTGAAAGTAGCTTAATTAGATGCTTGGTTGGTTGTTAGTAAGGTTGTATGTTTTACTCCATCCAAAGTTATTTCTCCAAATATATCTTGAATTCATGCCACTCTGACCCTGAAAAGTTCTTAAAGGCTACTATTGTATGACTCTTATAAAGAAGATCATAAAGATGATCTTCTTTCAATACATTTACTGTATTTTCTTCTGCATTTACTTGTCTATGCCTGTACTGTCCAACAAAGTAGCCAGTAGCCACATATGGTTGTGGAACAACTGAACTGTTGCATATCTGAATTGAGATGTGCTCTGTGTAAATTACATGCTAGACCTCAAATATTTAGTATGAAAAAAACAACATATTAATCTCATTAATCATTTTTATATTTGATTACATGTTTATTTTTTATATTTTTTTAAAAAGTTATTTTAGTTTGAGATTGAGAGAGACAGAGAGAGCAGGGGAGGGGCAAAGAGAGGAGAGAAAGAGAATCCCCAGCAGGCTCTGCACCAGCAGCACAGAGCCTGACTCAGGGCTCGAACTCACCAACACTGAGATCATGACCCGAAATGGAACCAAGAGTCAGACACTTAAGAGGACTGAGCCATCCAGGCATTCCTGATTACATGTTTAAATGTAATTGATAGCATGTGAAAAAGTTTTAGGCATATTGAGTTAAATAAAAACATAAATACAATTAATGCCACTAGTTTATTTCACCTTTTTAAAAATAAAGCTATGAGAAAATGTAAAGTTATAGATGTGGCTGAAATTATGTTTCTATTGGACAGTGCTGATGTAGATACTAGATGAGCTCTAAAGTATTTTTCAAAAGTATAAAACTAAAGTAAGAATAAGAAGTGGAATAAGGTACGTAAAAATAGACATTGTATTTGGTGATTATGTGTATGTTAATGATAAATGAATGAATCATTGGAAAAATATAAAAATTGTATTACTATGACAAGTGGATAGCTATGTGTAAAAAAAAATCTGGATCTCTTATCTATAAGAATCAGAGTTCTCCATGGCCTATCAACATTTAGGGGAAAAAAAAAACTTAAGAATGAAATGTCCCAAGGAAAGGAACTTGATTGCCTGGCAGATTTTGAACCGAGAAAAATGTCAGTGTAACCTATGGCTGCAACAAATAGTTCCAGTCATTTTATTGTGATTTCTTTGGCATAAGCCTTTTTTTTTTTTTTTTAACACTTCACCATTTTTTGGAAGTTACATCAATTATTTTCAGAAAGAAACTATCCTAGTTGAAATTATATTTTAAATAAATTCAACATTATGGCCTGAATGGATCAAAATGTCCTATTGCTTTACTTCTGTTTCATTTAACAAAACTTTTTTTTTCTTTCCTGAAAAAAAAGTAACCTTGAATAACATTTAAAAACTTAGGACTCTATTTTCTATTTGTGCACATAGCCCACTTTGGGGTGCAGTTATGGGGGAGGTGAAATCGAACACAATTAGTCAGCAAATATGAGTACAATATTTTGTTTTAATACCAATATATTACAATTTAATTTTAAGGTTTTGTTTTTTGTTTTTTGTTTTTTGGTTTTTTGACTCTGTCCCTTTAACCCTGCTTCTCATGCTCTCTTCTCATCTGTCATTGGTTTGAACTGACAGAGACATAAATCCATATGACAGATTAATAGGGTAAAACTGATACTAGCTAAAAGAGGTTATACTTCTTTCTAAGTGGACAAAGTGGTAGACCTGTATTCACAACGTAAGAATGTTGGAGAGACTGAGCTGGGACATGAAAGCCAAATTCTGTCCAGAATCTTGTTCTTGTCTCACATCAAACTTGTCAAATTGTTCTCACCATCTCAATATCCCTGTTTAAACGATAGTATTAAATGCATGATTTTAAAAGGCAACTATTGGGGCGCCTGAGTGGCTCAGTCAGGCGTCTGAGTTGATATCCGCTCACGTCATGATTTCATGGTTCCTGGGATTGAGCCCCGCTTCTGGCTTCACACTGAGAGACTGGAGCCTGTTTGGGATTCTCCCTCTCCTCTCTCTCTGCCCCTCCCCCACTCACAATCTCTCTCTCTCTCTCTCTCTCTCTCTCTCTCTCTCTCTCTCTCAAAATTAATAAACATTTAAAGAAATAAAAGGCAACTATTAGCTTTTAAAATCGATTAAATGAAGGAGAAAAAAAATAAGGAAATAATGGATATTAATTTAGATACTGTTAATACAATGTATGTTATCACAAAGATTTAAAAGACTACGAGCTTAAGTTTACCGAGATAATACATTTTGTCAAATCATTATAAGGGTTTTATATACTTATAAAAATAGTCTGCATTTATAAAAAATAGAAGAAAAAATGTAACTAACTTTTGTTGAATTCAATATATGCTTAACACTATTAAACATACATTCTATATTATTACCATGGCCTTGTCTGTTGGCCCTCGGATACATTTTCTCTGCCTTTCCTTCCCTGTTCTGTGCTCAGGAGGCTAACACTTCAGATTATATCACCTGAAATATGTTGCAAGTTGGCTTTCCAGCTATTTTACTATTATTTTTTATGGAGTTGTTAAAGGTAAGTAGAGCATCATATTAAATGATGACATTTTTCCATATCAACCCCACTTAGGGCACATAAATTAAACTTGAAATCTGAGAGATTAGATAACAGGAATTTATTTTGGTTATTATTTTGCAATGTCCCAAAATAAAAGCAAACAGATGGAATGACAAATTACATAACAATGCTTATAAATTAAATAAATGATTACAAATGGCTATTATCTAAGGAAGTCAAATCTCGATCATAAATTTCATTTGAAATATGAAATGCTATATACACTTGAGTCCATAAAAGACTATTGTTATTATCAAATATTTAGATTCAGTGATGATCTCCAAGGATACATATTTAGTGAAAAATTATGTAGAATCAATTTCATGTACTGATATTTTTCTTAGAATTTCATCATACATTTCTATACATTATTATTGAACTTTGGTTCAATACATTAATTTTTATTGATTTATTAATTAGGTGAAAAAACTCATGATTTTTTAAGTTTTGTTTTTAACTTGTCTTTTGTTTTTAGTTTTATGTTTTAGTTTTGTAATAAAATGTTAAAATATGTTAAGATTTCATAAAGAAATAATAAAATAATATATCACTTATAAATTTATTCTTCTGAAGATTTTACTGATACTGGCACACTCCCATGTTTGTTTGATATATTTTAAGAAAAGAACCTACAGATACAAATAAAAGTCTACCCTCCTTCACAGCCCATCCCTTCCCTTTCCTTCACCTACTCAGCATATGATATTCATATGATACTCAGCATATGTAATTGTAAGCAATCCCATAAAGGATGTCATATCATTTGTAGTGTTTGTCACTACCCTCACTATCGTATATTTAAAATATTTATCCTTATTGATACATATACTGATATACTTGGATTTATTTCTAACATTTTTTTATTCCCTTTTAATGTGCATTTGTTGGATGTTTCTTTTCTTTTTCTCATATGGATCAAGTTTTATTAAATTTTACTTTATATTTTGCTTGTGGAAATTATTATTTTTTTTTAATTTTTTTTTTCAACGTTTATTTATTTTTGGGACAGAGAGAGACAGAGCATGAACGGGCGAGGGGCAGAGAGAGAGGGAGACACAGAATCGGAAACAGGCTCCAGGCTCCGAGCCATCAGCCCAGAGCCCGACGCGGGGCTCGAACTCCCGGACCGCGAGATCGTGACCTGGCTGAAGTCGGACGCTTAACCGACTGCGCCACCCAGGCGCCCCTTGCTTGTGGAAATTATATATTCTGTACTTTAAGTGGTTATTCTTAAATTTCTGACATGAAAACTTCACAACAAAAAGATTCAAATTTATTACTTTATCTTCCTCTCAAACCATAAAAAGACCTAGAAGAATTTAATAACTTTTGCCACTTTTTAAATCTACATGTTATTGTCACCTAGGAGTTATGTACCATTATGATTATTTTTTAATTCCTAGAATTAGTTCTTGATATGCTGCTACCGTTGCCGCTGTTTTAGATTTTATTTTATCAATGCTTGTTTGGAACTCTCTGCCGTATTACTTAGAACAGAGTCCATTTGGAGGTTGAAGGCATGGAAAATGGTTCCCTTAATACAAGTAGTTTTGTTTATTTAAATGTTTTTGTTACTATCCCTTGGAAAGTCTTGTTTTTGTGTACCCAGTATTTCCGTATCTTGGTTTAAAGGATTTGGTCAAGCTTGTCTGTGACTTTATAAGACATTAATCTGTAGCACTGTTTTGTTTTGTTTTGTTTTGTTTTTTTCTCTTATAATTGCTGAATAGATATAAAGCATAGGCACAAAGATACTGAGTGATGAAATGATTCAGAACTGGACTTTGCTGGGTATCTGTGTCAGAGAGATGCAATTTTTATTGACATTAAAAAGAAATGGATTGAAATAACATACCACGAAACTGATGAGGCTAGAGTGGAGGCAGGAAGGGTCTGAGAGACTGAGAGGACATGGAGAAAATAAAATCTGGGGTCCCTTTGAGGCTGAAGAGCAAGTCTTTTGGGGGATTACAAGAGAGACCCAAAGGGGGACAGAAAAGAGTTTTTGGAAAGTGATATTTTTTATTATTATTTACATTTCAGTGAAGAAGCAGTTTAGAGTTAGCCAAAGTGCTTTAGTGAGGTCATGAGACTAGGTGGCTGAAAGGGAATAGGGGAAGTGATAGGAACAGAAAGTGAGAAATGTAAGAAGCTAAGACTACTGTTTGCATCATCTCTGATTGAATAGTAGAGCTGTGGCAAAGAGGAACATCATGAGCCAGGGCTAAAATCTTTTCTCTGAAAGGGAAGGCACGATCAGGAGGTCAGTAGTAGCAGTAACAAGGTGGAGTTCAGACTGTCCTCAGTGGCCTTGGAGGAAGATTAATGTGAGCCCTCTATAGAAAGAGTCTGGCAGAAATGCTCAGGAAAAGTAGGATGCTACCTTTTCTCTGAAACTTGAGTCATGTGAAATGCAAAGCCTCCACTTTGGGAAGCTCTGGAAAAATCAGTGGCCCCACGTAAGGACCAGAGTCTACTTATGTCAGGAAGGTGGAAGGGGATTCTCAATAAAGTGCTCAAGCTAGTTTTTTTTTGTTTTGTTTTTTAATTAATTTTTGTTGGTGTGTCTGTTTTTCATTTCTCCTACAATGAAAGCAATGCTTTAGGGAGCATGGCAAAAGGTTTAGAAGAAATGAGAGTGGATTAGGGAGAAGAAAGTGCGGATTGAGGGTCAAAGACAGTTTCAGGAAAAGACAAACAGGGACCTTTGTATTTTGGACCATAAACATGACCTGATAGATTTAGTAACTGGGCAAATGACTAATAAAGAATTAATCTCAGAACTACTCTCTGATGGTTAGTATGTGGCAGTAGCCTTGTCCCTAGATGCTGAGGCCACAAAGAGTGAGGCCACTCATGTTCTCCGTGATCTGGGAATACGTCCTGGGACTCCAGCGGTCTTGGCTTCATTAGTAGAATTAGCACAGAGCCTGGTAATCTGCTTCGTACTGTAGACGGTGAAATGAACCAAGCAGAGTCCAGAGGGCACAACTTCTCCTTTGTCAGTAAAGAAATATGTTTTCAGTGAATATCATGGGTCTCTAGACTGGCTGTAAGCACTAGTGTAGATACTTTTAGAAAAATGAACACCAGAGTCTTCTTATCTAAGGCACCTGAAGGCACATAAATCTTTTTTTGAAAATACGAGGCATGAGAAAGCCCCAAAGGAGCCAGAGGACTAACTTGGAGAAGCATGGCTGACTCTCCTTGGCTAGTTTTGAGACTAGATGGCCAGGGATGATAGGAGAGGAAGGAATTATTTTTGCGGACTAGCAACCATTGTTTGGGTTTCATCAAGGGCAAGAGAGGAGAATTTGAGGCTAACCATCTTCATGAGATCTTATAAAAGACAAGTCACAGGTACCTTTAAAGAGTAATTTCTTCCCATGCGGTTGTGCCCAGAACTAAACAAAACAAAACAAAACAAAACAAAACAAAACAAAACACCAAACACACACACACACACACACACACAAAACAAAAACAACAACAACAACAACAAAAAAACTAATCATCAATTAAAATTATATAAAAATAATTGAGAGGAGTTATAAATAAACTAAGAAGTTCTTTATGAAATATAAAAAAGCAAAGGGCTGGAAGTGTATAATTTTTGTTTTTCCCTGTAATTTAAAATGCATGTATATATTTTATACCAAGTACTCAGGACTTGATGGCCATAGAATGAGAAACATAAAAACATTTGCTTGTCTCACCTTCCTCATGGAGGTTCAGACCTCAGTGTACTGACCTGTAAGTTGAGTGTAGGTAGTCACGTATATATCAGGCTTACTCTGGCTCCAAAGACAAGCCAGACTTTCTTGTAGAAGAAAAGTCAAACACGGAACCACTAGCATAAATCTTTTTTTTGAAAATACGAGGCATGAGAAAGCCCCAAAGGAGCCAGGGGACCAACTTGGAGAAGCATGGCTGACTCTCCTTGGCTAGTTCTGAGACTAGATGGCCAAGGGTGATAGGAGAGGAAGGAATTATTTTTGCAGACTAGCAACCATTGTTTGGGTTTCATCAAGGGCAAGAGAGGAGAATTTGAGGCTAACATCATGTGCTGGTGGGGCAGGGGAGGTAAGCTAACAGCTACAGTGGACAAACACAGGCAAGGACCACAGTGGGTATTTCTCAGTCCTCAGTGGATTATCTCTCATTCTCTTCTACTCATATTTTAATAAATTTAATAAATAATGAAGAAATTAAATAAACAGTAAATAAATTAGCTTATATCCTTAGGAATATTATAAACCAAATGTAAAATTTTGGATTGGACACCCATTCAGAGTTCTGGGTTCTTCATATTCTGAAAAGAAATCTTTTTCTCTTGTGACTAAATCATATGGTTAATTTTGAATCTATGGGTAGTATAGATGCCTGAGTCATTCATTCATTGACTTTTTCTTTCATTCATTGAAAAATATTTATTGGAGAACTGTGTGCCAGGTTGTTCTAGGCAAGTAACAGTGTATGTGTGTGCACACACGTGTGTGTGTTTGTGGGAGAGAGAGAGAGAGAGAGAGAGAGAGAGAGAGAGAGAGAGAGAAAGTCCTTCCCCTAAAGAACTTGTGGTTTTAAGCTATTAGTTATATTATCTTGTCAAGCACAGTGACCTGATAGTAAATTAATATCTCACATAATAATAAATAACCAAGCTTAACAACTGCTAAATTTAACTATGTAAAATTTAAGTCATTTTTTGATAAATTCACATTTCAAGCAAAAGGGGGACCTTCAAATGTGCATATCTGCCTCATGCAGTTTACATTTGTGGAGTCCCTTTTTACTCTGAGGAGAGATTTAAAAATTATGTAGAACTGAGGTCAGTCCATATAGGTAGCACCAAAAATTACTTAGTTGCAACATGAGAACTTGAAACATAAAATTTGTAACATAGAAGTTTGTTGTTTAACACCAGGTGTCCTTAGTTTTCCAAATAATCTGGAGCGTTTTAAAAGTTCCTTTAATAACAGTTTTGGTAGAAATGCATGTAACAGAGGCTAGAAAGTTGAATGAGATTCAAATGTATTCTACAAACCTCTTATTCTTCTTAGGGAGAAGGGAAAACCTTGTGAAAGATTGAAAAGCCTGAGGGAACTTTAACTTGCATGACCAATACTTACTGACCTTGGCTGTTTTATAAGGGGTCACATTTTATTTTTGTGCACATAAACTGCTGAACAATATTTGCAATGCACTGGAAGAAAAAGTGTTTTTCTGCATTTATCATGCTACCATAACCACTCCTTCTACCCCCTGTTCACTGATGTGTTCATTTCTTTTTTCAGCTTAGAGCAGGACAGAAGTTCAATGAGAAAATTCATCCCATACTTCTTACCATGACCCAGGGATATAACACAACACAATTTCCCTAGCTGGAAATCTTAACCCATTCTTAAACCTAAGATAAAAAGCCTTCACAACATTTTAACTCCTCATTTATACATTTATATTTAGCTGCTTGTAGTGAAAATAAAAGTTATCCTGAATATTAAGTCATCTGTATAATACTGCAACATTCCACAAGGGGGTTTTCCTTTGTTTAGTATACTGCTTTTTTCTCCTTACTCCACCCCTTTTTAACTACTTGTATGTAGTGATTTTTTTTCCCCCTGTGTCTTTGGTTCCAGAATTTAGTTTCATAATGGACAAGCAAACAGTATTCTCCAGTAATCTTTGAGATTTTCACTTGGGGGGGGGGGGGCACAAATTTGATAACCCTCCGAAAGGATGTTTTAGGAGCTGAAAAAGTAAAGGAATCCAATAATGTTAAAGTGTGCACAGTAGTCTCTGAATTCTTCAAATCTCAGTAAATGGACGAAGTAACTCAAAGATTTAGACTTATTATAATTTTAGCGGTAAAAAGTTTGGCTCCATTTTGTTTGCAAAGACCAAAATTAGCAATGCCATGAAGCTGCAAAAACAATTGCATAATTCGGCTTTTGATATGCAGTTGAAGTCTGTTAATCTTTATGATAATTCTCAGAGTCAGATTAACTCTGACCTCAATTTGTTTCCCTTGTAGATTCATGTAATGACTTTTCAGTCCTTGCATTTCTTGAATTTTCAGTTACATGGTGGTGCTGGGGAGGAAAAAAATCTTCCTATGTCCTTCAGAGTTTCTTCTTGCGGCTCTAAGAATTAAAATTGACAAGAGACAAATTAACAGGAGAAAATCAAATTTAATTTTGTACATATGAGAACTCCACATACATAAGAGATTCAAAGACACAAAGATAAAATGAGGTATATATGCCATTCTGGGCTAAGGATTGGGATAGGGGTCTGGGCCTTTGATGGTGAGGAGGGCAATTCATGGGCAATTTCTTCAATAAGAAAAAGAGCAGATTTTTAGTAGTGAGATATTTACCCGACCATACAGATGGGTCACTCAGATAAAACTTGTCTCTGGTAATAACCTGTATTCTGGGAAAGACAGCCACTTGAGATTCTTCTAGGGAGTTAAGGGAAGGGTAAGAGTTTCTCGTGAGATTTCAGGCTCATGATTGGCTTCCACTCAAAATAGTCTACATGTCAAAGTGGCACATTTTGGGAAGACTTGTTATGGACCTCTACAGTGGCAATAGTTTATTTTTGCAAAGTCTTTTCTTAAGCCTTTGAATGTATTTGATCATATATATGTGTATATATATATATATATATACACACACACACACACACACACACACACACACACACACAGTTATAACATTTTATAAACCAAACCTCATTAGCTGACATTTAAAAGGCTACAAAGATTGACAAAAGACTCGGTTTTTGTTTATTTTAGCTTATATTCATTCCTTTTTCCTGATCCTTTCATTTTATTTTTATTTTTAAAATTTCATTTAAATCTCAGTCAGTTAACATATGGTGTAACAATGATTTCAGTAGAATTTAGTGATTCATCACTTACATATAACAGCCAGTGCTCATCCCAACAAATGCCCTCCTTAATGCCCATCACCTGTTTAGTCCATCCCCCTCCTCCCCTCCAGCAACCCTGTTTGTTCTCTGTATTTAGAGTCATGGTTTATCTCCCTCTCTGTTTTTATCTTATTTGAAAGTTAATCTCTTTATGGTGAATTTAGCAATCCTGTTATTATGTTGACTGTATGGAATTGAAGTGATTTTCCTCTGAAACTGAGATAAAACTTTAACACACACTTCCTTAAGAATGTATGATTTATGGTACCACAATTTCCATTGCTCGTGTCTTCATTACTGTCCTATGGACACTTTTACTTAACAGACATCCATTGTTCCTATTCCTCTGTAGCTAGCATAAGAAGGACAGAGGTGAGGAAGGAAGTAGACATGAAATGAATGGTGACTGGTTTTTCAACACCTTAGAATTAAAGGCTGACTCTGTTCACTCTGCTCCTTTTTACGGCCCCTTTTAACCTTGCATTTCACTGCTATATTTTAGTAACTTGTCAGTAAACGCTTACTGAACATACAGTAAGTGCCAAGTTATTGCGCCATAAGGAACAGCAAGTTCAGAAGTTCATGATCCATCCAACAGTACTCAACAGTATTCCAGTTTGGAGGATTAATCATATGGTCAATCTAGTTAGAATGCTTCTCCTTGGGAGGCTCTTCTTTATTTCTTTACATTTGCCCCTGGATCATTTATTTTAAAGTGCCTGTAGCTAGTTTTCTGTATAATACCATGCAAGTTGGGATCTATGTGAATAGACAGATTTCTGAAGTTCTTGCTGTTAGTTTGGTTCCAACTCCTTTGATGCACTTACTGAAAATGCTTGATTTCAAGGCACATGATAGCTCCTAGGCAGTTTCTCAGCATAATAATTAGTCAAATTTGGACAATAAATGGCCTCATTAGTTACTCCTTTAAGCATTTGGAATACAAATACCTATTTGTAGAATAGATTTCTTTCTGCCGTTAATAAATTCATAGTTGATAAAAGAGAGCTTTATTTTTGTTAACAATTAGCATTTGCTGCCCTTAAATAAATACACTGAAGTGTCGGTGGTGGCCGGAGGCTGAATGGCAACAGCCATCAATATCATTTGGATTACAAAGAATATAGTACCTACAGTCACCTCTCCCACTGTGCAACTTCCTAGTGTAGTCAGAGGAATTCTTTTGTTATGCAAATGCCCTATTTAAAGATAACATGTGTACAAAGGAAAGTAATGGAAGGTCATTTCTAAGACTGGACAGATGGATGAAAAATTCCACAGAGTGCTTTGCCAAGCACCTGGCATTATATGAATGACAACTGATGATTAGAATCACAAAGAAGAATTTGTATTATCACAGGTGACAGTGCGACTAATTGAAGAGGTTGCTTGTTACAGAATTGGTCGGTTTCCGTTCAGCTACACTCAGGATCCAAGGGCTGCAGAAAATGAATACACAGCACACAGTGTTTTCTTAGGGGAACTAAATGAAGGTGGGAAGAAGAGGGAGGGAGTCTTGCTGAGGGTGTAAAGACTCACAGCGGGCTTGAGTTCTGTGCTGCTGAGAAGATGCTCACAGCACAGTCTCAAAGTTGCAGAGGAAATAAGAGATAACAGACCTTTAAGATAGACTTTTATGTCATTTCATAACACTCAACCACAGCTTCTTTTGGAAGTATAAAAATCCGATGGATCTGGGCCTCATTATGATATGTATCACTGTTTTCTAGATAATAGCATGCCATCAGGCATGTTGACTGAATATGTTAAGAAGACAACAGTGCAGGCTGTAACTATCTGCGCCTCCATCAGAATATTCAGAAATCTCACATCTTTCAAAGGGGGGTTGCCAAAGGCTTCCCCAAGCTGCACACATTGCTGCTTTGTCTCTCCTTTATGCCATATTGAATCTATTAGAAGACAAACACATCTCTTAGTCATCAGACTGTTTGCTGACAATACCTGTCAGTCATTCCCCTTCAAAGAGTTATGTTGTAGGGTGTCCCTGCCACGATTAGAAAGAAGATGGGAAGAAACAAATCTGAGATAATTGTTCTCATAAAATAAATGATATAGCTATTATTTGAAAAATAAATTTAAGGAACCACTTTAGGAAATAAAGATTAGAATGAGTTTTTCCCTAAGTACTCATCAGTGGTATTAGAAATCATGTTGAAATTTCAAATACAGTCGAGAAACTTAAAGGAACTTAGAGAGTTTGGATCAATAATTGAATATATATCCTTTTTCAAAATCCATTTATATTGAAAGGCAAACATTCTCACAAAGTTTTTGTTTGTTTGTTTTGTTTTTGGTAGGTCTAGAATATTAAATATTTGAGTGTGAAAACAAGTTTTAGAAAACCAATTGACTTCAGGGAAGCTTTGAGAATTAATCTTACTGAGCAATTCAAAGCTTACCAAGTAACAGATATATATGCAAGAGTGATGATTTTTAAAACAGTGTTTTTAGAGATTTCTAATATTGGTTCTTTTTTTTATTGGTTTATCTTTTATTCATTCAGTAAATAGTAACATCAATCTTGACATATCATATTTCATAATATTGCCTATAAATAAGAAAGAAATAACTTTTAAAAAGTATGCAGTTGGGTTCCTCTTTATTGCTCTTTCAGCTAGTTTCCTTAAAACTAATCCATTGCAGGGGCGCCTGGGTGGCGCAGTTGGTTAAGTGTCCGACTTCAGCCAGGTCACGATCTCGCACTCCGTGAGTTTGAGCCCCGCGTCAGGCTCTGGGCTGATGGCTCAGAGCCTGGAGCCTGTTTCTGATTCTGTGTCTCCCTCTCTCTCTCTCTGCCCCTCCCCTGTTCATGCTCTGTCTCTCTCTGTCCCAAAAATAAATAAACGTTGAAAAAAATATTAAAAAAAAAAAAAACTAATCCATCGCAATAATCAAAGAGTTTTAATGCCAAGAAACACACACACCCTCACACAGATATTTTAAGCTATTGTGTTTAATTGCTTTTGTTTTTCTTTGTCTCATTGGTATAGCTCATTTACTTTACATGGATCTATTTTACATAGAAGAAATCAATCAGGGAATTTAAATTTTTTTCATATGTAACAAACATCTCCTACTCTGTGAGTTATGGAGGAGTGAGCCAAGTACACGGATTTCTCCCCTTTGGCCCCTGACAAAGATTTTTTTTTTTTTTAATTTTCTAGTTGATTTGTCGTATTTTTCTTGAGGATAAAAGGTCAACCATGGCCTCCACAAGGAAATATGAAAATTAATGAAAATGAAACCCAAACAACCTGTTTCTCATAGAACTATGTCTCTTAGCTATGGTTTTGTTATTAATATTATACTTCAAAATGGATGATATATCTCTGCTAGATATATAGCCATCCTACAAAAATCAGTCCCATAATTCCTACAATTTATAATAGCAGAAATAATGCCTGAAGTGTAACAAATTAAGTATTTATGTTTTTTTTTTACCACAAATGACTGTTGATTTTATCTAAGTTTACATAAGAATATGTTTCTGCAGCTCGGTATGACTTTCTTTATGTGTGTGTCTATGTATGTGTGGCTATCTATGTGTCTGTGTCTATAGCTTCTTTCAATCTGTTTATTTTTGTTTTTGTTGAAGAAATTTCTACAAGATGATAATTCTAATAATGATAATAAGTAGCTTTTAATTTCACATAAGGCATGAGGTTTCCTAACATTACTCCGTGTTATATCTCCATTAAAACAGTACTTGTCAAAATAAATGATTTCACCTATTTTCTGGGGATAACGTTTCTGAGTCCAAAGTTGCCCACTTGTTTTCAAAGTATAGATATAAGTTCAAAGACAAACCCATTACCACATTACTTTACCTAAAACACCTTTTAACATGGAATGGTTTTAATTGGAGAAGAAAGATAAAATTTCTCCTCGAAAAGTTCTTGATCAGTAAATCAGAAATGAGAATTATGGGAAAAGAGACTCAAGAGCTTATCTTTTAAAAATGCCTCAGCTGATTTTAATGTATACTAGTATTTGGCAATCACTGCTTTAAAAAATCTTGTGTTTTCTTTTTTATGTAAACCTCATAGCAAATATGCTTTTGAAGGTAGCTAGGTCATCCAGAAATGGAATTCTATGTCCACATCTTCATTTAATCTGATTACTTTTTTCTTTTGGTTTCTGGTTTTTTTAGTGTGTTCTATCTCAAGTAAGAATAGTAATATTTTTCTCTATGTTGTTTTACCTAAAGTTACTTTTCTGAAAACAGTCATTTTCCTACATTACTACAGACACTCTTTTCTAGAAAGACATCTTTCAAAGTTATTTATCTTTCCTTAGCATCTACCTAGAGATTACTTGTCATTTTTCACAGCCAAATCTCTGGGCATATGTGGCTGTTGAAATGCAGGTGGGTAGGTGTCTCAGTATGATGAATGAGCTCTCAGTAGCCTTAAGTTAAAACCAAAGGTGACTCTGCTCTAGCCCATTGTTCCAGGCACCTGCCCTGATCCAGATCACCTCAGCTGCTTCCTGATGCTGTAGAAAGCCCCCCACCCTCCTGTATAACCCTCCACATCAATTATTGGCAGGCAACTTTTATGGGGTGCTTCGGAGATGTTAAGGTACACTTAGAATAACATATTGCGGAATATATATCTAACAAGACCAAGAGTAAGATTGTGAAAATTTGAAGTTTACTATATGACATGAAGCCTTAGAGATACCAAAAGTTGGGTCAGTCATCAGTTTCACACTAGTATTTTGCCCAAGAAGAAGTTTATGTAACATGTTGGGAAACTATAAAAGAGTGGACTACATAAGTAATTACAGTATTACAAGTCATTCATATTTTATTTTTCTTCAGGATATACTTTTTAGAAATCTTATAACAAGATGACTGTTGTTACCTTCACAAAGAGCTAGGATGATTATGTTTAATACTTGATGTAAAGTCAACATAACATGTAGATTCTGATTATTCCAAATCATTTTAATTACTTGACAGTGTACATATCTAAATTAGCCTTGATTTGATTTCCTTTGCAAAGAGGTTGACTTAACAAGCCAACAAGATTAGAGTAAAAGAATTGGTAAAGAAAGTACAATGGTAGTGCATCATGAGGGTAGAAAAATTGCCACTGATTGTGCTCTTAAAATTAGCTATTTTATGTAGGTGTTAGTAGACGACAGGTACTTTAAATTCAAATCTTTTTAGATATTCTAAATCATATGACCAAGACTAACCTCTCTACAACAGGAATGATTTTAAGAGGTCCCTTCATAATACCTCCATATATTGTCTTGCTTATATAATTTTAGCTATTTCACACAGAAATAATGTGAATACCTTCTGTATATAGAAAATTTGCTAAATGTTGGAGATATGGAAATGTGTGAGGAATACAGCAAAGCTTCAATGGATGGATACTCCAGTAAAGAAGACATGAGAACAATCAACTATTACAAAAGCAAAGTGCCATAAGTACCTTGTTAAAAATAAAAGCTAAACACTATCGGGAAAAAAATAAAGTAGGTTTGATTTTTATTTTCACTTTGTTCAGTAACTTTGATCATGTTAATCATTCTGTGTGCAGCAGGTGATGTGTCATGGGATTGATACTGAAATTTGGATTTTAAAATAATCTAGGCTAAGAAATCTGCACATTTGACATAAAACATGAAGAAAATGGTTGCAAATGTGAGCAGAAAGATCACTGTATTCATTTTTCATTTGTAGGGAGATTTTGGCAAATAATAATTTAATTATTTGTGATTTTTTATATATATTATATTATATTATATTATATTATATTATATTATATATATTATATATTATATATATTATTTATATAAAAACTAGACATGTTTTTATATTCACCATTAAGAGTGAACTTCATCAAAATTTATTCTGTCTTGGGAAAAATATGAAGACTAAGAAGAATTTATATATATGTATATGAACTATATACATACATACATAGAGAATTTATGTATATGTATATAACATATAGATACATATGTACACATATACAAATAGATATAGATATGTCTTTCAGAGCAAGAAGTAGAAAGAGTGATAAGGCTGTCAGAGAAACAATATATGAATTGAAGGTGACTTCCCTATACAACTTTGGAGGAAGACTAAGTGTACAGTAAGAAAGGAGAAGTTAGTGATCATATTTCAATTCAAATAATAGCTGTAAAATAGACTTAAATTAGGAGACCTATTTTTTTTTAAGAAAAACATTGATTTCTTTCCCCTCGAATTATAGACAATAGGGTCGGACTTTACAGGAAGGCCATTAGACAGACAGGTCAAAGCAAAACACATGAATCTGTCAATCATTTTTATCAGTTCTGACACCTTATTAAAAATTCAAAGACATGTTTTCATTTCAAAAGGAAAAACTTGCAAGGTATACTTTCTCTAATAGTTATTGGACCTAGCTTTAAAACCCTTCTTCAAATCGCTGTAACCGAAGTAGATCTTTGGGTGGAGAGTTTTTGCCTGCAGAAATGCATCAGATAAACTGCATTAGAAATGGTTTTAAATGTTTATCTACAAATCTACCAAGGCTGAATGTTTATAAGTATTAGGCAGAAGTTCTTCTCAGTTACTTCTGGTGGGTTTAATGTAAAGAGCTATTGTGAAGGGAATTTATTCTTAGTGTTTAACTAGCTATAAATCAGGTTATGACAATTTTATAAGCCTCTATGCACCCTGCACCCTTCATCAGATGTTGTATAATATAGCTTCATGGAGAAGATAGTGAAGATGAGACCTGTGATCTTAAGGCTGCAGAAAAGAGTAAAGTGAAATCATTCTCACAGTGCCAAACTTACTGCTGTTTGTAAACTAAAGCTGTAAGGCAAACTAAAATTCATTATGAGCCCCTACTATATAAAGAGTATTACGTTATATATTGAGGAAACATGGCAAAACAAAACAAAACAACAACAACAAACAAAACAAAATAGAACAAAGTATGCGATCCTGAGAAGCTGGATGTTGGAAAGTCTGAACCAGCTCCAAATTCCTTCTTTATGCCCACACATACATACCCCACTCTTTCTGACCTCTGGACCTTAGAGCATAAGGCATATTCTGCCTTTGTTGGCCTGGCACTGGCCCCCTTTCCAATGGGATAATGCTTACTTTTTCCTATGACAGCTCACGTAACTCCTAGGAGACCACCCCTTTCAGTTTCCCTTCCCCTGCCCTGGCTTTTTCTGCTCTGGGTCTCCTGTCCTGGATTATGAGTAATGTGGAGGCAGAGATCCTGCTTCTTGCCTTTCTATGCTGAGTATCTAGCCCTGCATTTGGCACCCAGTTGACATCCAAACAGCGGCCATGGAAGGAGAGGTGAATGAATACACGAAGGGTGCTTCCAGGCCTTGCATTCTGGGAATGGGACAGCATCCCAGTCCTTCTAGGGCAGAGAAGAGCTTGAGACTATTGAGGGAAACAAAACACAAGTCACACTTCTGCACAACATGCAAGGCTTTCTGTTCCAGGATCTTTTTTTTTTTTTTCTTTAAATTCACTTTACAGCTTCAGGTTTTTGTTTTGCCAATTGGAATGACACAAGGAAGAGGGCAGATGTGGGTGACATTGTCAGGAGACGCTGCCACTTGCCTTGATAGAATTGTATCCAGAGGCAAGACAGGCAACTTGAGACAGGCACATCTTTTCTCTCATTTTTCAAGTGCATGGCTATGTGTTTTCATCTTTTTGTGTTAGAAGCTTCAGTAGGGCAGATACTTTTTTGCTTGCAGTAGTTGGGGTCAGAGTAAAGAGGGATTCAAAGCCAATCATTAATAGCATATAAGCATGGACATGTTGGAAATGGCTTTCATTTTCTCTTTCTTTATTTTATGACCTGGGCATAGTCAGACTTTCAGTATGTTGTATTGTCAGTCCTTTTGAATAGAAATGAATTAAATTGAAGCATGTGTTTTCTTCACCACCTTGTACAAATTGCATCAGAAATATATTTGAAAACGTGTGTTTGGATGAGAGTGTGTGTGTGTGTGTGTGTGTGTGTGTGTGTGTGTGTTTTGTATAGAGAGGGAAAAGAAGAGTGAGAGAGCACTCTTTCTCACTTTTCTAAAAGGGAAATCTGGCGATGAAAAAAAAATGATCAGTTATATGATCAAAGTCTTTAGTAGCTCTTGAATGTTCTTCAGACTTGAATGTTCTGTCCTGTCCTCAGAAGCAACTGATGAAGCCAAAGAATAGGGACAAGGAAAAGGGAGAGTGGTAGATGGTCGTAAAGGGACATGATTTTCATCCATTGAGATATTGAGCCTGGGTGGCTCAGTTGGTTGAGCGTCCAACTTTGACTCAGGTCATGATCTCATGGTTTATGGGTTCAAGCCCCACGTCGGGCTTTGCACTGGCAGCACCAGGCCTGATTTGGATTCTCTGTCTCCTTCTCTCTTTCTACCCCTCTGCCCTCCTTTCTCTCTCAGAAATAAATAAACATTCTAATAGTTTTGTTTTGTTTTGTTTTTTAAGAAGAAATATTGAGCTGCCACCAGACTGTCATGGATTTAAAGGACCTCTTGTCAAATAGTGATCCTAAGTTGATATGACCCTCACACTGTTGCCTCCTCTGCAGATATTTGTAGCCTGCAGCATGTGGAATGTCACTGGAAGATCAGACAACAGTGCTTGTGCTTCAGCATACAAATCATTAATGTTTTTTGTCATGTTCTTTCAAGACTGGTTGTCTACGGGCCCTGCAGTTGTGTGACGAAGCGCCTAAAATACCCACTCTCACAACCTCACCCACTAAAAAGAGAGAAAGAGAAAGATGGTGGAAACAGAGAGGAAAGTGGAGTTGGGTAAGGGGCATGTCTTGTGTGAAGTGAGAATGTTACCAGTACTGTCTCACTAACATTGTCACTCTAGAGACAGTGTTTGTTGTAGACATTCAACTATGTGAGAGAAAAAGCCAAACTCAATGGAAAGCCATTTTGTAATGGAACATAGTAATACTGATAGGCTCAGTGGATGTGACAGGGGCAGTTGATGCCAATAAACTTAATTCATAGTTTCAGATCCTGAAATATTTAGCAGGACAAACCAATACAGCATTCCATATATTTAATCATTAGTAGGAAATGGAACAAAAAAAAATCCACCATGAGCATTTACAGTCTGTAAGTTAAAGTACACATAAACTACACAGGTAGGTTAAACATACATATATTCAAATGATGTTTGGAATTGAAGTAATAGTTTTTGATCATTAAATAAAGAACACATGCATTTTGTTTGTTTGTCATGGGTATTGAAAGTTGAGTTGAAAGTATGGTTTTAGCAGATGTAAAAATTAAAAAGAAAGCTACATGCCATATACAGCCTACATTAGCTCTTGATTTTGGAAGATTTGCTTTACCATTCTGAACCTCAGCTCTTGTGTAACAAATTTTTTAAACAATCAGTCAAGTGGTAGACATATAATAGTGCACATTTAAAAGAATTAATTATATGAAAAAGCTACCTGCTTCATCTTTAAACAAAGGAGTAAAATTGGACATTTCATTGCCATGTTTTTGAAGATATTAATACTAGTTATAATCCTCATGAGTCTTACCAGGTCCTCTGACCACTTCCAGTAGAAAGAGCAGGATTAGATGTAAGGTCGGGCTATTTAGAAACTCAACAAATATTGTTTATTTCTTGATGCACCAATAATAACAAAAATGCTCTCAAGAATATATTGTTTCTCTATTAGATGGTTCCTTTTTACGATCTCTCCAAAGACTGTGTTATAAAGGAAAGAAATGATATTTCGAACAGTTTAAGAATGTTAGCATTACAAAAGTTGGATAGAAAAAAAAAAAAAAAGACCGAGACAGTATATTTTTGAGTGGAAGAATTTTATACATGTCCATCCTTTGTATGATCTTAATCAAGAGGAAAAATAGTTTGTTGAGCGCTTGGGTGTATTTTAGCCACATATTTGGATGTTAAATCATTCTTAATTATCTATGAATCATCAGATCCACTGATCCCCACATGAGGTTCTCCTGGAATACCACCTGAGTTCACATTCCCTTCAGACTAGTGTCTCTATTTAGTAACTGCTTTTCTTTCATTACAGTTGAGGTTATATGAGAGAGATGGTGTTTTTTTCTTTTTCTTTTTCTTTTCTTTTCTTTTCTTTTCTTTTTTTTTTTTTTGAGAGAGATGTTTTTTCATTCAAGATGGTTGACTGTTTTGTTTCATGGTTTATATTACTACGCTTTAAAAATGTGGTCTGCATTCTTTGATTCTTTATTTTATTTTAATTTTCCACCTACGCGTTATTAATTTAAGGAATTATAGTTCCAAGTCAATAACGATTCTCGGCGCTGTCAGGATCACGGCAGTGTTCGCATGACAAGTGTGATGAAACCTCTTGCCAGTCCCATGAGGCAGCTTTTGAAAGCTGTCAGGCTAAATGCAGGAAACCATTTGGGCTGCTGTTCGGGATTCCTTACAATTGCTGACTATGCCCTGGCAGCAGAGTCTGTACTGGCGTTGGCCTTCCCTCCTGGGTACGTTCTGAGCATTGCTGCCATTTAAATTCTTGAAATAGAATGGATCAGTTCCAAGTGGCATGATTGGTACAGGCGGTACAAGTTTATTAGAGAGACTGGGGT
Organism: Herpailurus yagouaroundi; assembly: GCF_014898765.1. Taxonomy (NCBI): domain Eukaryota; kingdom Metazoa; phylum Chordata; class Mammalia; order Carnivora; family Felidae; genus Herpailurus; species Herpailurus yagouaroundi. Next base: position 56,445,517 of record NW_024412400.1, read on the forward strand.
TTGCCCTTGGTCCTGCAAGAACTAAAGAACTATTACTTAAGTCTTAAACAATCTTTATTGTTGGGTGAAAGAATGAGGTCCACAGCATCCATTTCATGCTGCTAGGATTGCAATAACAGCAGGCAGAACGCCGCAGTGCGCATGCGGAAAGCAGGATTTAACCTACCTCAACGAAGCTTAACACGATGTTGCTAACAAAATGAAATGAAGCCGGATATCTAGTTTTATTAATGTGTTCATGTTTAAGCAATTTAATATTGGGAGTGCTGTATACATTTGATATATCTCTTATATGAACACGATCACGTATCTTGCTAATGTTAAATAAAGTCTGTATTGAGATGCTTTCTTTTAGCACAAGATGGCACTTTAACTTCAGAGATCCAAAGTAATCTCAATGAGCTTTCTCATTGCAAATGGAAAGCATGTGGTAGTTCGTCCTCTGAAAGCAGAAACCAGAGCTAGAAACAGGCAAAGAAAAGCAGAGAGTAGCTAGCTTCGCAATAGAGAAGATGCTTGCACTATGATGCAAGCATGGGGGGTGGTGGGGGAAGGGAGCAGGGCAGGGCAATTGGTGCAAAATCTTGTGTTTAGTGAGTTTGAAAATTGACAGGCAAGTTAATGTTATCTTACATGTGAACAAAGAACACTTCTGGAAATATTTTCCATTGTAAAACTCATATAGTCCCTCATCGTTGTAATTTTCTTAAAGCACGTCTAAGGTACACTATCGGATTTTTTTTAATCCAATTATTATGTTTGTGTTATGTTACCTGATCTGTTACTTGTAACCATACCATGGCCACTACTGCTGTTGCTGCTCTTGGGTGTGCGTGTGTATGTTTTCCTTTTATAAGGAGTGACAATTCTGCTCCCTTGCTGATTTCCTGTGGGAGTTGACTGTTCTCATCTACATGCATGTAATGTTTCTGTATCAATGCACCCTATTACCAGATAGCTCCATTGTCTAGTGCTCTTTAGGCATCCTCTTGGGAAGGAGCTTAGAGCGTGCTGAATTTAAGATGCACGAACTTGTCAGAGTCACTCTTGCCCTCACTTTTATAGTGAGGAAGCGTTGTTCGCTCGTGGCATTCCTTGTTCCTCATTTTCTTGAACAATTTCAGAGATGACACTTAAAATCTTTGGGATTTTTGTTCTGTTCCTATACCCAGTGATATCCATTATAAAAAAGGAGATGGTAGGGCAAAATAGCTTGAAAAAACTAGCATAATGGGAATTTTTATAAAATAAATGCATATTTGCTTCACTGTTTTTAAGAAACATAAAAACCAAAAGTATACTAGGGTCACAGATCAGAATTATTTAAGGGCATATAATAATCACGACAGAAATTGCACCATCTTTTGTTCATATTGTGCCTAAAGTTTTCCTGACCGTTTTCATATGTATCGTTTCTTTCCTTTGTTATTTTAAACTTTACACCTACTTATTAATCCTTAATTGAAACAATTGAATTCGCTTGTGCAAAATTTAAGCAAAAAGTGGTTTATGTCATGATGTCTGATATCTCATGCACCCTGCAGCGCTGGGGAATCCAGGCTTGGACTCAGTACAAAGTCGTCAGTAACAGCGCTCCCCCCACCACACGGCCATCAACATTCTGGCGGCTGCTTAGGGCTGATCACTCCGTGGGCACATGGAGCTTCTCCAGAAAAGGCAGGTAACCTCTGCCACTCTGTTTGCCTGGAGATGGAACTCCTGCACGGCTATTACCTCCTGTTTGTCCCTCTCACATTGTCATTTGCAGAGAGTCAGGTGACATTGGTGAAACTTAGCTAACTATACCCTAGATGCAAGGGAATCTGGGAAATGTAGTTGTTTTGTTTTGTTTTGTTTTGTTTTGTTTTGTTTTGTTTTGTTTCTTTCTGTTGGAAAAGTAGACGTATAATATGGGAACTGCCACAATGTAGAGAGATGGTTCTGAAGGTTTGGAGCAGATGTGAACTCTATGTAGTTAAAACAAAACAAAACAAAACAAAACAAAAACACTTTTATTATTGTGTTTTTTCAGATGAAAATAATTGGAATTCAGAAATTTGGGGGCTCCCAGGTGGCTCCGTCAGTTAAGCAAACGCCTCTTGGTTTTGGCCAGGTCATCATCTCATAGTTCGTGGGATTGAGTCCTACAGCAGGCTCCACACTGTCCGTCTCTGTCAATCTCTCTCTGCCCCCCTCCCTGGCTCATTCTCTCTCTCCCCCCCCCCCCTCAAAATAAATAAATAAAATTAAAAAAAAAAAGAAATTTTGATGGGGTGCTTGGGTGGCTTAGTTGGTTGAGCATCCGACTTTGGCTCAGGTCGTGATCTTGTGGTTCATGAGTTTGAGCCCCATGTGGAGATCTGTGCTGACAGCTTGGAGCCTGGACCCTGCCTCAGATTTTGTGTCTCCCTCTCTTTCTGTCCCTCCCCTGCTCATGATGTCTCTCTCTCTCTCTCTCTCTCTCTCTCTCTCTCTTTCTTTCTCAAAAATAAATAAACATTAAACAAAAGAAATTTTGAGGTTTAAGTTTTTTAAAGAACATCAGATCACCCCTGCAATTGTTAATATGCTCAAATTATAATATTTTAATGTTTAAAGTATGTACCTTATTAAGATCTCGTGGGAAAATGTCAGCACTGAGGTTTTCTCTATTTATTCAGTGTATTCACTTTAAAATGTGAAAACTCAGTTTCATTTTAGTAGAGCTATGCTCATTATGTATCCCTAAGCCTAGAAGAATTTATGGCACAAAGGCAAAATCAGTTGGCTCTGGCTCCTGCAAAAAAAAAAAAAAAGTAATAAAAAAATCTAATTTCTTGCCAAAATACTGGCCTTAGTCTTTCAGAAAGAAAGTTTTATTTTAAGAAAAAATAATTATTTGATAGTAGATCTTTATGGAGAAAACACAATAGCCTAAAGTATGACAGATTTATAACTCAAATGCTCTCCATGCTACTTAGAAATTTTGGTTGATGTATCTAATTCTTAAGTTATTATAATATTCTTTCATGATTTCTTTTATACCCTCTACAGTGATGCTCACTCCTGTCCTCCCCTCCCTTCCTGGGCTTTGTGAGGTTATGCGTTTTCTGTTGCATTACTTTACCCTTTTCCAGTGCTGTTTTTTTACAGCAAATATAAAGAGTATCCTGGGAGGTACTCCTTTGCTGTGGTCAGTCATCATGGCTTCATTAAATTATAAAACTCTGTGAAGTATATGGCATTATCTTTTATAGACACATCTACCTTTGTTTGGTCCTAAAATCCTGAACTTTCATCATTGGCATGAACCCAATGCAACAAATTTATGCAAAAAGGAAAGATTCTGATTCATGAAGCCGGGGAGGATGTGGGAATAGCTCAATGTGGGAAGAGACTCAGCTACTGGAACAAGGGTCTTAATGCACCAAAAATCGTCTTTCCTATCCCCACTTGGATTAATTTTGTATAGTTTCCGTATGCATGGCAGGGACCATGACAATTGGCAGTTTCAGGTTCTTACCATTCCAGCAAGTTGCCTCTGAGGGAAAAGAGTATCTTAGTCCTAGAAAGCAGATTACTAACTTTAGAGGACAATGTAATTGAGCATATGTGGGTTAGTTGGCAGTGGACCAATTAGAATAACAGCAGTCGGGGGCGTGAGAATTTTCAGGTGACCGTTCTTATAACCTAAGGAAACAACCCCACCAGGACCATAAAAAATGAAGAAAGTCTTTCCCAAAAGAGAGTTCCACTGTTTAGAACACAATCAGGATGAGACAGCCACAGAGCTCCCCAACATTCTGCTCTATACTCTCTTCCCCTTCTATAGACTCGGATGAGTCTCCTCATGCCATTAGTACATGCTTCTAGCGAATTCCAAGTTTCACCGGCCTGGGACAACAAATAACAAAATAAACATAATGCATATTTCATTGGCTTCAAGCCTCCATCTGTCAGCTCAGCAAATAGTTTAATTTTCTTCCATAGTTTTTTGGGGAAGAGTTTATAGAGGGTAGAGAAAAGCCATATGGGTTACGGTAATTGAATATCCATTACATGAAAAAAAAATCAGAAATGGTGAAAGTTACTTCTGCTGTGGCATTTCTTTAATGTCTAAATTAAACATTTTGTCATTCCATTTCACACAAACAAACACAAGATTATATCAAGCCTCTTCTTTATGCTTCCAGAGCACTGTTTTCATGATGTAAAGAAAGATGGAGAAGACTTGAAGTTCTTAGAACTTGTGGTATCTAGCCGCTTCCCCTGCCCACCTACAGAAGGCTGATCAAATTAAGCATTGCATAAAACCAAGGCCCCCAAATGAAGTTTAAACAATAGATAAATCATAATATCTTCTCCTTTACCTTTAGTCATGCGAGAGACTTATGAATGTATCTTATTAGGGTTGGTGCCCTGTAGTACAGAAATGGTGGGAGAAATTTTCTTGGACTCATCTTAATTGCTAGATGTTATAGGATAACCTTAAAACTTTACTTAGGAATATTCTAAAGAGCAGTGTCTGAGTGCTTTCTGGGATGAACATAAAATACTCATGAGTTCAGTGTAATGAAGAGTGTATGTGATTTCAGTGCTGATATGTGACCTGGAGATTATAGGCAGTCCCAGATTAGTTAAGGGGTAAAGCCTCTGGATTTCACTTTTGCAATTTTGTTCAGGGGGGTGAGGAGGAAAGTCTAAAAACACCTTTCTCATGAAAATTTACTTGACACATAATCTCTCCAAGCCATGTCCATTTATCCACACAAGCCATTTAGACACGTCCCAGAGTCAGGGTATTACAAGGCATTCAGTGGTTGGTTAACATTTCCCAAGTACTGCTTCGATCATGAGTGAATCTAAGATGTGTAATCATAATCTATTCATAAGAAGAGACCCATACATGATTCACTGGCAGTAAATCATAGGGCACATCTCAGGGTTAAGTATTTTCTGTGGTTATGTTATTCCTTGACAACCTGGTATATAATCTTATAGTAATATTTATAACATTCTTATAAATATATGTGTGTCCTTATGTGCCACAAGCTAATAACACACATTTTAGAAACATTTTTATAAAGGTAATATGTGTACATATTTTTGAAGGCAGTAATGTATTCACAGTTAATATGAAGAGTCCTAGGCTTATGTTAAAGACATAAGAGCAAGCTATTGTGCCTTTTTTTTTTTTTTTACCATTGAATTCTTATCATTTCTCATAATGACTAGGTCATAGATTAGTAGGGTTTTTAATAGATGGATGATTTGTTATTTATTTTTTTATCAAAATAAGATCATGGGCATACTCAGAGTTAACCCTAGTGTGTTCTTTGGGTCTCTTTGTATTCTTTTAATAGCAGAAAGCCACCTATGCAGTCCCTTCTATAGGTCGAACTGAAAACATCTTTAAGTGACTCTCAAAATGATTTGTAATAATCGTTAGGGCTTTTCAAAAACATTCTGGTTCTTTCTCTTCTAGATGCGGTAGAATTTCCCTGCTTCTTAGAATATACATAAGGGCATGAGACTCGTTTTGACAGTAAAAGATGAATGTAGGTGATACATGTGATTTCAAGTGGTGGCGTTAAGAGCTCGAGCGTACAGCATGATTTTTTAAGTTGAAATTAACTTTATTATAGAAACAGTGAAAATGAGATAACCAATCAGTATGGAATATTAACAAACAAAAAGATTCAATTATGAGTAAGATTTAGAGAAATGGACTTTTTGTGTATTTATTTTTAATGTTTTATATGAGTATAGTTGGCATACAATGTTACATTAGTTTCAGGTGTACAAGATGATGATTCCGTGTCTTCAAACATTATGCTATGCTCACAAGTGTACCTACCATCTGTGACACTATTACAATATCATTGACCATATTCCCTAGGCTGTTTCTTGCATTCCTGTGACTTATTCATTCCATAACTGGAGGCTGTATCTCCCACTCCCCTTCACTCATTTTGCCCATTTTCCTCTGGAAAACATCAGTTTGTTCTCTGTATTTATGGGTCTGATTCTGCTTTTTTGTTTGTTTATTCATTTGTTTTGTTTTTTTGGATTCCACATATAAGTGAAATCATATGGTAGTTCTCTTTCTCTGTTTGACTTATTTCACTTAGTATAATACTTTCTAGGTCCATCCATGTTATTGCAAATGACAAGATCTTATTCTTTTTTTTATGGCTGCATAATATTCTAATACATAATACAATATAACATAATATAACTTAATATATATGTATACACACACACATCTTCTTTATCCATTCATCTGTGGCTGGGTACTTAGGTTGCCTCTTTATCTTGGCTATTGTAAATAGTGCTATAATAAATATATGAGCGCATATATCTTTCAAACTAGTTCTTTTGTTTTCTTTAGGTAAATACCCAGTAGTCAAATTACTGGATCATATAGTATTTGCATTTTTAACTTTTTTGAGGAACCTTTATACTGTTTTCCATAGTGGCTGCACCCATTTACATTCCCACCAATGGTACACAAGAGTTCCCTTCTTTCCACATCCTTGCCAACACTTGTTTTTTGTCTTCTTGATTTTAGCCATTCCAACAGGTATGAGGTGACATCTCATTGTGGCTTGGGTTTTCATTTCCCTGATGTGAGTGATGTTGAGCATCTTTTCAGATACCTGTTCGCTATCTATCTGTAGGTCCTTTTTGGAAAAATGTCTGTTCAGGTCCTCTGCTAGTTTTTAATCAGATTATTTGTTTTTGGGTATTGACCTGTTTAAGTTCTTTATCTACTTTAGATATTAACCCCTTATTGATATACCATTTGCAAACAGACACAGTTAGTATTTATTAAACCCATAATCACACTTTGAAATTACAAATAGGCTTTATGTTGTTTTGCCCTCCTCAGACACAGAGACTTAAGTTGTACTAGGCTAACAATAGCTTCTTCTTCTAGCTCTTATGAATTATGTACCTTTTTAGAATAATGTATAGTGTTTGCTAGATTACAGATGACCACTTCATTATTCATAATACTTCGGTTATCCATTACTGATAAAAGTTTCTCTTGCTGCATAAGGTCTTGTTGATAAAATCTCTCTTGCCGTTATTCCTTATATTTATAGTTTTATTTGAAGGCTTTTTTTTTCCTTTTGTTGTATTTCTGCTTCTTTTCACAAAAAAGTAAAAGGAAAAGATCTGTTACTCAAGATTCCTTTTCAATTGTATGACCATCTACCTTCAATAAGAAAACTATTTTCTGTTCAACTTCAAGCAAAGGCAATTCCTATTATATCTTTCTATTGTATCTTTTCCTTAAGCTCTCTCCTGATGATTCTTTACAAATAAATAACGTGTTGTCATACAATATGTTCTTTCATAAAGAAATCTAGTGATATTTAATCTACTCATTTTTAATTTTCATAATGGAATATTTAAGAAAAAGATCTTCATAAGACCCATTAACGTACCTTGGTGTATGTATGGATTAAAAAAATAAACTCTTCGTAATCCCAGGAATTTTTTAAATCAACTTATTGTTCAATATGTACTTATAACATTTGTTCTTCCTGTGTTGATTCCATGTTCCTGATTAGACAAACTTTCCATCAACTACATACATAGAATTTGTTTCTCTTTGGTAGGTAAGAATTATGTTTCTTTACTTTTCCAGGACTACTTCCAAAACCTGTTTTCTAATTCTGCCATACACTTTACTGTTTGTCTCCCTAACAACAAAGTTATAGACAGCTTGGAAATTGGGTCACAGTTTTAGCTATTAATTTTTTTTTTAATTTTTTTTCAACATTTATTTATTTTTGGGACAGAGAGAGACAGAGCATGAACAGGGGAGGGGCAGAGAGAGAGGAAGACACAGAATCGGAAACAGGCTCTAGGCTCTGAGCCATCAGCCCAGAGCCTGACGCGGGGCTCGAACTCATGGACCGCGAGATCGTGACCTGGCTGAAGTCGGACGCTTAACCGACTGCGCCACCCAGGTGCCCCTTAGCTATTAATTTTTTAAAGTTGATGTGGTTGTTAATGAAAAGACCTTAGAGCAGAATTATAAAATGTTGTTGAGAGTAATTAAAGACTGATCCCCTTTAACATGGTGGTTCCTAAGACTACTCCCACGTTTTATAATTCCTTAGAAGGACTCATATGACATAGCATCTACTCAAACTTATGGCTAAAATATAGTGAAAGATACAAAGAAAGAGCACATAGGTCAAATTCCTTCTAAAACTGAGCACAAGCATCCCAGAATGTGTCCCATTGGAGTTTTACAAGCTGTGCTTAAATTCCTCCAACAAGTTATGACAATACATGAGTGTCTTCTGCCAGAGAAGCTGATTAGAGACTCGATGCCAAGTTTTATTGGGTCATGTAGGCACTTTTGGCCTATCACATACCAAAATTCCAGACTCCCAGAAGCAAAGTAAGTACTAGGGTGAATCGTATTATTTGTATAGTTTACACACAATGAGACACTCTTATCATTACAGAACATTTCATATCAGTGTGGGTGCCCTGTTTACCAGTCAAGTTTGCAAATGTAAGCCGAGAGCCAACCCTAGTGGCTGGCCTATTTAATGAAGGCAGTCTAGGTCTATGCTTTTAATTTTTTTCTGTACCCACATTCTGCCCTTTTCCCTACTTACAACTCCCTTGATTTGTTTCCTACATGTTTGAATCTATGTGTTTGTCCTCAAGTATTATTTTTTTGAGTATCATCATCAACTTTTTTTTTTATTTTTCCTACAAAATATCTTCTGGATACAAGGTTTGCTTTTGGGTAACAAAAATGTCCTGAGGAGTGCCTGGGTGGCTCAGTCAGTTAAAAGTCCAACTCTTGATTTCAGCTCAAGTCATGATCTCATGGTTTGTGAATTTGAGTCCCATGTGCTGTGAGCACAAAGCCTGCTTAGGATTCTCTCTCCCCTCTCTCTCTGCCCCTCCCCTGCTTGCACTCTCTCAAAACAAGTGAGTAAACATTTTTTTTTTAATGTTCTGGAATTAGTGGTGATGGGTGCACAACTTTGTAAGTACATTAAAAACCACTGAGTACTATACCTTAAAAGAGTGGATTTCATGGTATGTGAATAATACCTTAAATATTTTTAAAGACACCTTTTCTTTCAGATGTATTTGAAAAGTTTCCTTGTTTGCTTAACAATGCTTTTTTTTAAAATAACAATACCATTATACTTAGTTCCCCTGGTTCCAGACTAAATGTTTTCTAATCCAAAGGGTTTCAGAGAGAAAAGTATTCATAAAACTTTGACAGCAGTAGTACCTTAATTTTGGCATGTATTTTGTACTTCACAAAGGATTTATGAACATTACTCAACTCCATCCCCCACAACCACTTTCTCTCTGTTCATTAGGCAATTGGAAGACCAAACACATGATAGTCTTATCTATTAATGCAACGGTTTGTTCACAGGGCATGACTAGACACTTGTCACTTAGAGAGGTCTTCAGAGTCTGATGTCAAGACATGTCTCCAGCTTTGCACAGAATTGTGTCAATTTCTTTGAACGAGCAGTTGAGAGTTCTCCCAGTTGGGTACAAGGAACAGGTTACCCGGGCTGCTGAAAATGACACAACTTCTCTGTCATTCTGGTTATTAATCGCCGCAAGATACACAACCCCAAAACAGAGTGTCTGAAAATAATAACCATGTTATATTAGCTCAAGTTTTTTTGTAGGTCAGACATTTTGGAAGGGCTTGGCTGGGTGATACTTCAGACCTACATGGCGATGGCGCGGTAAACTTGGTGCTATTCAGCTGCCAGATGGACTGATTTGGAAGGCCCTGTCAGTTTCACGTAAATGCCTGCCATCTTGGAGAGGAGAGAAGAGGGACTGCCTGCAGCTGCTCTCTTCTATCTCTACGTGTAGACTTCTCCTTCAGGGTGGTCAGACATTTTACATGGCAGCTTTAAGTTCCAAAAGAACAAAACAGAAGCCCTCAGTCCTCTTAATGGCTGGGCCAAGTGTTTCCTGGTGTTACTTTGGTTATACTCTCCCGATCAAAGCGGTCCCACCCAGCCTACCTTCAAAAGAAGAGAGCACCCACTATGTCACAATGCAGAGCGTCAGAGAATATGTGGTCATTAGAAATCCACCACAGTTATTCACACATGATTTTGTGACCTCAGTTATGCTTACTTTCAGGGAATCTCAATGCCTTCTTCTAGATCCTTAAGCATTCAGCAGCAGTCTAGACTTGGCAGCCTAGAATTTTTCTAGCATATCCTTGGTAAGTAACAGGGTATGAGCATGTAAACTGGTGAACAAATCGCCCAGAACCATTGCTGAAATAAACCTTTAGGATTCCCCACTGCTGCTTTTCATGGTTTCCCTCGAACCACACTTCCAGGCACGCATGCCAAACTGCAAGTGAAGATTTAGAATAAACAATTCAGCACATTTTTGCTTATGTCCAGTTAAAAGTAAGGATTTATCAAAGATCAGGAAAAATATACCTATTGCACTGAGGGAGCCACTGTCTCTGCAGTGCATGAGGGATTCATTTAGCACATGACCTCTTTGGAGCCCTCATTCAATGAGATAAAGGGTGAATATACTTTAAAGATTTGAAGAAAGTTGAAGTACAGATTTAGGATCCATGAAAGTTAGAATTTCAGGTAAAAAAAAAAAAAAAGAGCAGGAGTTAAGTTCTGTGGTGCCCAGGACAAGGCATTCGTTAGGAAATTGTTCTGAAAGAACGGCATCACAAAGAGGCAAATTTCATTTACTCTACCCTTTTACACTTTAACTATGACATTCTCTGCCTGTGGTCTGAGGTAAAATACTATGACTTAGTTTAAATATTTATATTCTCTGGGGCACTTGGGCAGCTCAGTTGGTTAAGCCTCCCGCTTCACCTCAGGTCATGATCTCACAGTTCGTGGGTTCAAGCCCCATATCAGGCTCTGTGCTGACAGCTCAGAGCCCAGAGCCTGCTTCGGATTCTGTGTCTCCCTCTCTCTCTCTCTTTAACCTTTCCCTGCTCACACTCTGTCTCTCTCTCAAAAATAAGTAAACATTAAAAAATATATGTATTTACATTCTCTGACTTTTCATGCTTTGTAATGGGGATGTGATCTTCAATTATGACTTATATTAGGAGTTTTGCAGGTCTCAGAGTCAGTGAATATTGTTGAGTCACTGGTGTTTCACCATAAATTATTCTAGATATCCTTTCAATATTTCCCAGTATTAACCTTTTCTATAATTTATTTAATATATATTGAGCCCTCATTATGTGCAAGGCCCTGTAATTAAGTTGAAACTGGAAATTAGCAGTGTCTACACCTTAACCATATAAATAGTTTCTTTTCTTTCTTTAGCATTCTTTCTATATTTGTTGTAAATTTACAATAGAATGAGGCTTTGAAAAAACTCTTTGACCTTCTTCAAGAGGTTTTTTCTCCATTAGAGAGACCTACACTTCATGGCTGATACCTGTGACTGTGAATTATGCACTTGCCTAAGGTGCTAGAAATATTGTCATGTCGTGTCTGTTAGCATTTAAAAATAAACATGGTCATGTCCGAACAAGTGGAAAAAATAGCTATTCCTGCTGTACTTCCAGCCCTCTTCTCTGTTTGCTGTCCAGAAGCTCTGCCTGAGGTTGAAACACTGAATGGTTCTCAGATATGTCTAAATGCGTTCCTTGCTGTGAAGCAGGATGGAGACTGGATGCTTCTCGTGGACTGAATTTCCTTGCAACGTTATTAACTTTTTCAACTTTTTCTCCCAAAGGCCATGATAGAAAGTAACCAAAGAAATAAAGCGCATCCTTTGGCATGTAGCATATTGTAGCTGCTAGTTTCCACGTCTTTTGCTGTGACTCCCTATGAATCTGTGACAATATGCTCTTTCCGGAAAAGTTCTCCTGGATGTTCCATCCGAGAATTACTTCACTCGGATCCTATTACAGTATTCTGCTGCATGTGCCACGTGCCCCTCTGAACAATATTTTTATCTCCTCTCTGTTATAAATTATTGGAGGCCTTGGAGTTATTATTTCATGTCAATTTTTGGTAATTGGTTATCTAGAAAAAAGAGATGGCATTTTTCAAAGACCTTTGCTATATATTTGAAAAAAAAAAACAGTTTTTGAGCTATAGCTATGGATACTTTTAAAAAACAATTAGAAACCCATTCACCACAAGAATTTTGTACACACAGACACACACACACATAACACATACACACACTCTAAGATACAAATAATGAGTCAAGAGTTAAATTTGTTCAAATATCTATGTGTAAAATCTAACATCAGTTTAACGCAACGATGAATAATTGGTGCTGTAAGAGATAAGGCTGAGGTTATTCAATGCCTACAGTCTCTACAGAATGTCTAGTCTCACATTCATGATTCCTAGCCCTAAATTAGCAGCATATTTGGAACTAATTGTCAAAGTTCAGAGGGTAAATACAAATTGCATTGTGGCTATATAAAACCGTAGATACAGGGGCTCCTGGGTGGCGCAGTCGGTTAAGCGTCCGACTTCAGCCAGGTCACGATCTCGCGGTCCGTGAGTTCGAGCCCCGCATCAGGCTCTGGGCTGATCGCTCGGAGCCTGGAGCCTGTTTCCGATTCTGTGTCTCCCTCTCTCTCTGCCCCTCCCCCGTTCATGCTCTGTCTCTCTCTGTCCCAAAAAAAATAAATAAACGTTGAAAAAAAAATTAAAAAAAAAAAAACAAACCGTAGATATGATGTTGGAGATATGGAGTAATAAGAAATGGAGAAAAAAGCAAGTTTTAGTAGGGAAAGTCCTGGACGATGGAAGTGACACCACTCTCTGTCTCCCTACATCTACTCCCCTGTTCTCCTGAGCTGCCCGCATCTGCAACAGCCAGGTTCCAAGGAGTTATGCAAAGCTCCAGTTCAATTTCAGGCATGTGTCAATATATAAGAAAGATCTAATTAAGGAACTAGTCAGGAGTGTGACCTTATGATTTCTGGAAAGTAGTGTGACTCTTTATCAATGCAGATAATGTTGCTTATTGAGGAAGCCAATTTGGTATGAAATGAGAGGGACTAGAAATTAGATACAATCTCCTAGGAGATGGAATTGGCCAAAGTGAGAGTAGCTATCCATAGTCCAGAAATACAGAGAGTTGAAAACTTACAACTATCCTGCAAACACAAGAATGAGGATACCCAATATTTTAAAATTCTACACGTATTTATTGTCACGGGCACTACGCTAACCAAGTATGAAGGATGAAGTAATAAAGAAGACAAAAATGCTCCATCTTATATTGAATGCTAATTCTCATGGGAGACACAGACATTGAAAATATAAAGAGATAAAGTAAAACTTTAATATATGACAGAAAACAAAAATATAGCAAATTGTCTGAAACCATGAAGGAGAGTCATTTTTTGTTTGTTTTTCATTTACCTATGGAATTGGGTAAGGGGAGGTGAACCAGGAAATGCTGCTAATGTTGCAAGGTATCATGGAACCATTGCCTTTCAGGTGACAAGCCTAAGGCCTGGAGTAGTTTCTGTCTGTTTTTAAGCCCCTTTTCCAGAGCTCTTGTTCTGCCCAGCTAGACTTCCTGGGTGCTGGGGAATTGACTGTCTGATCACTCATATATATGCCACAGACTTAAGACTGAAGATAAAATTACATCATTGACTGACCCCACAAAGAAAATCTGATTTTCTCATGGAAGAACTTTGTCCAAGGTACAACATATGATTACAGTAGAGAGGGAGTCTGTTGAAGGTTGCTGTTCTTTCTCCTAGCCTATTTCCTATATCCTCCTTCATTTCTTTTCGTTCTACCAGCAATACTCATTCCTTTTTTTTTTAATTTTTTTTTCAACATTTTATTTATTTTTGGGACAGAGAGAGACAGAGCATGAACGGGGGAGGGGCAGAGAGAGAGGGAGACACAGAATCGGAAACAGGCTCCAGGCTCTGAGCCATCAGCCCAGAGCCTGACAAGGGGCTCGAACTCACGGACCGCGAGGTCGTGACCTGGCTGAAGTCGGACGCTTAACCGACTGCGCCACCCAGGCGCCCCCAATTCTTAAGTCTATCATGACCAATGATAAATGACTTACTAATGATTCTTGGGCATTTAGAAAACATTTAGAGTTTGCTTAAAATACCACGCAGACATTGTGGCTTTAACCACAATTAACCAATTAACCAAAAGTTAATTTCAAAGACACTTTTTAAGGTCTATAACATAGCTGTTAAACTGTTTAAATAACCATCATCTCCCTGTTAAATTAATCTAAGGTGCTAGTTGGAATAACACGCTGCCTTTGTTATGCTGTCTACCTCTATTTAAATTGATAAGGTAATAGGTTTGAGGCATTCTGTAAGGTAACATATATAGGTTAACATTTTGACTAACTTGATGTTAAAATATATATATATATATACTTCTCCCTTAATATTTAAATTTAAATTTAAATTTTCAATGTCTCTGTTATTATAAACTATGTTTCCACCCTCCCCTTTGGTATGTGCAATTAACATTTTCAGCCAGAGTGAAAATAGGAAATTGTCATGGCTACATTGCTTCTTTCTAAAGTCACCTTCCATTCCAGAGTATGTATAGTAAAACCTCAGTGTGCTCAATCATCTCTGGGAACAGAAGCACTTTATGTTTTTCATCCATTTTCTTTCGGAATTTTGCTTTGATTAACCTGAAGGTGCCTGAACACTGGTTTCAAAACTGTCTCAAGTATCTTATGTCACCGGCGTATAGAAATGAAATATACACTTTCATGTTATCTTAAAATGCAGCATCCAGATTTTTAAAGTCCCAGTACTTCTGTGATATAGCTGCTGTTTTTGTCAGATTCAGACATCTCTAAAATCCACAAATAAACATAGCTAGATTTCCAAGTGAAGGAAACCATTTGAAATATGACTTCAGTCTCTCATGACTGAAATATATTTGTAGTGTTTTAAAGGTTTGTTATTAAATTTTCATCCCGAAAACTGCTATTCTACCATTTAGTCAGAATGATTCTGCTGTAGTGAAATAATTACATTTACTATTTGATCCTTTACGCATATGCTCCCAGAATTATGTGGCATAAGCTTAGGTTTGCTCAACTTTATCAGCCGGGCTCTATGTTTCTTACCTCACCTCATTAGCTACGTGACTTATGCAAGTTCATTAACCTACCTGGACCTCAATTACTTCGTTTATAAGAGGAAGGATTCAGATTAGAAGTCATCTATGTTCTAATGAAATACTGATGTTCTATGATGAATTGTGGCCTTTTGGTTAATAGTGAACCTCTTTCAGTATTCTGATTCTAAACAATTGCCATACTAAACAAAATTGCCATGCCATACAAAATGCCATACTATTTTAGGTATAGTTTCAGAACATCTCAGTAAGTTACAAATTTAGGGAACTTAGCAAACTATATTAGCTCATTAAGTAAGGTAATATTTCAATATTCTGAATATCTAAAATGTATTTTTTCCAATCTAAATAATTGGCATGCTCATATAAAACTAATTTGCTCACATGAGTGATGGGAGTTCTGGGGGAGCCATTCATTCACCTTCCTCTACTCCAGAGACTGAACAATTGAACAATACATTAAGGAGCTAAGTGGGAATTAAAATACTCTGAGCACTCCATTGCTCGTAAAGCTGTACTTAAGCACTTGGCATGGACCTGAAGCTCATGCTTTCTCCCCTTAAAAGTGAACGTTAGGACCTGCCAATAAGAAAAAAATTCGGTCTTGGGCTTCCCAGACACAAGGAGAATAATAACTTGTAATGACATTGTAGAAGAGCCCTTTTCCAGTGAGGGCATAGTGAGGCAAGGGAAAAGTAAGTGTGTGTGTGTGTGTGTGTGTGTGTGTGTGTGTGTGTGTGTGTGACAGAGAGAGAGAGAGAGAGAGAGAGAGAGAGAGGGAATTCTTGAAAGTCTAAAAGGACAAGTAACTACTCTCCCCATTGTAAACTTAAGAAGGCACGAGAATGGTCTGATTTGTGCTGAAGTTGGTCAGCACCCACACTCATTCCCACACTCTGCTGGCGTTGTGTCATCCCTAGCAAGTATGTCTTACAGGCACAAAATAGACCTGTATTGCTTCATATGTCACAGCTACTAAGCAAGCCTCCACTTGACCATTAGATGCTATCTTACCCTTTGCAAAGAGATGAGCATTCTCAGCAATCAGTATGATTCTAGAACCTGTGGGTAACCAGTGTAAAAACAGATGCAGTCAAATGGACATTGTTTCACTTTTTTGAGGTGGTAGTCTATGTAAAAATAGAAAAAAAAATGTATTTTGCAATACATTTTCATGTCAGATTTAGGATATCGAAACTAATTCTAATCCTAGTTTTTCTTCTGATAAGCACCAGTGGGGAATGGGTTGGACCATCCTGAATACATTGCAGCTTGATCAGTAACATCCTTAGATGTACCCCAACAAAGGGGTTGCTGGAAGGCATACAATCTCTGACCAGGGTTGTGGATAGATCAATATGAGGTAGGCATAATCTGTCCCAGTGTCTCAGTGATTTAACTCTTTTCATTGTGCAATCTATTGAACAAGCCTAGTAATAAGTGCTGTCAGGTTCCTTCGAAGAGAACGGTAGTTGCCTCAAGCCATAGGGTTCACTGGTAGGAGAGGTCAACCTTGTCTTCACTAGGCTAACAGACTCCCCTTAACCAATCTGAAGCTTGGGAAGCACACTGGAAGACCCATTACAAGTTGAAGTTATGTTTTCATAAAATGCTTTTACTATGCAAAGAGTGACTTTATAAAATGACCAGGTTAAAATGCATGTAGATTGAATTATATTTCTCAGTGAACAATGCTGCAGCAAACTTGCCTTGGAGCAATGTCTGAGCAAGTATTTATTTATAAGTGAAGTTTTTTTTTTTTAACGTAGTAACAATTTTTAATATATTTACATATATATTATATTATATATAAATGCATCTATCATATATTTATACTTAATTGCAAGTATTATATGTTATAAAATATAGTTTAATAAAATAGCTTAAAATGCTGCTTAAGTTAAGCAATATATTAATCTTGACAGTGGTTAGCCTACCTTGATATGTTAGCTTGTTGGAATTTAAGAATAGTACTATTATTTCATGAAATGGGATGGACTAGGGTGACCATTAAGACCAATATCAACAGGTACAAAAGAAGAGTAAAGAAAAATATTAATGATTATATTAGAGTTGTCTCGTTTTAACCTTTGCTGTCATTTGGGAAAATATCTTAAGGCATGCCATCTTAATAAAAATTAAGAATGTTTGAAATAAGGGATCTACAATAAAATGAAGTTGATGTTCTGAGTGAAGGACAAGAGAGTCATAGGAAAAGTCTAGCTTTTAAGCATTAAGATTGTATTTTCAGGACTAGCGTGGAATAGGCTGAATGAAAGACTTGAGACTCTACTTCAAATGGCAGGACCATTAATTTCTGTTTCCATTATCCCTGTCTAGGTTGTACTTTAATAACATGAGTTACGATATTCAAAGTATGGTATATTGAACTTTCATAAGTTTCACTTGTATGGGAAATAAAATTGGGAAGTGTGTAATTAAAATACATGTATATTTTTTTCTCTTAACATATTTTCTCTTTTTAAGTAAGAATACAGACAAGGAAACTAGAGTATATAAAATCATTTATTTTAGTAAACACTGAAAAATACACAAGATGAAGGAACAGTTAATAAAAACTGAAATAATTTAATTTTAGGGGATTTAAGACTTTTTTGTGATTTTCATTTTAGAGATAAAAAAAGTTATCTTTTCAGAAAAAAGTGCTATTCTCAAGGGAAAAAAGGTACTGATAATCAAAGTCCCTATTATAATGTGAATTACAGTAAGACATACATGCAAGTAGATATTTTATATAAAGAATCACAAAATGAGATGAAATCTCTGATTTCAACTGGTGACTTCTTTATCAAATCCTTAAGTCTACTCTTTTATATTTCAAGTTTTTATTTAATTCCAGTTAGTTAACAAAGAGTGTAACATTAGTTTCAGGTGTAGGATTTAGTGATTCATAACTTACATATAATACAAGTGCTCTCCTTTTTTTTTAATGTTTATTTATTTTGGAGAAAGAGACAGAGCTTGAGCGGGGGGAGGGAAGAGAGAGAAGGAGACATAGAATCTGAAGCAGGCTCCAGGCTCTGAGCTGTCAGCACAAAGCCTTACACAGGGCTTGAACCCACAAACTGGGAGATCATGACCTGAGCTGAAGTCAGACACCCAACCAACTGAGCCACCCAGGCACCCCCAACAAATGTCCTCCTTAACCCATCACCCATTTAACCCATCTGCCTGTCCACCTCCCTTCCAGCAACCTCAGTTTGTTCTCTATAGTTAAAAGTCTGTTTCCTGGTTTGCTCTCTTTCCTCCCCATATGTTCATTTGTCTTGTTTCTTAATTTCCACATATGAGTGAAATTATATGGTATTTGTCTTTCTCTGAATGACTTAGCATAATAGTTTTTATTTCCATCCATGTTGCTGCAAATGGCAAGATTTCATTCTTTTTTATGACTAATTCCATTGTGTGTGTGTGTATGTGTGTGTGTTTGCATGTGTGTGTATACCACATCTTCCTCATCCATTCATCAGTCAATGGACATTTGGGCTGTTTCCATAATTTGGCTATTGTTGATAATGCTGCTATGAACACTAGGGTGCATGTATCCATTTGAATCTGTATTTTTGTATCCTTTGGGTAAATACCTAGTAGTGCAATGGTGATATCATAGGGTAGTTCTATTTTTCACTTTTTGATGACCTCCATACTGTTTTCCAGAGTGACTGTGCAAGTTCGCATTCCCACTAACAGTGTAAAGCGTTCCCCTTTTACCACATCCTTGTCAACACATGTTGTTTCCTGTGTTAATTTTAGCCATTCTGACAGGTATGAGGTAATATCTCATTATAATTTTGATTTGTGTCTCTGTGGTGATGAGTGATGTTGAGCATCTTTTCATATTTCTGTTGGCCAACTGTAGGTCTTCTTTGGAAAAACATCTATTCATGTCTTCTGCTCATCTTTAACTGGATTATTCCTTTTCTGGTAAGTTTGGTAAGTTCTTTATATATTTTGGATACTAAAGCTTAACAGATATGCCATTTGCAAATATCTTCTCCCATTCTGTAGGTTGCCTTTTAATTTTGTTGACTGTTTCCTTCTCTGTGAAGAAGCTTTTTATTTTGATGAAGTCCCAGTGGTTTATTTTTGCTTTTGTTTCATTCACCCCAGGAGACATATCTAGAAAAAAAGTTGTTAACAGCTGATGTCAAAGAAGTTACTGCCTCTGTTCTCTTCTAGGACTTTTATAGGCTCAGGTCTCACATTTAGGTCTTTCATCCATTTTGAATTTATTTGTGTGTGTGGTATAAGAAAGTGGTACAGTTTCATTCTCCTGTGTGTTGCTGTCCAGTTTTCCCAACACCATTTGTTGAAGGGACTGTCTTTATTCCATTGGGTATTCTTTCTTGCTTTGTCAAAGATTAGTTGACTATATAGTTGTTGGCCCATTTTTGGGTTTTCTATTCTGTTCCATTGACCTATGTGTCTGTTTTTGTGCCAGTAGTACACTGTCTTGATGATTACAACTTTGTGATATACCTTGAAGTTCAGAATTGTGATGCCTCCAGATTTGGTTTTCTTTTTCAAGATTGCACTAGCTATTTGGGGTCTTTTGTGGTTCCATACAAATTTTACAATTGTTTGTTCTAGCTCTGTGAAACATGCTGTTGATATTTGGTAAGGATTTCATTAAATGTGTAGATTGCTTTGGGTAGTATGGACATTTTAACAATATTTGTTCTTTCAATCTATGAGCATGGAATGTTTTCCCATTTCTTTTCAGTTTCTTTCATCAGTGTTTTATAGTTTTCAGAAATACAGATCTTTTACATCTTTGGTTAGGTTTATTCCTAGGTTCTTATTGTTGTTCGTGCAATTGTAAATAGGACTGATTCCCTGATTTCTCTTTCTGCTGTTTCATTATTGGTATATAGAAATGCAACAGACCAGATTTCTGTATGTTGATTTTGCATCCTGAGACTACTGAATTTTCCGGTGGAGTCTTTTGGGTTTTCTATATAGAATATCTCAAGTGTATTCTTAAATATTATTGGAAAAGAAGGTTCAATATTCAGATAATAATAACTCCATAGTTGAATACCATTTTTGAGGATGTTCCTCCTAATATTTATGCTAAATATTTCTGCTAGGAATGTAATGTTGAAAGAGTAAAATTCCAATGCAAAACATTTAATATAATTCAGTTCAGGTGCTATTTTTGAAATATGTGATAACAATCTAAAGAAAGGAAGATTTTCCCATAAATTTAGAACCAGAAATATGGATGGCTGTGTAAAGGAAGATGTATCATACAAACACCAGTTGGCAGCAATGGGAGAGAAAGAACAGCAAAGTGCTGCCTCTTTCAAGGTTCTAACCTTCAGGAACATAATATTGTTGACACCTCCTTGGAAGATGACTAACATTAGGGTTACCTACAGGGAAGGACTACTCAGGATCAGTTCAGGTTAGACTAAAGCCTCTGACATTCCCCATATTACAGTGTAAAATTTTGATAATGAAAAGTGTCGGCATTTCATTTTGATAATGAAAAGTGTTGGCACAGTGTTGTATCCAGAGTCAGGAAAGAGTCCCTAAAAGAGGATATGGGTGGAAATGTGGGTGTGGTAAGGAAAGGTGGTTGTTGTGGGATGAAGGTTTTACCGTTGTCTTGTTAGTGTTTTTATTTAATAAATCCAGTCTGAACGTGTGTATTTTGAATCTTCTCAGCGGCTGCAAGGCCTCTTCACAGGCCCAAGAACCACTCACTGTAAATAAATCAATGGTAGGACATTCATATTGCTTTGACTCCTCTACTGATTTGAGTTACTACAAACATATTATGCAGGGAAAAGGCAACCTTTACTTCCTTAGCAGGGCTTTGTGGTTGCAGAGATTGTAACAGCTTACACCTGTAATCGACCCACTTTCTCTTTTCCTCACTGTAGGAGTGCCAGGCCATCTTCAAAGGGAAAAAAGAGTGAGTAATGAAAATCCAGGTTAAACTGATCCTTCCTCCATTAGCTTCATACACCTTGCAGTCTAGTAAGTCACCTTAAAAATATTAACTATGAGGTCACATCTTAAGCTAGGATGACATCTGTGCATGTAATGCCACCAAGTGACACTAGCTGTGGCTTGAACAATGAAAGTAACTGAATTTTTTTATCCCCAAAGTAGGCGTAGTATATTTGTGAGGCTCTAAATATTAAAAATGTCTTCGGGGCGCCTGGGTGGCGCAGTCGGTTAAGCGTCCGACTTCAGCCAGGTCACGATCTTGCGGTCCGTGAGTTCGAGCCCCGCGTCGGGCTCTGGGCTGATGGCTCGGAGCCTGGAGCCTGTTTCCGATTCTGTGTCTCCCTCTCTCTCTGCCCCTCCCCCGTTCATGCTCTGTCTCTCTCTGTCCCAAAAATAAATAAAAACGTTGAAAAAAAATTAAAAAAAATAAAATAAAACAAAAAAATAAAAATGTCTTCTTTATTCCCATAATGTTCAAGCCTATCTTACTTTAGCTTTTATCTTTCGTCCTAATTTCAATCCCTATGGCCAAGCACTGTGAGTCCAATTTCTCTGAAGACATATTTCTCTGAAGACAAATTTCTCCATATTTGTCCGCCTGATTAAGTGCCTCTAATTCCTCCAAGCAATAACTTCTAATATGATAGGGTTTCTATTTTTCTCACCATGCTGCTACCATCTGGCAGGTGTCATTTGATCAATATAGGGTATTTTGAGGAGTGAGCATCTCTGCTATTGTGTTGTTCTCCTTTATGGTTCCTGGCTCACAACGCCCATGATCCTTGGAATTTCCTGAGCAATGAGAGCAATGAGGACATCTTTTGTCAGAATATTGTCTTTTGTCCTCAATTCCTTGCACTGCTTTATAAGGGTGCAATAGGTTTCTTGTTATTCGTAACATGTCCCTTTTCACCACATCTGGGTTTGTGTCAGTGAGGCAGCTTTTGGAAAGATGGGACTGGTTGCCAGGAGAATCAACTATGAGTAGAGAGTTGGAGCTTTCATTCCTAACCCCTGCCCTCCAAGGACGGCAAAGAGTTGGAGGTTGAATCATTCACCAATGGCCAGTGATTTATTCCATCATGCCTGTGTAATGGAGACTTTAAATAACAAACAAACAAAAAGTGAAAAGGATGGAGTTCAGAAAACTTCTAGGTTGGTGAGCACATCCACATCCCAGGAAGGTGAGGCATCTCTACTCCACAGGAATAGAAGTCCGGCACTTGGGACCCTCCCAGACTTTGCCCTATGTATCTCTTCATCTTGCTGTTTGTATCCTTGAATAAATGGGTACATGAAAGTAACTATTTCCCTGAGTTCTGTGAGCCACTCTAGCAAGTTAATCAAGCCTGAGGAGGGGGTGTTGGGTCTGTCATTATCCAGCAGACTAGCTTGAGCTTATTCACATGGTGGTGGCAGAGTTCTAAGAAAGTATGTGGGTACTCTCAAGGGTTGATGCCCTGGCATAAACCTGGCCCACTGTTACTTCTACTACATTCTGTCTCACAGTTCAAGGGATTGAGCCTCACAGGGAGACGATGGGAGACTACCATGAGACCATGACCTGAGCCAAAACCAAAAGTCAGATGCTAACCGACTGAGCCACCCAGGCATCCCCAGATTCTTCCTTATATTGTTCACAAAAATGTTTCTAAATGTGATAGCCTCTTGGAATAAAGGTAATCATTACAATTAATAATAATTTTATTGACATCTGATATCTTGATTTCAATAACAAAACCAGTTGTCCAAATATTCAGCTTTTGTCCTATATTAATAAGTCCTTTATTGGTAGATGTTTCACTTTTATTATTTTTTTTGGTTTAGTATTTTCCACACACAGCTTGCAAAACACTTAATGGCAACATAGCACTTATAAGTAAAATAATATTGAAAACTGAGTTATATGGTAAAATATATAAATTAGGAAATAAAAATCAAAGTTTTTGTTGTTAATAAATCAAATTTGGTAGGAGAATATATTAAAATTTTATAAGTTGAGTTCTAAACTTTTCTTTTTAGTCTCACGTATTTAGACCTAAAGATGAAGGAAGAAAAATTTTGATGGTAGTAATTCACATTGGAAAAACCAATGTATGAGTGTAGCACACATTATTATTCTAAATTATCACCTGATATGAACTTTTATGGCAAACATTTCTGTCCTCACCCTTTGTGTCCTTTAAGCTTCCTTGAAATATTTAAGAAATTTCCTTGACTATGCTGGATAAAGCATCCATAGTCAAAGTGAGGAGAAATTGAACACCGTGCCTTTAAGGAAAAGTTAAAATAAACTACAGTTTCTAGTATTATGGAGGAATATGGCTGAGTTTTCCCCTGCTCTATATCCTGGATATGTATCTGGATATCCTGGATATATCCTGGATAATATATTTTTTTCATGGAAATGCTTAGATAAACAAGCAACAAAGTATGGAGTTTTAATATCTAAAATCTAAATAGGATAATATATTTTTTTCATGGAAATGCTTAGATAAACAAGCAACAAAGTATGGAGTTTTAATATCTAAAATCTAAATAGGTAGTCAGAGAAGTAGAGCTCTGAAGCTGGCTTTGAAAATTGAGAGCATTTGCCAAATTAAACTAAAGGGTTATATTTTGTAGCTTCACAGGAATTAGGACCCAGGAGGAAAAAAAAAAAACACATGTAGTGCAGGGGATCTGGTAGGAGAGCCTCCCTTCAAAATACATTATCTGCAAAAGTCTATACCTTCAATTGAAGGTTAAATAAGAACATCCAGCCAGGGGACATACAGGAGTCAAAGTATACTGAGCGGTGGGGAGACAATGACCACAACGGAATCACCACCGATGAATGGAAAACACAGATGGTCCCTCCCTTGCGTTTATAGCCTGAAATCATCTAATCTGGCTAGTTCCAAAACTAATAAATATTAGTATTTAGCTTAGAACTATGGCAGACACTACTGGTTTGTTCCATTTTGTTGTGCAAATTTCTTTCCGACAGTAGAGTGCAGTGTTTAATTGCTTACGGGTGACTCTCGAATGAGTGTGCCTGAATTTAAATCCTGGTTCTATTTTCCTACTACCTATGTGATTAGACTAAATTATATAATCTCCCTTTGCTTTGCCTTCCTTATTTGTAAAATAAGAATTAAATGAATTATTATTTGAAAAGTTTTTAGGACATTGCTTGACACATAGTACATACCACTTAATTGCTATTTCAAAATTTAAGTATATTTATATTATAAATAATGCATGCAATCATGGAATGAACAGTATTATAATCAGGAAAAAATATGACAGAAACTTGCGTTCTGGACCAATTGGCTTGGCAAATTAGTTTTTTATTTTAATTGATCATGAAACTTAATATGACAAGAAGCATCTTTTGTCAAATCAAGTATTTGAAACATTTATCTGATAATATTTCATCTTAAACTTCACTATTGAGTAAGGTAGTTATATCATTTGATTTAATCTAAGTGTTTAGATTACATTTAGTTGACAAACTAATACCAGAAATAATCCATTTAAATAATTTTCTGAAAGGTAAAAAATTATGCCCACAGATTATTATTAAAAAGCAATTAGAATATTATACCAATGAAGAAAAAAATAATTTAAAATGTTGTTCTGTCAAAATCTTTATTGAATCAACAGTGAAACAAAAGTATATACATGCATAATGATAGTGTGTAATTAGCAATTTAAATATTGAATTTACTACTAC
Source organism: Herpailurus yagouaroundi (assembly GCF_014898765.1). NCBI lineage: Eukaryota > Metazoa > Chordata > Mammalia > Carnivora > Felidae > Herpailurus > Herpailurus yagouaroundi. Next base: position 56,470,324 of record NW_024412400.1, read on the forward strand.
CAGGAATTAATTAATGAGTTTAGCCCAGAAGCAATAATAGAAGACTTTATAAAGTTGTGGAAATGAAAAATCCAAGTGATTTAGATTCCTTTGGAAGACCATATGTTTGCATTTTAATGTCTCTTGAAAATTATACTTGAATGACTGTTGCATCTCTATACAGGAAATGAAAAACTTTATGAATCAATTATAATACATTGTTACATAATTAAACTTAAACTTATTTCAAAGTCAGCTTTAAGAATAATCCTTAAAGCTTATTTAGTTAATATCATTACAAACACATTGTAACAATCAGTTCTTATGAATAGTTGAGAGACAGCATTCTATGGATAAGTACTTCCATTTAAAAAGAGAACCACCTTGGGGCATCTGGGTTGCTCAGTGAGTTGCGCCTCAGACTCTTGATTTCAGCCTTGGCCATGATCCCAGGGTTGTGGGATTGAGTCCTGTGTCTCCCTCTGCACTGAATGGGGACCCTGCTTAAGATTCTCTTTCCCTCTGCCCCTCCCCTGGTCACATTAGCATGCTTACAAGCTTGCCCCTTCTCGTTCCCTCTCTCTCTCAAATTAAAAAACAATAAAATAAAATAATTAAAGAAAACACCCAAGAGTGTTGCTTTTTGAAATCCTACAATTCACTAGGTTACTGTTTACAAATTGGTTAGACATGTGGCAATATATGAGAAGCTAAATTTATATCATACTGATTAAATAAACAAACCTCTCAGTTCTAATGAACAATTAATTTCTTTCTAAAGTAGAAGAAAGTGGAAAGAGGAACAATTTCCTATGTGGTTACAACTGTAACAAAATACCATAAAGTTGCTCCTAATATAGTTGAATTCCCTTAATGTCTTCTTTCAAGTGCAATTTACAATATGAAACTACTAATGATTTTAGAAAGTATAAATTATAGGCTGATGTAAATTCTTGATTCTAAATAAATGGACTTTAGATTGTATTGAAACTGTTTTGATATCATTGACAGGAAAACTAATCACTTTCTGTTTTAACAGCAAAATATAAACTAATTGGAAAATGTAAAATGTTATTTGCGATTAAATTAAATTTTGAAAAGAATACATTTATACTCTATGATAGATAACTCACAGGAAATTTAATATCCTCGTAAATACTGATATAAGTGGCATATCTTTGTTTGCCGACAGCTTAGCCTTCAGATAGAAAAAATAAGTTATTCTATCAGACAAATTTCATCCTAGCCCTAAGCCATCTTTCCCCCCCTTTGTTTAATAATAGTAGCAATACTGTTGAAGGACATGGAATGAATGCATTCACATACCGTTATGGCCCCAAATCAGAACAACTGTGGTTTTCCTAACTTGAACTCTTAGAATGTCAGGGATTTTTTTTTTCCAAATTTGATTATCAGTAGCATAAAGTTACTAAATTCAGTGGTGTTTGTTTTTACAACATTTTTTGGGTGAAGGGTGACAGGAACATAGCAGTGATATTATTTTTCCTTTTAAAAATTGGTGTGGGGAAATACAATGTAAACTGGTTAATAAAATCCAAATAGAACAACAACAAAAAAAGAAGTGCATTTATTTTAGCCAGACTCTTTTCCCTTCTCTATCATACTATGACATTTGCTCTGGTGTGAAGGTATATTCATCTATATTTATATGTATGTTTATGTATATGCATATATATAAATTTTATATATAGTTATATGTTATACACATCTATTCCATAGATTCAAATAGGCAACAATGTTTAGAGATATAGTTTAGCCTCTTTAATTTTTTTTAACATTTATTCATTTTTGAGAGAGAGAGAGACAGAGCGTAAGTGGGCGTGGGGCACAGAGAGAGGGAGACACAGACTCTGAAGCAGGCTCCAGGCTCTGAGCTGTCAGCATGGAGCCTGATGTGGGGCTGGAACTCACAATCCATGAGATCATGACCTGAGCCGAAGTCGGACCCTTAACTGACTGAGCCACCCAGGCACCCCTGGCCTCTTTGAAACATAGACAAATTGAATAGGAATGATAGTGCCGGCTTGGAAAACTACAAAGACTGGGGAACAAGGAAATTTTTCATTTTTTTATGCTAAAAATCAAAAGCTCTCCAAGAAAAGAACATGTAGAAAGGCAGAAATAGTAGTAGAAAATAAGAACCATCTGGAAGTATTCCATATCTGTATCTTGGGCAGCCAGAAAGTGACTTTGATTGAAAGGTGACAGGAGAACCTTGGGATCATTCTAGTCTAAGGGCAGGCAAAAAGACCTAATCCTCATGTCCTTGTTGGAGGAACAGGGCAGAAAGGCAGAAGCTCAGAGTCCTGGGAGAGTTTCTTGGATTGATAATTGGACCAAAATAAATCTCAATTTAACAGAGCTGGATAAAGTGGTGGAAAGTAGAGGAGGGGTACACATCACAGTATTAAGCTAAAGAGCTCAAAGGATGCCACAGATGGTGACAGGCATTGTTTGAGTAATCCCGGAGTTTTGTCCAAGTAAACCAGGCATAACGAGTAGAGCAAGTAGAGATTTACACACACACACACACACACACACACACACACACACACACACACATACTTCAGTAATGTGTTTCAGTAGGTGGAATGTGAAAAACAGGTTTAAATACTTTTGCATCTGTGGAAAACTCTGTCTTAACCTCTAGGCTAATAATCTGAATGGGAAGGCCTGTTGTGCAGTGACAGAAGTGGTGGCTAGGAAATGCGCACATGGAGTTCCTGAGAGGAAATGACCTGTGTCTAGGACAGCAACTTTGTAAGCTGATGGATTCAGAAGAGAAAGACATAGCATTGTTTTGTTAAAGGCCAAACCGAAGAAACCAAAGAAGTCATAGCCTTGCTTTATCTTTGCACATGTGAAGGATTTTGTGAACAGTATGGCTTTCCTCATAGAAGTTAAGCCCTCAGTTTTTTCCTTTAGTAGCTATGTAAACTTGGATGTATTACTTAAACACTGAATCTCTGCTTCATCGTCTGTAACTGGAGATAACGATTCTCAGAGTTTTTGTAAGATTTGAAAGTGCTCAATAAGTATTCTTAAAAAACAGATTTAAAGAACATAAAGTATTGTTATATTGTGAAACATGAATTATAAATTAATGCAATTTTAGTATATGTGTTGCTGACGTGAGCACTAAATTAGTACAACTTACAAGTAAGTCAGATGGAAACATTTTCTTTCGTGAAAATACTCAGGTATATATTTTGTATAATTCATCAACACTCCTCTTTAGGCCATGTTTTACACCAATCAAATTCATTGTATTGCAATTTACTCTTAGAATGGGCCTGGGATTAATTTTTTTGTGATCATAGAATTTTAAACCCAATTATGTGTTAATTTGCTTAGCTTGATTTATTTTGTGAATAATTGCTTCTGCAAGACTTTTGTTTCATTAATGCTCGGTATGGGTAGTATTTTTTATTCCCTAAACCCTTAGCTGACTGAGCCACTCAGGGGCCCTATCCCTTGGAATTCTGATTTATTTTTTTCTGATGGTGATGAATCTAATTAAATCAGTCGTGAAAAGTAGGTCCCAAGATTGGTGTTTTTCAGTGCCCCCTGTATAGTTCTAACGACCAATCGGGTTTACAAATCACATTCTGGGAGAGGTCCTGAAGGTAACCATGTCTGGCAAGAAAGTCATGATAGCACAGCACTGGCGTGAAGTGAATGGTTATAAGCTTCTGGGTTCCCAGATCTCGTGTTGCAAGGATCCAGATGTTCTTGTATACCTGGCAGAGGGTGTGAAAGTATTGAGTGGGCTTTGATTTTACAGAGGTCCTTCCTTCAGAGGATAGGCTTAGGCAGGATCCTGATGACCAATAGCAGGTATGGCAAGAGATTAGTAGTAGATGCCATTAAATGTCAAAAAGAAGAGAGATCATGATTTGGAAGACCTAGTCCAGGATATCCACCCAATCCAGGGCTCAGAGTCACTAATGGTGACATCATGACCTGAGCTGAAACTAAGAGTAGGACACTCAACAGACTGAGCCAATCAGGTGCCCCAAAGATTTCAGTACTCTTAAAATTTTATCTAGACATAGTACTTGAAATTTTCTCTTTGCTTATAACAGTAACCACAGTATTGTTACCTGTAGATGTGGTATTATATTAGCTCACACATAGATCAATCATTTCAACATTTCTTAATCTTTGTTTATAGAGGTAGAATTAACTCAGTGTGTCTCATTAGGGCTTTATTTTTTTCAGAGAAAAGATTAGGAAAAGGATTAACAGATGTAGAAAATCATGAAAGGTTAAGTCTCTACTTCTAAGTAATTTGTAGATACATTCCCACAGTTTTCAAAATAGTGTGTGTCACAGAAATTATTATACGGAATCAAAGTGTGTTAGAACCATAAGGGACTCTCAGATTTGGTCCCCTATAATCTCCTCAAATATTTAATCAATGTGTAATTACAGATAGAAGGATGGAGTAACTTCATGGAAGTCACAGAATGTATTAGTGACAGCATTAAGTCTTTTGGTTTCATTCATTTATTTGTGCGTATATTCCTTCATTCAGTTTTGTGTTTATTTATGCTTAAGAAATAGGATACTGATGTCACCAAGGCCTTTGAAAATCTCTGTGTATCCATCCATTCACAATCAGATCCCATGCCTTTGACTCCAAGGACAATCACTAATTTGAATGTCGTGTTAGCCCCTTGTTTTACTTCGTAGTTTACTATATATTTATTTACTAGTAAAACATATGTTAGTTTTGCAAGTTTGGGAACTTTATGTAAGCAGTGTCATATACATTGTATCCCTCTGAAATTTATTTTATCACTAAACATCATATTTTTCAGATGCAACTATAATAACGTATAGGATGTAGTCCACTTTTACTGCTGCTCAGTATTCTGTTTATGGATACACCACTATTCATTCTTCCTTCTCCTTTCAATATGCATTTTGGGGGTTGTTTCTAGTTTCTTGTCATTAAAAGCACTGCTGTTATCATTCTTGTTTAGGTCTTTGGTTAACAAGGGCAAGGGTCTCTCTAGGTTATACACTTGATGTGGATTTGCTGGGTCAGGGTATGATCTTGTAAAGTTTTACTAGGTTATGTGACATTGTTTTCCAGAGTTACTGTATCAAGATTCTCTCCCATTTGTAATAAATGATTTGCAATAAACTGATGCCCTGTATCCTAACCTAATCTTGTCATTGTTTAACATTTTAATTTTGTCAACACGGTGTGTTTGCAATCATTTCTTACTGTTGCTTTAAGTAGCACTGCCCTTAATTTTAATGATATAGTTCCTCTTATATTTATTGGCCATTCATATTTTGTCTTCTGTGGAATATCTATTTGTTTTACCTATTGTACTGCTTCATTTCTTATAGACTTGTATGAGTTATTATTTGTTTGGTGATTTATATGGTAAATATAATCTCCTTATCTTTGCCCTGTTCATCAACACTTATAAGGATAATCACATTTAAAATACTCATTTTATATGAATGAAGCATTCTTAAATAGGCCTTAATTTAAAAAGAAATTATACGCAGTTGATAAGCAGGGTAATTTAGGAAGGAAATAAACTTTCACTGCAGGAAAGCCTATACTGATATCTTAAGGCAAACTTGAAACTGTTAACATTAACTGTTCCATTTTGTTAAGGTTTAAAAATTTTTGCCTTGACTATGTTTAATGCCATAACTGTATCACATTTCTAAATAAGGAGCAGTCCCTGGGAATGTAGGTGCAATATGTTAGTAGCCAAATCTACTTCATGAAAATAATAAGGTGCTCCCTAATATTGCCTTTAAAGGAGAATTTTGGTATGTCCTCTTTAATTTTTCTGATGAATGCAAGTGGGAGAGATGAATGAGGGAATCTCTGGTTATTGGCAAATGTTCAGATGGAAGATTTCCAGGTTTGCATCTCTCTTTTTCTGGGTGAACTTACTGTTTACCTATTTTCATGTTTCGCAGCATTTCGCTCCACCCCCTCACCTCCCTGCCCATAACACCTGTTTACATCCTGAACATTTTTTTTGTGTTGTTAAAATATGGAACTTTTGTTAATTTTGAATATTTGTTTTTCTCTATACTTTTCTGGTTTTGAGAGAAGACCTGACCATCACTTTATCTTTTATTTTGTAACAGACATTTTTGCAAAGATGAAAATGCTGATTCCTATTGTTTTGTGATTTAAAAAGAAATAAACTCACTTAGCTGTCAGACAGTAGTGATCTTCAGTCAGCATTAGGCCAACAAAGATTCAAATTTGTGACCTGAAGGTGATAATCTTGAGTTTCCTTCACCCCGTAGCAATCCCAGGAGGTTATATCTCTATCATTTGATTGTCTTAAACTGAGTCCTAACAGTTTCATTTTTATGTCAAATCTTATCTTTTTTTTTTTTTGGTAACTGAAAACTTTAAGTCAAGTAAAACTATTTTTTAAAATTGTATCCTTTTGTAAATAAAACTTTGTATCAATGGATTTTAACTTATTTAGGGAATGGTATTCATCATTGCTATACATTTTATGGGGAAAATATTTTCTTTGTGAAAACATGGGAATATAATTACTTAGAAAAAAATTAGTACTTCTGTGAATTAAGTATACATTATACAATGCTTTGATTACAACACTTTTATTTTTTATTTATTTATTTTTAAAAAATTTTTTTAGCGTTTGTTTATTTTTGAGATAGGGAGAGACAGAGCATGAACGGGGGAGGGTCAGAGAGAGAGAGGGAGACACAGAATCTGAAACAGGCTCCAGGCTCTGAGCAGTCAGCACAGAGCCCGACGCGGGGCTTGAACTCCCGGACCGTGAGATCATGACCTGAGCCAAAGTCGGATGCTTAACCAACTGAGCCACCCAGGCACCCCCTTGTTTTTTTTTTTTTTTAATACAACACTTTATTTTTAAAGTTTATTTATTTTGGAGAGAGAGCGTGTGTGAGCAGGGGAGGGGTGGAGAAAGAGGAAGACAGAGAATCCCAAGCATGACAGCACAGAGCTCTACCTGGAGCTTGAACCCTTATACAATGAGATCATGACCTAAGCCCAAGTCAGACGCTTAACCACTTAACCTACTGAGTCACCCAGATGCCCTATGATTACAACCCTGTTTCTTGAATGAGTTAAGCCTGTGTACAAATATTGGCTCCCTGCATTTCACCTTTATGATCCTTAGAAGTTAATTTCTCTGAGCCCCATTTCCTAATCAGTAAAATGGGCTTCGTAGGAAACAGCATCATAGAGTGTTTTTGACCATTAATCGGATACTGGTTATGAACTGAAAGACTTTAAGAAAGGAGACTTCTGCATTTGGTATCAATACAGGGCTGTAGTTAGCAGTTTGCCAGCAACAAGTTAGGAACAACTTAAATGTCCATCAGAAAGGGAATACACGTCTAAAATACCAAATTTTATGCTATGGACTACTATCTGGCAGTTGAAATGGCAGACATATTCTATATTAACACCAGAAATAGAAAAAGATATATAATGTTAAATAGGAAGGCAAGTTAATGAGAATAGTCACAGGAACGTACACACAAAAACTCTATATATTGTGTCTGAATATATTTATATGTGGCAAAAAATAGGAACTAGAAGGATACATGCTAAATGCCTTATGGTAGTTCTTTTAGGGGTGTTAATGAAGAAATGGACTGGGGGTGAATGCAAATAAGACTTCAATTTTTGTGTGTATAATTTTTTTCTTAAAAAATTGGAAGCAAAAATATACACACGTGTATATATTCTAAGATACATAAACATACACATATATACTAAGTGTGTATGTGCATATTTATATGCATAACAAAATAAAAACATAGGACAAAAGAGATTTGGGGGTTAAAATCTAAAAATGATAGTCCTAAAGAAAAGATTCATACTTGTCTCCTCTTTCTCCTCCCCTCTTCCCTCTCTACTTCACTCTCCTTACCACTTTGACTTTTTAATTTCATAATTCATTTTCAAAGAGATGGTGTATGTTATTCTATTTCCACACTGGATATAGTCTTTTGAATCCAATCCTTTTAACTTTGAATAATATACCCTCATTTGAGTTCACCACTATTTATGTATACCTTTCCTTAATAATAAAATTTCACTGCTGTCTTCAATGGTGCACCTGCTAAGCCTGACTGTGGAAAGGCTAGGACACTTTCTGTATGATGTTAGAAGTATCTGCAAAGTGATTGCACCTATTTATTCCCCCACCAGTGGGTATGAGAGCTCCCGTTTTCCTCACATCCTCACCAACACTAGGTATTATCAGTATTTTCATTTGGCCACCCTTATGTTGAGACATTACATTTATCTCCTTGTTTTTATTTGCATTTCCTTAATTAACAGTGAGTCTGAACACATATAAGTTTCTTATGTTTATTCACCATTTAGCTTTCTTCTGTAATTTGCCTTTTAATATCCTTTTTCCCATTTTCATTTTGAGTTAACTGTATTTTCCAAATTGGCTTTGAGGTCTATTTAAAAGGCATTTTATAAGCTCATACTTTGTCTGTTACATCTTGCAAGTACTTTCCATCTGCGTCTTTTTTTCAAAACTTTGAGCAGTTTTTCTTGTTTTATATCACACCGGTACTTTTAAGTGAACAAATGTATGAATGTTTTCTTTTAAGGTTTATAGCTTATTTTCCCTTTTCAAAAAAATAATTTTATACATCTGGATGATAAAGTCATTTTTGTAGTTAATTAAAATGTTACAAAGTTTTATTTTTTTACATTTGGATTATTAATATATCTGTAGTTTGTTATGTACTTGTTAATACAGATGTAATTTTTTCATTGAGAAAAATATTTTGTACTAATGCATTAAATTAATAATCTGTCTTCCATACTGCTATGAATACATTTTTACCTGTAAGTGTATAATTGGGTCTTCTTGGAAATCTATTGGATTCCATAGATCTGTTTGCCTGTATGTTACTGGTTTCATACTATTTTAATTATCATTTTCTACTTAAATCTTGGTGTGTCAGAGCCAGATCTATTCAGTATTTTTCTGTTTCAAAGTTGACCATTCATGGATAATGACTCTATTTCACAAATTTAGACTCAGCTTCTTAGTTCCATGAAAATTCAATTTAAATTTTCATAGTAACATCAATGAATTTATAGATTATGTTTGGGAAAATCGGCGTGTAACTATTATTTACTAATACATTAGTGTCTTCAATTGTTCATAGTCTGTACTACGATCATTAATAATAACATATTTTCCTTCATAAATTTCTTTTGCTTATTTAAAAATGTAATACAAGGTGCTTGTAAATAGTTGTTTTTTTGTCATATTTTTCTATTGCGCTTTCTAATTATGATTGCTAATGGAAAGGAATGCCATTGATCACACAGATCTTCTATAGTGTAGTCTTACTCAACTCTATGGTCAGCTCTAATAGTTTGTACATGGATTTTTTTTTCTTTCTATCTTTAGGTCTTTATTTATTTTTCATGGCCAAAAAATACCAGAAAATAATAAACATAACTGGAGATTGTGGACAACCTTGTCTTTACTTGAAATGGAATTCTGGTTTTATATTAACTTTGCTATTGATATTTTAGGAAAATATCTTGTATCAAGTTAGCAAAGTTTCTCTCTATTCCTAGTTTGACATACATTGCTTTTCCATCAGAAATGGTTATAGATTTTAAAAATTGAGCATATCATAGCTTCTCCCTTAATGTTCTAATTTGGATAATTACCACATTGATAAATTTTTACACTGAACAATTTTATGCATGAATGAAATTTGATATACTTACTTATGTATGGCTTGATGTAATTTGTTGTTATTTTGTTTAGGATTTCCACAGCTTCATTCATAAACAATAGTAGCCTATAATTTTATTTTTTTGTGATGGCTTTTCTGTGAGGGTTACTGTAGTCTTGAAAATGAGTTAAACAGCCTTACTCTTCTTTTTCTATTTTCTGAGTTCTAAAGCTGTTAGTATGTAAAAAGGACCTTCACTTTTTGGATAGATTTGTGATAGCAAAATCATGAAACACCTGGATCCTAGTGTTTTTGGAAGGGAGAATTTAGACGAAGGATTTAATTGCTTTAATAGAAATTGTCAGAAGCACTTGACTAGCTTACTTGCTAGAGCATGTGACTCTTGATTTGAGGTTGTGAGTTCAAGCCCCAGGTGAGGGATAGTGTTTACTTAATTTTAAAAAAAAACTAAAAAAGGAAATTGTCTATTCGTATTTTTGTATCAGTATTGAACATTTTAATAAAAATATTCTTTCTTGTCTAAGTTTTAAGATGCAATGGCAAATTTTGCTCAGTGTATGTACATATGATTTTTTATTTATTTGCTGTTTTTGGCCATATCCCTCATATTCTTAATGCTTTGTGTGTATCTTCTTTCTTTATAGCAAGATTTTATCTATGTTAATAATTGTATTTTTTTTTTTTAACATTTATTCACCTTTGAGAGACAGAGCACATTGGGGGAAGGGCAGAAAGAGAGGGAGACAAAGAATCCAAATCAGGCTCCAGGCACTGAGCTGTCAACACAGAGCCCCATGTGGGGCTAGAATCCATGAACCGTGAGATTATGACCTGAGTCCAGGTTGGACGCTTAACCAACTGAGCCACCCAGGTGTCCCAATAGTTGTCTTAAAAGACCCCATCCTATGCTTTTTTGGTAATCTCTGTTGTGCTTTTGTTTTATATTTTATTCATTTTTTATTATATTAATTTTTCTGTAACATTTCATCATAAGATGTACCTATTTCATTCTTATTTTTTTTCTTATAATTTTATTGTATAATGTATGCAAATAAGTTTTTAAATCTCTCCCTGACTACCATTTTAGGTGAATTACACAGATTTTGAGGCATAAGGTGTTAAGATTTTCATCTAAACTGATTGATACTGTTAGTGTTCAATCAATTGTTATTATTATTATTATTATTTTACTGGTCAGTCACACAAAATAATTCAAACATACTTAAAACATTTTATAGTTACTTAATAGAATGAGATTAACAATAAAAATTAAAATAAAAAACTTTCATCAATTTTTCCAGAAAATTCCAAGGCTCCTTTTTTTAAATTTATTTTTTATTTTTTTAATTCAAGTAGAATTATCATAGAGTGTTATACTAGTTTCAAGCATATAATACAGTGATTCAAAAATTCTATACGTTACTCACTGCTCACCACCATAAGTGAACTCTGTGCCCCAACACACCTCCCCTCTTGTAACCACTGGTTTGTTCTCTACACTTAAGAGCTATTTTTGATTTGTCTATTTTTCCTCTGTTCATTTGTTTTGTTACTTAAATTCCACATATGAGTCAAATCATGTGGTATTAGCCTTCCTCTGACTGACTTATTTCACTTAGCATCATACCGTCTAGGTCTATCCATGTTGTTGCAAATGGCAAAATTTAATTCTTTCTTATGATGGAGTAATATTCCATTGTGTGTGTGTGTGTGTGTGTGTGTGTGTGTGTATACATACATACATATCGCTTTTCTTTATCCATTCATCTATCAGTCGGCACTTGGGTTGCTTCCATAATTTGGTTATTGTAAATAATGGTGCAATAAACATAGGGTGCATATATCTTTTTGAATTATCATTGGGATGTATTTTGGGTAAATAGCCAGTAGTGGAATTACTACATCATATGACAGTTCTATATTTAACATTTTGAGGAACCTCCATTCTTTTTTCCACAGTGACTGGACAAGTTTGTGTTTCCATGAACAATGCAGGAGGGTTTCTTTTTCTTCATATCCTTGCCAGCATTTGGTTCTTGTGTTTTTGACTTTAGCCATTCTGACAGGTCTGAGGTACTATCTCATTGTGGTTTAATTTACATTTTCCTGATGATTAGCGATGTTGAATATCTTTTCATGTGTCTGGTGGCCATTTGCATGTCTTCTTTGGAGAAATTTCTATTCATGATGAAATTCATTCTGCCCATTTTTAAATTGCATTATTTGGCTTTTTGGTGTTGACTATAAATTCTTTATGTTTTTGATACTAACCCTTTATTGAATATGTCATTGCAAATATCTGCTCCTATTTAGTAGGTTTTCTTTTTGTTTTTTTTTTTAATTTTTTTTAACGTTTATTTATTTTTAAGAGAGAGAGAGACAGAGCATGAATGGGGGAGGGTCAGAGAGAGGGAGACACAGAATCCGAAACAGGCTCTAGGCTCTGAGCGGTCAGCACAGAGCCCGATGCGGGGCTCGAACTCATGGACCGTGAGATCATGACCTGAGCCGGAGTCGGCCGCTTAACCAACTGAGCCACCCAGGCGCCCCTAGTTTTGTTGATTGTTTCCTTTGCTGTGCAGAAGCTATTGGTTTTGATGCAGTCCTAATAGTTTATTTTTGCTTTTGTTTCCCTTGCCTCAGGAGACATATATAGAAAATGTTGCTACAGCCGATGTCAAAGAAATTACTGCCTGTGCCTTGTTCTAGGATTTTTATGATTTTGGGTATCACAGTTTGGTCCTTACATTGTTTTGAATTTATTTTTGAGTATGCTGTGAGAAAGTTGTCTGGTTTCATTATTTTGTGTGTAGCTGTCCGGTTTTCCCAACATCATTTGTTGAAGAGACTTCTTCCCATTGTTGCCTCCTTTGTTGGAGATAATTGACCATATAGTCGTGGGTTTATTTCTAGGCTCTCTATTCTGTTCCACTGATCTATATGTCTGTTTTTGTGCCAGCAACATATTGTTTTGATTACTACAGCTTTGTAGAATATCTTGAAATCTGGGATTGTGGTACCTTCAGTGTTCTTCTTTTTCAAGATTGCTTTGGCAAGTCAGGGTCTTTTGTAGTTCTGTATAAATTTTACAAACATTCATTCTAGTTCTATGAAAAATGCTGTTGCTTTCTTGACAGGTATTGCATTGAATGCATAGGTTTCTTTGGGTACTGGACATTTTAACAATATTAATTCTTACAATCTTTGAACATGAAATATCTTTTTATTGTGTTATCTTCCATTTCTTTCATCATGTTTTATAGTTTTCAGACTACAGAACCTTCACATCCTTGGTTAAGTTTATTCCTAGGTATTGAATTATGTTTGGTATAATTATAAATGGGATTGTTTTCTTAATTTCTGTTTCTGCTACTTCATTATTAGTGTAGAGAAATGTGACAACTTTTGTGGTGCCTGGTTGGCTCTGTCAGTTAAATGTCTGACTCTTGATTTCTGCTCAGGTTATGATATTAGGGTCATGAAATCAAGCCCTGTTTTGGGGCTTCATGTCCAGTGTGGAGTCTGCTTAAGATTCTTTCTCACCCTCTACTGCTCATTCTCTCTCTTGCTCTCTCTCTCTCTGTAAAACAACAACAACAACAACAACAACAACAACAACAACAACAACAACAA
>NW_024412400.1:56483704-56490348 GCF_014898765.1 Herpailurus yagouaroundi
CGGACCGCGAGATCGTGACCTGGCTGAAGTCGGACGCTTAACCGACTGCGCCACCCAGGCGCCCCTGAAAGTTATTTTTAACGAGAATATTTCCTTTTATTAAAATATTGGGGAAATATTTTCACTTTCCATAGATTAGTTATGTTATGATTCCATTTAGAAAAAAAGTTCCATGTAAAACTTTCTATGTATTACATTTATAAAATATAAGTACATGAATATTTTGGGTTTTGCTTTTTATCTCATGCTGATTCTTAACTTGTGACTTCTGGACCTTGAAAGATTATGTTTCATGATCTGCCTTTAGAGACTCTTTCCCCAGTAACTCAAGTTTAAGCAGAGAATTGTTGTTAACTTTATCTTAAATGCAGCTCAATATTGTATGCAGAGGCCATTAATACATCACTGTATCATAAAAGTTGAATGAAAACATTATTTTAAAAATGGCTATGACATGATCCAAAGTCCTGTAATTCATGGTTTTACCTTAATTTACTCCTTAAGTGATAGATGCTTTTGTTTTTGGTTTTGTTTTGTAAACTTTAAGAATGAAAACAACACAATTTTTAAAGGAACATAATTAATTTTAATGGAAATGACATTACTTTATACACTATCAAAACAAATTCAGGAAATTCATCATTTATGTCCTCTGTTTTTCTTATTTCTCATCATTAGCTAGGCATAAGGCCTCAAATGAAATACATTCTCATCAGTCTTTCACTGACAGGCCACTTTTATCAATTGCATGCTGTGCTTGTATGCAATAGATCAGTATGTGTGAACTTGACACTTTCATCACAAGATGACTCCTGTTGAAATGTTGTCTCTGTGAGTCACAAGAACTATATACTAAAATTACAGCAGGGGCTCTGACTTTTGAGAGTTCACCAGAGAGATAATTGAATGAAACTGTTCACCTTCAAAAAGGAAATTCTATCAACATTTGGAATGGAGGCCAATAAACGATAGCATGAAACTTAGTTTACTCGGCATTCTTTTTTAAAAATATTTATTTATTTTTGAAAGACAGAGACAGAGTGAGGGAAGGAAGGGGAGGGGCAGAGAGAGAGAGAGGGAGACAGAGAATCCTAAGGGGGGTTCATGACCTGAGCTGAAATCCAAGAGTCAGATGTGCTTAACCAATTAAGCCACCAGATGCCCCTACTTGGCATTCTGATAAGGATAATAAATGCCCTTTTTTCTTTGGAAGAATTAAAATTGAAGTGATGAGATAAGAATCATATAAGCACCAGCTCTTTTTCTAAACAGGCTAAGGATTTTTAATATTAAGTTCTATCAAGTTATATTTTATTAATCATCTATTATATACCAGGGACTCTGCAAGATTCTGGGATACAAATATGACCTGTTCCTGTCTTCAGAGAGTTCATAGTCACTTATGATAGCTATTTAAAGAGATATTAACAATTAGTTGTAATAAAATTTTTGACTAATGAGAGTTGAAACATACTATGTATTCGTGTGAGAACAGAGAAGAGCATGTTCCAGGGCTTTAAGAAGGGATGATGGAAAGCCTTGCGAGAGAAAGGAAGATTAAGCAGACACATGAAGGACTTTCCGTCAATACTTACAAGCATGGAGCTTAACATTTCTGAAGTGTTCAAATTAGCCTGCATTTGTGATATCCCTTTCCTCTTCTCCTCCTCCCTCCCTGGATTGGTTACGCTGTCCATGAACTCTGCCACATGGATCTAAAATAAAACTCCTGGATGCAACCTGCTTTTGGAAAGGGCTCTTGGGCACATTCATGTCATTTCAAGCCTGAGGTGGAATGTGATGTGGGGACGTGTGTGCTGGAGCTGTTCTTTTAGTCTTGTGAGAGCTAATTACTAAATATTTAGGAATTTAGCAAGCCAGTTTGGGGAGCCTGAAATTTACCATAATTGTAGTATTTATACCATGGAAGTTGGTGCATTGCTAGAAATCAACCTCCCCATCCTTTCCCATAACTGATTTACCAGCATACCACTAGATATATCAAATGGGCCAGAATTAATGGCCTAGGAAGGATAATATTCTGAAATCCACTCAAACCAGTATTCTTATTTTTTTCAAGATTAATTTAGTGGAGCCATTAACGGTAGGAATGAGAGGAATGGAAAAGAATACATGTTATTGACAAGCTTGAACTTTTCTATATTAAGCAATGTGGCACTTTTCCAGACTTTCTTATTTCGCTTTAAAAAAAAAGAAAAAGAGGGGCGCCTGGGTGGCGCAGTCGGGTAAGCGTCCGACTTCAGCCAGGTCACGATCTCGCGGTCCGTGAGTTCGAGCCCTGTGTCAGGCTCTGGGCTGATGGCTCGGAGCCTGGAGCCTGTTTCCGATTCTGTGTCTCCCTCTCTCTCTGCCCCTCGCCCGTTCATACTCTGTCTCTCTCTGTCCGAAAAATAAATAAACGTTGAAAAAAAAATTAAAAAAAAAAAAAAAGAAAAAGAAAAGAAAGAAGGGAAAGAAGGAAATGTTGCTTACTGTATTGACCCTCTTTAGAAGACAGTTTAGCAAAATCCATAGTATCTAAAGCAGCATCTCGAATTTTGCTTTCTGATGAAATACTCCTCTACTTCTACTCCTATACTTATGGTCCAATGATATTTTGGGCCGTTTATAGAACTGATCCCAGAACTAGTCAAGATGGTCCCCAGATTAATTCCTCTCTGTTAAGAGATATCTGGCAGTGAGTAATGAGTCACGTGGCCTATCTGCTAGAACTGTCTTGGTTGCTGGTAGCTATTTTAAATGATAAATATTTTAAATTAATTTATAATGTTAATTGAAATATCTTTTATTTTACCTTTTCTATGCTTCTAATTTAGTGTTGCTATGCCTTTAATTCAATGTTGCCAGATAAAATACAATGCACTATTTTTTTGTTATTTATATGAAATTTAAATTTAACTGGACATACTGTATTTTCATTTGCTAAACTTGGCATTCCTACTCCTCTCTAAATTTCAGTCTGACCCTTAGACAGCAAGAGAATTTTGGAAAGTGTATAAACTTTCCAGATTTATAAATAGAAGGAAGTGGACATGAGGAAGGAGATGATCTTTTTAATCTGCTAGTTCTCTGGAAAGTTGCAGAGGCTTACAGGCTCACCTCTAAAATTCCTGTTTAAGAATGTATTTCTAGTATACTTTAAGTTTGGAAAAGGAGAACATCAAGTTTAAATTGGAAAACATAAACATCTTTCTCAGAAAAAAAATAATTTTCCTTTTTTTAATTGTTTTTATTTTGAGAGACAGAGACAGACAGAGTGCTCGTTGGGGAGGGGCAGAGAGAGAGGGCGACACAGAATCTGAAGCAGGCTCCAGCACAGAGCATGTGTCAGCACAGAGCACGACGCGGGGCTCGAACCCATGAACTGTGAAATCATGACCTGAGCCGAAGTCAGACGCTCAACCAACAGAGCCACCCAGGTGCCCCTCTCAGAGAGAAAATATATCATAATCCCTCCCCAAACAAATAAAACATAGGAATGAAAAAGGAAATAATCTAAACGTATAAAAATGCTTTATTTGGAAGGGAAATTTCTGGGTCATGATGTATGATTTAATGAAAAGTGTTTATACACTCTGCATTCATGTCATTACAAGAATTCTGATATATGAGGCTTGGAACTTATTAAAAATAACTTTTGTCTCAGTTTTCTAAGGCTTGCTCCATCGGGGTGGTACTTTGCAGTGGTAAATTGCAGGTTTCAGGCTCCATCTGCACGTGAATTCTCTCATTTCCTATCCATTTGTGTGCCTTTGTGCAAATGACTTAATTCTCTGGGTCATGTTTTGTCATCTCTAAAATAGGGTAACCGAAGCAATTTTCTCACAGAGTTCTTGTGGAAAACTAGGATATATAAAGCACTTAGAACACTGCCTGGACCAAGATGTGTACTCAGTGCACAGCAGACGTTATCATCGATATTACTTGATAAAGTAAAGCCTAGGTACCAAACAACCAACTGAGAAAAATGTGGACCTGGTTAATAAAGAGTGATTATGAACATTTACTAAATTCAAACAAACATAGGATTTTCATGATTTATATTAGTATCTTTGCAGTGAGTCCATGAAATAAATCGGGAATCAGGTGAAAAGTGTTCCATCCATTTGTTTCCGACAGCTTTCATGGAGTCTATCTTTTGTGGTGGGTGGTGATCAATTAATGGAAAGCCAAAAGAGTGTACTTTCAATGTTAAAATTTTTTTTCTTGATTGAGTTCATTTAAAAAAAATATTAGTACTAAGGATTTATTGAAATGTCTTGATCAGCACATTCCTTCCACTTTAATAATATATTTATAGAAGAAATGGCTAAACAGTCTATAATATCAGTACATTTTGTGTATTAAAACTGTTCAATAATACCAAAGTAAAGATCATAAATTGACTTAATTAAGAATAAAAGGGAGGCTTTTTAGCTGACATTTAACAATCACTGTTATTTTAGAGGAATGGCACTATAGAAGTTTACCAACCTGCTTTTTGTTCACCAACAGTGTTCTTACTTTAGCTAAGACACATTTGCATCGGATCCCCTTGGTGGAGAATGTACTACTTCTTTTCATTCAGTGCACATACACAAGATACAAGCAAGTATATTTTTTACCACTGATGAGAATACTACCACTGTAACTTCTTAAACAATACTAGCAACCACAGGGACACCGTAACATGTATATGATTATGAAAATAAGCATGGTGATTTCTCAATATGGGCCTTTTTAGAAAAAGGGGTGAGCCTGTTCAAGGTCCTCCTCCCTTTCTTTGGTAATTATTGGGAACATTTCTCCATGAGTTGTGGAGAATTACAAGCACAGTTCTATACTTTTAATTTAGAAGGTTTTTGTGTGGACCCAACATAATTTATTCACTAAACAGTTAAGGGGGAAAAAAGGAAAAGAAAAAGAAGGCTGGCTTATCCTAGTCCCAAATTGAGTGGATGTGTCATTCAAAATATATTATAGCTTTTAATAAAAATGTCTTAATCAGCCTTTGGCACAATTCTCAGTTTCTATGCCAGTTTCCCTTCATTTATTTTCATTTCTTTCACCCCACATGGCCCTATCCTTCTTTTCCTACCCTAATTCCGTTTGCTACAAGTTGAAAAGGTCTGGTGAAGATTCTATTTCTAGTAATTTTTTCCCTCATATTATAGGCTATAAAAAGCAGGGCTGAGCAAAAACTGACTTTGGTTCCTTATAATGAAAATGCTTTGTACTACCTGGTTGCATATAGGATTATTTTTATTATCCTTGTTTTTAAAATATTATTAGAATATTATTTTTCTATGAAATATTTGTAAGGTTAATTTTTTCTTGTTTAGTGCTGTATCTAGAAGAGTATGTATCCCATAGGCTGTGCTCAATAAATTTGCTGAAGTTATTAGTTGAATAAAACTATGTATTTGTGTTTTTGTTTTCAATCCATAAAAAAATTTCCCCAATTAAGGCTTTAAGGTTCTTTTTTGTCTATGTTAACTTTTTTAATAAGGATAATTTATTTTAGAAAAGAACCTATTGACATTTTCTGTCCTCAGTATGAATCACTTTTTTCATTTTCCATATATGTGTTCTTTTCCTCTATATTAGAGATTGCTATTTATCCTCTAATATCATTTTTGTATTTCTTAATGTTTTGTGAACAATTTGAAACATACATAGAGTAAGAGACAATGTTACAGAATGAGACAGAAATATTATAATGGACACCCCTGCTGATAATCATTCACCATATTCAACAACTAACATCATGATGAATTTTGTTTCACTTAGACCACCAACCACTTTTTCCCACTCTATCAATGGATTATTTTGAGGCAAATCACAAACCTCATCTCATCTATAACAATTTCTTATGAATTTCCAAAAAGTAGAAACTCTTTTTGAACATAGTTCCAGTAACATTGGCACACTTAGAATATGAACAGTAATTTCTTAATATTATCAAATATTGATTCATTGATCACATTTCCTCTGATTCTCTGATTTTTTTTTTCTTTGTTTCAAAAGCCATTTTTCTTTTCAGTCAGTTTTAATCATAATCCAAGTACCACAATGCCAGAATTGTAGTTGGCCTATGTATAGATTCAAATATTTTTTAAATGAGTATTTCTTAAATATATATTTCAGTATTAAGTTTTTAGGTGTTCCTATTATATGGAGGTTTATGTTTTATTCGTTTTTAGGCTTTATGTTTTTTTTTCTAATTTAACATTTATTTCTGAAATAACAATTTCTTTTATTTTCAATTATGTCCTGAGTCCTATCACCACACTTTGGATTATTCTAATTCTGACCTTTCTTTAATACCTTATATCATTTTCTTAATGTCTCTTAGTTTGTTTTTATATGACTTGCTTTTCACAAATTTTTGAGCATGTTTCTGATAAGCTTGTATTGTCTTTAGGAATGTGTTTTCCTCCTGTTCATTCTTTACTTTCCTTTCCTTTCCCTTTCCTTTCCCTTTCCTCTCCTCTCCTTTTCTTTCTGTTCCTTCCTTCCTTCCTTCCTTCCTTCCTTCCTTCCTTCTTTTCTTTCTTTCTTTCTTTCTTTCTTTCTTTCTTTCTTTCTTTCTTTCTTTCTTTTTCTTTCTTTCTTTCTTTCTTTCTTTCTTTCTTTCTTTCTTT
>NW_024412400.1:56490448-56504884 GCF_014898765.1 Herpailurus yagouaroundi
CAGGCTCCAGGCTCTGAGCCATCAGCCCAGAGCCCGACGCGGGGCTCGAACTCATGGACCGCGAGATCGTGACCTGGCTGAAGTCGGACGCTTAACCGACTGCGCCACCCAGGCGCCCCCCTCCTGTTCATTCTTTACTTTACTTTCCTTTCCCTTTCCTTTCCCTTTCCTCTCCTCTCCTTTTCTTTCTGTTTCTTTCTTTCTTCCTTCCTTCCTTCCTTCCTTCCTTCCTTCCTTCCTTCTTTCTTTTCTTTCTTTCTTTCTTTCTTTCTTTCTTTCTTTCTTTCTTTCTTTCTTTCTTTCTTTCTCTTTCAAGAGGGCATGTGCACTTGAGCAGGGGAGGTGCAGAGAGAAAGGGAGAGACAAAATCCCAAGCATGCTCCACACAGGTATCACAAACCACGACACTACGACCTGAGCTGAAATCAAGAGTCAGATGCTCAACTGACTGAGCCACCCAGGTGTCCCTGTTCTTTTTCTTTTAACAGCAACTTTGACCCAGTCCCTGTGTTATCCATTTTTACAAGCAATTAATTACCTGAATTAAAAAAAAAACATATTACAGAATTATTTTTCTAACTTCACATTTTAGAATTATGAGATCAGAGTGCTCTGGGCTCTGCAAACCTTCCTGTGGAACTATACAGAATGCAACTCTTCCCCTGCCAGCTGCCATTCTCCCACTGGTTATCCAAGCTTCACAGTGAGTACCTCTTAGCTTTTTTGAACCTCTTGGTCTAGTCAGATGTTCCATTGCTCCTTCTTGCACAGTTGTGGGAAAAACACAATTCCTGCTGTTGTCAGTGTTTGCCATTCTCTGATTGTATTTTAGAGCTAAGGGGAACATACTGAACTAGCTTTATTTTTGATGTTGTACATGGATTTTTGTTTTGCTATCCTCACTTCCTACACTGGTCATTAAATGAAGGGATACAGGTGATTGTTGAAAGAAAGGAAGGAAGGAAGGAAGGAAGGAAGGAAGGAAGGAAGGAAGAAAGAAAGAAAGAAAGAAAGAAAGAAAGAAAGAAAGAAAGAAAGACAGAAAGAAAGAGATTGTTGCTTTTGTCTTCCCGGAATCCCTGCCCCTTACGAAATTTATTATGAAATGTGTTCAGATGCCTAAAACACATTTTTGTGATCTAAGAAAGAAATTAAAAGGCTGAATTTTATTATTATACATTATTTTTAAAATATTGTGAAAAGTTGTAAGTACAAAAGGTATAAAGAATAATGCCTTAATATTCATGGGCCACTTCTCATTGTAGAAATGTATATCCTAACACAGTCTTAATATTCTTATTTTCTTTCTGTCTGGAAATAAGTACTTTTTTCTCATTTCTAAGCATTGTTTTATTCTTCAAATCCCATATAAATGGGATGATGTTGTTTTAAACTTACCTGAAAATTGAGTTTTTAACTCATTATTTTATGGTTATAGCTCATTTATTTTCATTGCTATACACAATTCCATTTTTTCAATACACTAGAGTGTTAGTTTTCCTATTCAGGTACCTGAGGTAGTTTCTGTTTTTTGTCTTTTCAAGATTCGAGTTATCTTTTCACATTCTTGTGCTTTTATTTATTATTCAGAAAACTTGAATTTTAATGTGATTAACTTCATCATTTTTTTAATGTCATTTTAGAATTTAGAATTTCTTGAGAAATTCTATCTACCCAGAGATCATAGAAAAAATTCCCTATGTGTCATTCAGAAGTTTTAAGTTGAATTTTCACATCTAGTTTTCTAATCATTCTGGAGTTGTTCATTGCATAACATAGGGATTCCTTTTTTTCCCTCTTTTATGAATAAGCAATTGTTATAGTATCATTTAAGTGTTCACCACTGATCTGTTGCAATCCAAAGTTTCATGTTTATTTGAGTCTGTTTCTGCAATAGTAAATTAGGTCCATTTATCTATTTCTTTGTTGGTGTGCCAGTGCTACAATGTCATAATCATGTATGTCATAATCAATGTCATAATAATGTCTCATTATATAGTAGTTCAAGCTCTACAAACATATGCCTTTCCTTGTAAATTGACTTGGCTGTTATTGACCCTTTGTTGAGTCCTAAAATCTTAGAATTAGCTTGTTAAGGTCCACATGCATATTCAAAAATCTTTTGTTACTTTGACTAGAATTGCATTGAATTGATAATATGTGGAGGAACTTTCAAGACATCATAAATTATTGAGTTTTCCATACATTAACAAGGCATAGTGTCAATATATGTGGGTATTTTCTGTATTATGTCAAGACTTCTTAAGCTTCCTTTATTAATGACTAATTATTTTCAGACTGTGCATGCTTCTATTAAATTATTTAGCATTTTAAACTCAAAATCTCTCTATATCTTCATGGAGCCTAATGTGAGTTGAATAGTGTCCTCCTCAAAAGGCGTATTGAAGTCCTAACCCTCAGTACTTGTGAATGTAACCGTTTTTAGAAATTGAGTCTTTGAAGATGTAATCAGTTATGGCAAGGTCATACTAAATATGGATAGACCCAAAATCCAATGACCAGTGTCTTCACAAGAAAGATTGAGGAGATACAGACAAAAACACATACATAGGGGAGATGGCTACATTGAGATGGAAGCAGAAAGTGACAAGCCAAGTGCTAAGGATTACTGGTACCCACCAGAAACTAGAAAGAGGTAAGACAGGATCCTTTACTACAGCTTTCCAAGGGAGTATGACTCTGCTGACAACCTTGATTTCAAGCTTCCAACATCCAAAACTGTGAGAGGATAAATATATTTTGTTTAAAGCCCCCCAGTTTATTGTAGTTTCTTATAACAGACCTAGGAAACTAATACAAAGTCATATTTTTGAGTGTAGCCTTTCACTTGTTATTATAAAAGTATTATAATCAATAATACTTAATTTCACTTTGATATTATTACTAATTTTATCAAGAGATTACATGTTATGTATGACAAAAAGTGAAAGACCACTGGGGGTATTTTGTGTGTGCCCACTATTTGCTGAGATCTATACTAAGTGCTGTACATGGATTACTTAATATACTATTCACATCAACTTTATGAGGCATTAACTTTTATAATCTTCTTATCTTATGGATGAAGGGATCAAAAGAGAGGGAGATTTCATTTCCCCCCTAAAGCTGGTTGAATAGCAGGGCCATAATTAAATCTTAGTTCTGGCTATCCTTGAGAGTTCTTAAACACCTACAATAACTACCTTTCCTTAGAAGGGATTCAAAGGTCATTACAAAGTAAAGGGGCATGGTTGTTAATCATGCTTAGAGATTTAATGAAAAAAATTGCATTCAAATAAATATCTCCCTAGAGCTCCAATGTAGGAAAGAGGGGCAGAAGGTTCTGGAACTGTGTCTGCTTGTCCTAATCATTCCCACTCTCAGCCTGACTCCCGTACTGCTCTATGGCCCCATGAAAAGTCAAGTCTTTTCAAGACATAGAATTGGAACTGACATCTTTGTTTTAGTAGTATGGAAAATGAGACTTATGGAGAAAAAGTGATTTGCCCACAATCGTTGTATCAGATCCTGACAGAACTGAGATCAATAGAAGTCCTACTGAGAAGGAGGAGACTAGCCAGCACTTTTTACAGCATAATTGATACGGGCCATCTGGGCTTCATCTTTTCTTCTCATAGATAAAATAGGAAGCCCAGGCATTACTAAGCAAACTATCCCACAGCTGCAGGCAGTACCATGAGCAGCTGTGAGCAATGTGCATTTTATGAAGTAATACAGATGTTCTGCATTATAAATATTGCTGAGACATTAAATGCCATCTTAAATAGAGATTAATTACAAAGGTAATAATTGACAGTGATGGAGACTGTATGTCTTACCTATGTGTAAAATACATTATCTTCTATGTATTATGTGTTAGACTTCGTAATATATAGTTTTTGTAGCCTGAGAAGGAACTAATGAATTTGAGCCAACTGCTGAAAATTTTCTTTTTCTTGTTCCCTTGCATCTAGTCATTGGGAAGGTGCACTGATTGTAGGTGAGCATAAACAAACATCTCATTGTTTTTTGCCCAAACTTTTAAATATGTAGAGCTTTGCAGTATGGATTGTATAACAACCTGGCTTCCCTAAGGTACATCAAGGCCTTCAAGTACCAATTGGCTATAAATTTTGCAAACTTCCCCATGATGGACACATGTTACCTAGAAAGAGCTGTCCCTAACATACCCCCTCAAATGTCAGAATACCTCCTGTGGTCATATTTTCTGGAAATATGTTTGGGATGATAAATGGCTAGAAAAAAAATAATAAAGCTAGACCTTGAAGATTTTGGAAAAAAGCAAAATAATCAGGGTAGATTGAAATATATATCTAGATATGTATTACCTCTAATGCTGTCAGTATATCAAACAATCAGATTTGTATTTTGTACAGATTTGTAACAAGCCACCAGTGATTGTCTCAATGTCTAATTTACTGGTATATACAATAAACATTTGCAAATTTGTTTATACCTCCCTGAAATCCTCTACGTGGACAATTCGAATTAACTCTCTTGAGATGTAACAGGAGAGGAAGTCTATTATACCTGTGTACTTTAAAAGCTTGTGCCTCAGACTACAGATAAGCTTGAAATAGCCTGATGTCAGCTTATAGAAATCAGTGCTATTGTAACAACTAGAGGGTTATTTTGACATATTGTAAATTTAACTCCTATTACTCTCATACATATTCTCAGATCATAATGAGACATTAAGTGTACTGAAAGCAGTTTTGCTCCTTCAAAATCTTAGTCCAGAGCGCTCAAGCTCAGATCAATGTTTGAAAAGTCCTGATTGGTCCTGTCTTGGTTCTGAACCTATAGCCCTGCCTGGTCTGATGGGAATTGGGAACTTTTTCTATTTAAGTCAGTGGGATAAAGACAGAATCTTTTGCCCAGTGCCCTGGGTTAATTTATGTGGTATTAAAATACTCCTGGAATACAATAATAATAGTTTTGAAAGAAAATTTACAGGGGAACATCTTTGTTACTTTGAAGTAGGCAACATTTATTAAAATGGACAGAAAAACACTAACCATAAATGAAAAAAATAAGTTGAACTATGTTAAAATAGCATTTGTAATCAAAAGGAACCAATAAATTTGTGTTACCACATACAGAGGAGGGAGAAATATTTGCAATGCATATCTGAAAGGGGATTTTCTGTAATATATGAACTCTTAATAAATAAGGAAAAAAGACTAAAAATCTCATAGCAAAAATGGGCAGAATATTTGAAGACACAATAGTGAAAAGATTCAAATAGCCAACTTCATTAGTTATTAAAAAATGCAAATCAAAAGTTCCAATGTGATACCACCAGAATGGCTAAAATGAAACAGAAAAATTCAATTATGATGAAGATGTATATCCAACAAAAGTTTCCTACTTTCCTGTGGGTACATAAATTACTACAACAAAGTGGAAAAACAGTTATCCTGCACTTACTAAAGCTGAGTTGCATACCTCATGATGAAGCAATTCTATATCCATGGATACACCTAGAAGGAATATACATTTAATGAAAGATGTGCGGTAGAATGTTTATAGCAGCAGTATTTCTATAGAAATCCTTTTTTTTAAAGTGTATTTATTTATTTATTTTGACAGAGAGAGCAGGGAAGGGACAGAAAGAGAAAGAGAGAATCGCTAGCAGGCTCTGTGCTGTCGATGTGGAGCTTGATCCCATGAACCGTGAGATCATGACCTGAGCCAAAATCGAGAGTTGGTTGCTTAACTGACTGAGTCACCCAGGCTCCCCATAAGCAGCACTGTTTGTAATTGCTTCTAGCTAGAAATTACCCAGGTACCCAGTAAGAATAGTGGATATATGTGATATATTGACAAAACAGAATATTATTCAGCAATGAGAATCAATCTTAGAAGTCAGACTAATGGGAACTTTTGGAAGATGGTAACAACTGAAAGGAACTCAAAAAACCTCTAGACTCCTGATAATAGTCTGTTTCTTCTTATGAGTCCTGGTTACATAGGTGTTTTATTTGCAAAGCTATCCAGCTGACACAATGTTTGCACTTTGATTTTATAGTACAATTCAATAAAATGTTGATAATATACATGTGCGAGTTACCTACACACTCTTCTTTTTCTCCAAATCGCACCTCTTATTTTCTGGCTTAACTTCTCTGTCTTGAAATTCCGCTTCACGTTTATCACTTAAATAAGGGTTTGTTTCAGAAAGTCATGCATGTTGCCTAGAGCTCTCGCCATCCCCAGAGTTTCCCTTGTTTTCCTGGACTGGCTAATGCTTCTAATAAATCTTGTACATCACTCCGATGGCCTTCTCTCAAGAGATAAGTAGCTGCCACCTTGACATAAAGTTTTCCTCCAGTCTTAACAGTCTCTCCTGGTTCTGGATAGAGACACAGACACTGAGGTCTGCTTCGGGCATGGGTTTTCAAGAATTAATGATTTGGGCTATAAATTTCTCCCACAAAGAGATTAGTCCTTATTTCTTGGTTACTTTATTTCAATCTATCTAAGCCACTTCTAGGACATTCCTTCTCATACCCACCCCCCACATACATACTCAGATACACCTTTTACACCTCAAACGCTGTAAGAAGACCCCCTGTAGCCTAGCTATGCATTTGAAAACTTATCCAGGTACATTATGTTTGGAATGTAAATTGTAAGATATATTGAACTGGTTCCTATACTGATATTTTAAAGAATTGAGGATTTATAATTTGTATGATGCTGAAACATTTAAAATTTAATACATTTTATATGAAACATTTCAAGGCAGTATCAAATAAGAATAGCAGTTCCTTTCCTTTGAGAGTATGAAAAATTAATCTGTATTAGAAGAGAGCTTCAAAATCATTGGTGAATTGCTCTGATAAGTTACCTTTCATAGTTCAGCACGTTTCCCGTTTAACAGGTTGTGAGTAGGCTGAAGTGGAATTACTGTATTTTTTTCTGGCCGCATATTTAAAACAGTTGCTAATTTCCTGCCTTGTAATTGACATCTTGGGCAGACCCCATAACATTCTGTTTACTTTCAGACATTAAAGCAACTTCATTTTGAGGAATTAAAATTTAAGGCAAGTCTAAATCAAAGCTTGGTTCTCACACCTATTTCTAGTTTTCTCTTGAGCCCTCAGCTCAAGCCTGATCTACTTTTTTAGGACAGGCAATAAGAAAGAATGTTGTGGTCTGTTTGGGATCCTCTTTGTTCCCTTTAATTCTTTCCTCAGTCCCTCACTCCAGCTTCTGGCTCAAGTAGAGGTGGGCTTGTAAAGCAGCATGGAAAGAATAAGGGCATATATTTCCCTCTTTAGCTGATACCTGCAGTTTAGTATTAGCCAGTGAAGCCTCTTTTTCAAAGCAGCTGTTCTAATGTGCGATTATTAGTCCATTCTTTCAAAGACTGTGTAAAGCCCCCTGAATCTCACTGTCCCCAGTTACGACAATATGCTCTCTTGGTTGACTTCATATTTATCAACCATTAGCTGTTATCCTGTAGTGGACCCCGTACAGATTATTTCTTCTGGGAAACCTTTTGCCCCAATAGATGTTTCTCTTGGAGAGTGTCCTTTTAAAATATATCCATTCTAGCTATCTTTGTGGTATCTACCTGGCCCTAAGGTAACTGAGGCAAGTTTGCCCACCAACCACAGAAGCATAGCTGTTCCCACTGTACTTTCGCTCTCTCTCTCTCTCTCTCTCTCTCTCTCTCTTTCAGGATGCTCAAGGCAACCACCTGTCCTCAGACTATTCTTGACAAACGCTATTATAGGTAGCTATGCCCTACCTCTAACCTATATGTGTAAAGCTCTCCCAAGAGTGTTCTTGACTTATGCTCTGGTGGCTGCCCTGGAGAAGCTGAAGAGTTTAAGAAGCTCAGACAGAATCCTCTCCGATAGTAATATAGAAGTTTCTCTTGCAGCATCCCCAGCCTCTGAAAGTGTTCTCTTGGTGCCTCCTTTACTTGTCTTAAGTAGAGTGAAGGAGGGGGCGGATCCCTATGCTCTCCACTGTTGGGATAAAGATGCAATGATGCACCATTCTATACTCCTGCCAATTTCTTTGTTATAGCTCCCTCTATCCAATAATGAACACTCACCATGCTTGTGTACCTTGGAGACTGGTGTTAGTTACTAATCTGTTTTCCTTATTCTCAGTCCTGAATTTATGTGTCTAGCTTTCCTGTTCAGAATTTTGTGTATTTGTACCTCTTTCACTTGAGCTTGGAAGCTGTGATGGAATTCAGTCTCGATTGACATGTTTTTGTGTATCTAACATTCTAACCCATATTTAGAACATATATTCCCATAAACCTCTAAACTCTGTGATCCCATAGACTAGTGTAGTCTTATAGGAACATAACACAAGCCAAAATGTAATTTTAAATTTTTTAATGCAACTATTAAAAAATTAGAAAGAAGCAAGTGAAATTAAAACAGAATATTTAATCCTACATATTCAACATATAATCACGTGATTAGTATACAAATATCAACGGCATATGTTGTATATACTTTTTTAAAAAATCCAAGTCTTAGAAGTATGGTGGGTATTTTACACTTACAGCCCCTCTCATTTGTATGTAGCTATATTTCACGTGCATAAGCGTACACATGCCCTAGTGGCCACCATATCAGATAGGACAGCCATAGATTATTAACTTCTTAAAGGAATGATCTAGGCCTTCTTTATCTCTTTATGCATGTGGCACAGGTAAGGAAGTTGGTAAATATTGGCTGAATACATACATGCATTGATTAATGGGTATCTCTAAGAAAAGTTAAGATATCTGTCATCATGAAGAAAGTTGTAAGAACCTTTCATCCAAGTGTCCTGGTGTTTCATCAGTATGATGAAAGAGAAATATATAAGTGTGCACTCATTAATATAATTAAAAGTAAGAGGAAGGAATAATACTGAGATGGAAACTATTGGATAAAATACCAAAGAGTTTGCTCTTCCTTAAAATATGATTTAGAGGTTGAATTTAGTCTTTGAAAATAAATTCTTTTCAAAGAAAAAGCAAAGCAAATGGAATTTTTCAGTAGTTTAATATGGTTAAGCATGTTAGTAGTGATCCTGGATCCTCCACTCCTGAGGCTAGGATCCTTCACCTAGTATCAATTTATGCTAATTCTAGTTCAAGTTTCTAGGAGGAAAATCCAATATTTTAAATTAGTCATTTGGTCTACAACCAACAGTGAGAAGCACACCAGTATGTCGATTAAATGTGCCTTTGGTAAAAAGAAGAGGGCACGATTTGCTCTGTCTTCCCTTTACTTGCTGTTCGTGGACACGACTGTTTTAGGACAAGACTTCCCACCTCTCATGTATTCCATTTTTATTTCACTTAGTAGAATTTTGAAGTTACATGTACATATAGTCAAGTTTTACTGCCAGGCAAGCCTACCCAGAGATCATGACCTTAATATTCCATTAAATCCACAGGGGGCTATAAATGTTTTTTTATTGCATTCAAGTGAAACTTGAACATATCCTATTGACATCAATCAAATAATTTTTAAGAACAATGTTAAATGATGACCAGAATAAGTGCAAGAGCTATTTTGAGATAGTCTATGTCATTTTGTTTTATCCAGAATAAAATAAAATAAAATACATTTGTAGAGAAAGTGTGAGATTTAGAGATTGGTATTCCTAGATTCAATCCTACTTGAACTTGTATCACCTTGAGCAAACTACTCTAGGATTCTAACGCTTTTCTATGAAAAGTTAGTATTAAAAATAAAGCAGCAAGTGTTAGCAGATAGAAGCAACTCAGTAATTAGCCAATTTTTTTTTTCAAAATTTCAATCACTACCATGGTGTTTATGCAGTAACCCAAGTCCTAATAATATAAATTGCAGAATATCTTTAACATAAGTGTGGAAGTGGATAGGCACGTGATTAGATGAAATAGAGATTAACTTGCTCTATTGGGGTGAGGTAGTAATTGGGAAGTTTCCACATTAGAGTTGGGAACTGGTCTAGATAAATGGGTATAACTGTGATAGGTAGAAGAGAGGAGAAGGAAAAAAACAAACAGAGAAACACAGATATAAAATGTTCTTACTGCAATTACATGGCTGCCAAATGTTGAAACCTAAAAATTTAACTGAACCCATTTAATGCTCCTTTGGTCCTCCTTGTCCTTAATGCCCCCTTTTTTACTAATTTGTCAGTATAAATCTTGAACTATTTGTGAACAAAGCAAAAAAAAAAAAAAAGTTTAGTCTGTTGTTTTTGTATTTGAGGCTGCCATTGAGATAATAATTGGAGATGTGAAAGTGTCTGTTTGTATTTCCTTGATAAGGTCTCAATGGTGTTACACCAATATTTTTTCTACTCCTTACTACACATTATTTTCTAGACACTCAAGCAGTACATCCTGAGCTGCAAAAATTATTGATGTTTACAAAATTATATGCATAAATAATTATCAAGTAGGTTTTAATGTTGAAATAAAGATTGGGGAAAAAGCAAATATATTTCTCCTTTTCAATTAATGGTATAAACTACCGTGAGTCTAGGTTTGGGCACAATCTGATTCTAAATATATGGATTCCAGAGTGAGCTGAGTGATTTTTAGGATGTGATTTCATTATCAGATGTTGGATTGCATTGTTAGACTATATCTGAAATTTATAACATTTCAGCTTAATTCTATCTGCTTTTAAAAGTCAATTGGCTATAAGATGTAAGATGTAGACTTTCAGTTATAGTTTTCTAAGGCAGTAAAAGAAATCATTGGTTTAATCAGGGTATTATATCAAATAATATATGTAATCATTTCCTGAATATTTAGACAGCATTTTAACATAGTCTTATAAAACTATAAGGATATACATTTAAAACTGCATTTTAGTTCATCACTTTTATTTTATAAAGAATTGACATTATATTAGGGAAAAAAATGAGACTAAGGATGAAATCCTTATACTCCTAACCTGTTTCACTGTTTTATCAGACAATGCATTTTTATAAAAGTGAAGAAAATAGAATCTTTGGAATTAAAATAGAATCTTTGGAATTAAAATACTAAACTCAGCAGAAAGTAAAAGATGGTGGAAAATTGTTCTTATTTCCATGGAAAATTGCACATGATCTCATTTATCTCCCACAATCCCTCCTCCATAAAGCAGTCATTTAGTAGATATATTTTATAGTTCTGTAAAAAAGTTTAGATTATAAAGTGCTCTGACCAGAAAATATTGTTGGAGGAAACAATCCTAAAGCTCTAGGCTAGAGCAGGATTAAGGTTCTTGAGAATGAAATAGCTATGTAATATTTTTGGCATTTGGGAATTTTCCAGACATTACACTGGTGTTAGGTAAAATAATGGAGTGATTTTCTTTTTAAAACTTTACTACTTTGCAGATATACTGAAAAATACAAAACAAAACAAAAATCCAACCACCAAATGGAACTTATATAATAAAGAATGGTGCTTATTTAGTTTTCCAGCCATGGGTTAAACCGCCCATGTCTTAAGACACTGACATTGGTTATTTTCTAGTGAAAATATCTGAAAAGTTAACTTCTTAAGGGATGTATTACTTTCATTTCTTTATCCCAGGTTGCCTGATTTGTTACAATACTTGCAATGCATTTTTAGGCTGCTTGATCTGAAGCTAAGAAGAGGGGGGCAAATCACAGCTCTCAG
Organism: Herpailurus yagouaroundi; assembly: GCF_014898765.1. Lineage (NCBI taxonomy): Eukaryota > Metazoa > Chordata > Mammalia > Carnivora > Felidae > Herpailurus > Herpailurus yagouaroundi. The sequence continues at coordinate 56,502,105 of NW_024412400.1, forward strand.
GTGTTTTAAGTTCATACTAAGTATGACCTGTGTACTTTCCATATGCTACGTTAGTCTCCACGTAGCATTTTTGTCAGGAAGTTGCTAGAAGGAGAAAGGAAAACAAAACCCAAACCCAAAAATCTCATCATTCCTTCACTGCAAGCCTCATTACCTGTTTTATATCAACTAAAGAAAGAAACTGCAATTTTTCTTCTGTTTCAAAAGTCTTAAGTGTGTCTCTTTACCTGGAGTTTTTCCTCTGATCATGACTGGCATATAGATTCTCTTGAAGAGCATGCCTTCCTCTGTTGCTCTATGCAAAACCTTCCAGTAATTTCTCTGTGTTTAACTGACTATGCTTAAACTCTTCGGGTTGTCCTGGAAGTCCTTTAGTTGATGCAACAACTTCACCTTAATCTCTAAATGAATTCTCCTCGAATATATTTTGTGCTCTCCACTGAGTCTGTTTCTTTCCGTGTTCCACACTACCTCTATCCTTCCCCTTGCTTAAATGTGCCTTATTTGGGGGCACCTGGGTAGCTCAGTCAGTTAAGCGACCGACTCTTGATTTCCACTCAGATCATAATCTCACAGTTTGCCTGCATCGGGCTCCCCACTGGACATATAGCCTGCTTAAGATTCTCCCTCCCTCTCCCTCTGCCCCTTCCCCCCTTGCATGTGTGTCCTCTCTCTAAAATAAACTAAAATTAAAAAATAAATATGCCTTTATTTCATTGATGATATATACTTTAATAAGTATTCGGACTATGGAGTGCAAGAAAACAATTGCAAGTATATCAAAAATCATGCCATCAAAAATAACATTATTAACACTAGCTGAACATTTTCTCAAACATTCTTCAAGGCATACTCAGAAAGTGTTAGATAACCATATAGGCAAGCAGAAAAGCAATTTGCCTTTACAGAAAGGGAAATCATCACAACTCTCCACAGACCCTCCATTTTATTTGATACTATAGTTAGTGGAGCAGTGTCTAGGTACTTTTTAAAAATAACTTTTGCTTGATGAAAATTTTATTTAGTTACATGATTATTCAAGTTTAATGAATATAGTCAGCTATTCCTACCCACAAAAGATCTCCAGAAATAAGAGTCCTCCTGCGCTCAACTTTAAAGAACACCTACAATGAAATCAATTTTAAAATTTAATAATTTGCTTTCACTGGAAATTTTAAAAGTACTTCTTCTGATGTAACATTAATATAAAGTTCACAAATTCCCAAAATATAATATTATCCTGTTAAATTCTAGTACATGGTCATGTATTTACATGTAACATAGCCATAATTCTTAAGGGAAGATAAACAATGACTTGGAAAAATGGATGAATGACAGTCTCTTAATGGTTGGAAAACTAGAAAGATTATTTGCCCAAGAAAAAGAATGAATTTAGTCTTACTGAGATTGAATAGCTCATTCATTCACTTATTATTTGGATAGATTGCATCAAGTTGGTTTTTTGTTCATGTTGCTGTTTGTTTTGCTTTATTTTGTTTCATGTTATGCCGAAAGAACTCACCAGGTTGTATTACCTGAATTCTTTCATCAGTGAAAAAATTTATCATTTGTTTTCACTAGTGAATAACAGCGTGGATCAGTGTCATATTCTAAGGTCAAGTTTTCATTACTTGAGAACTTTTAGGAAATTTTTCAAATGTCTACAGACTTTTACTTTTCTGATGAGGAGCAAGCTACCAGAATCTCCTTCCCCCAGTCTCTCCAACTACCGCTTGTAGTCAATTATTGACTTGTTTTGAAAAACTAATATCCTCTTTCAATCTGAATATTTAGATTTTCTTTCCTCTCTTCTATTTTTGTCTTTGAATATTTCTTGGTTCTATTCTCTACTTTCTACTTCATGGAAGCCAGTTATTTTTGTAAAGTTCCTTTTTCTCTCTAATTGTTTTACTCTGTCTTTTACTGTTATAATCTCAAGACTTTTTTCTAAGTCAATAGTTGATTTTTCAGCCATACCTATTCTTCTACTTGTGGTTTCCAGGTTTGTTTGTTTGTTTGTTTTGAGAAATAGAAAAGCAGACTACTAGTTTCTGGTATGGCTTGTTAGGAACTTGGAAGCTGCCACTCTGTTCAAAAAAGACTAAAAGCCTGAACAAACTTAAAATTTAACAACTCCTTTTAGATCTGTCAGAAAAGAGAGGCCATAGGGCTAACTGCTGCTCCCAAAATTTGAGAGCCAAATAGAATGGGTACAGAGAATCACAATGTACTGGAGCAGAAACCTGTGAATAAAAACTTGTGGCAAGCAGTCCCAGGTTAGGAAAACCTAAACTGGAACCGACAGATTTCCAGAAGCCTGATGTGGACAATGTTATACTTAAAAACTCCAAGGAAACTAGTCAAGATGATGCCTCCTACCTGAGTTTTACCTTCAGAGGCTGTACCCTATATATTTTGTAGATATCGACAGACTAATTCTAAGATTTAAAGGGAAAGGCAAAAGACCTAGAGTAGCCAACTAAATATTGAAGAAGAACAAAGTTGGAGGATTGATAATACCCAACTTCAAGATTTTTTGTAAAGCTTTATAAATCAGGGTAGTGTGGTATTTGTAAAAGTATAAACAAGTAGATCAGTGGAACAGAATTCAGATACCCAGGAATAGACCCACATAAGTAGTCAACTGGTCATTGAAAGGGGAGCAAAGACAATGTAGTGGAGAAAAGGCAGGTTTTTCAATAAATGGTGCTGGAATAGTTAGAAATCCATATGGAAAGAAAGAAAGAAAGAAAGAAAGAAAGAAAGAAAGAAAGAAAGAA
>NW_024412400.1:56504894-56579735 GCF_014898765.1 Herpailurus yagouaroundi
GAAAGAAAGAAAGAAAGAAAGAAAGAAAGAAAGAAAGAAAGAAAGAAAGAAAGAAAAAACATGTAGGCATAGACTTTGCATCCTTCACAAAAATTAACTCAAAATGGGTCGTCAATATAAAATGAAAAGCTGTAAGACTCCTAGCAATAACAGAAAATCTAGGTGACCTTGGGTAAGGTATGACTTCTTTAACAGATCATCAAAGGCAGATCCATGAAAGAACAAATTGATAAGCTGGAGTTGATTATTATCTGCCCTGTGAAAGACAGTGTCAAAAGAATGAGGGAGTAAACCACAGACTGAGAGAAGATATTTGCAAGAGACATCTGATAAGGACTGTTGTCCAAAGTGTTCAAAGAATTCGTAAAACTCAATGATATGAAACATATTGACCACAAAATTGGCAAAAGGATGGAAAAGACACCTCACCAAAGGACATATAAATAAGCACAAAGATGACAAATAAGCACATGAAAAGATGTTCTACATCATATATCATTAGAAAATTCAAAATTGAAACAGCAATAAGATCTCAGGACACACCTATTAGAATGGCCAGAATCTAAAACACTGACACCACTACATGCTGATGAGGATGTAGAGCAATGGGAATTTTCTTTTTTTTTTTTTTTCCATTGCAGCTTTATTTTTTACAGCACTTGCAGGTTCACAACAAAATTGAGCACAAGGTACAGTGATTTTTCCATATACTTTCTGCTCCCCATATACGACCAGCCTTCCTGCTCTCAAAATCCTACACTAGGGTAGATATTTGTTACATCAAAACCCTAGAGGAGAAAGCAGGAAAAGACCTCTCTGACCTCAGCCGTAGCAATTTCTTACTTGACACATCCCCAAAGGCAAGGGAATTAAAAGCAAAAATGAACTACTGGGACCTTATGAAGATAAAAAGCTTCTGCACAGCAAAGGAAACAACCAACAAAACTAAAAGGCAACCAATGGAATGGGAAAAGATATTTGCAAATGACATATCGGGAACTTTCATTCATTGCTGATGAGAGTGAAAAATTCCACTTGGAAAAACAGTATGGCAGTTTCTTATAAAATTAAACATACTCTTACCCTATGAGCCAACAATCATATTTCTTGGCATTGACTCACATAAACTGATAACTTCTGTCCACACCACAAATTTCACACAGCTGTTAGCAGCAGCTTTATTCGTAAGTGCCAAAACTTGGAAGCAAGCAAGATGTCCTTCAGGAAGTGAGTGGATAAACCAACTGTGATACATCAGACAATGAATGGAATATTATCCTGAACTAAAAAGAAATGAACTACAAAGCCCTGAAAAGACATGGAGGAACCTGAAGTACATATTACTAAGGGGACAAATTCGATCTGGAAACATTCATACTGCTTGATTTCAAATATTTGACATCCTGGAAAAGGCAAAACTATGGAGATAGGAAAAAAGACCAGCACTTGCCCAGGGTTGGGAGGAGGGGGGCGGGGAGGACTAGGTAGAGCACAGGGTTTTTAGGTCAGTGAAAACTATCTTGTTTCTTACTTTAATGGCCAATCCATATACCATTATACATTTGTCAAAACCCATAGGATCAACAGTGCCAAAAGTGAACCTTAATGTAGACTATGAAGTTTGATTGACAATGTCATGTTAATGTGTGTTCATCAATTTTTACAAATTTGCCACTGTCCCATGGAATGTCAATAGTGGGGAAACGTGTGCAGGTGAAGGCAGAGCATATATGAAAGCACTCTATACTTTCTGCTCCATTTTGCTGTGAACCTAAAATGCTCTAAAAATAAAGTTTATTGACTAAAAAGAAAAATCTTAAAAGAAAAGAAAGAAAAACAATTTCTGACAGCCTGGAAGTGGCCTAGCATTATTTTAGACCCTGATATCTTTAGGAGATGGACTTGCGTCTCAGCTTGGCATTAGAGTTCTCCCTTTGAACCCAAACAATTTCACAGAACACTGATATCAGCTGAAGTCCCTATGTGAACATAATGGATCAACACAAAATCAGATCTACTCTGTAATCATATCTGCAGACAAAACATGGACTTCATCCACACAATAAAAAAGACTAAATGTTTTACTATCCTGCCTAATATAAATGACTGTTGCTTCCTTCCAATTACATGTTTAGTCTCACTTCATTATATCTTTCTTTCTGATAAAAAGTAAGATAATCATGAAATTATCCTACTTTCTGACAGCATCTAATCGAGAATAAAGTCTTGCTTCCTTGAAGTCTTTCCCAAAACACATAACACAAGCTCAAATCTTTTAATAAGTTCTTTCTAACATCTTATTACTGAGACATCCCAGGGGGTCCCATGGTGTGATATCTCCATTATTGAAAGGCATCAGTAAGTTCAGTGTTCAACAATTGTGTCCCTAAGTGGTCTTTGAATGAAGGCCATTTACCATCAGTCTTATAACCGTGTGGGTCTGATTTCCTTACCTTTTCTATCTCTGCTTTCCACCCTGTCTGTATGATCATATAATCACTGAATTTTCTATTTGCTTAATTCATTTTCATATTAAATTATTCTAGAACACAAAACATTTTTAGAAGGATGTATTGCTATTCCGAAGTCTATGTTTTATTCCAGACCAGTGTGTTTTTCTGTTTTCTGTCTTGTATTTTTCTTTTACTTATTTTCCTATGGTTCATTTGCAAAATTTCCCTTGCCATCTCCTTTCAAGTTGATGTTTCAACTGGCAGCACTATCCAAACATTTAATTTGTTCTTAGCTAGTATGAATAAATTATTGTTAATATCTATTATTAACACATCTTCTCCCTCTCATAACTAGTTCAAGTAATGAGTGCTGTTGTATTTACTTTTTGGTTGGAGATAGAATGTCACAGTACAGTACAACTTTGGTGGGTCCTGATGCCATGTAAGAGGCGTCATTATATATAGATGCATATATGTATGTATGTGTGTATATATATAGATACACACACACGTATATATCATTGGGTTTTATTCTTTCATTCTGGACAATATCTCTGAGTTATGGATAGATGTCTTATTTTAATAGTGAGCCTCCATACATAGTAATCCTTTGCATTTTTTTCTCTTCTGCTGAGATTCTGACCATCTTCAGTGGTTGTCACGGTTTGTTTTTCTAGAAATTAGATGATATTGAGTGGGAGATATTAGGATTTTATGTTAGGATTTTATTGGTGCACTCTCTTTTTCCATCTGGATAGAGGAGAAGAATAGAGTCAGCAGACACTGAATCATGCCTAAATCTTTTATTTCTTTTTCTTTTGTTGTGGTTCTTTTTTACCATATTTTCTATTGGATACAGTAGGAGATTTCCTTTTGCAGTTTCCTCTGAATATTCTTTTTTTAAGAATTATTTTCTATTTCCTTAGTACTATAGGAGGATTATCTGATTCAGCTATGTGTGTATCTTTTTACTATTTCTACCAAGAAGTTCAAATGAAGCTTCCTTTATATTTTATTAACCAAAAGATATTTTTCTTCTCATGTCTTCTAAAAGTTGTTCATCCTGAAGATTTCCTGAGTTTAGCTGAAATAAATATTCCCTCCTCTGAAATTTCTGGCATGGCATTTAAGCAACTGACCAAATATGAACTGTTTAGGAAGAAAAGATAATATTTTATGATATTTTCATATTATGGAAAAACTAGAAAGATATTTACTATCTAGGTTGTTTTAGGAGTATGTAATAAAGAATTTAAAAGTGTGAACAAATTAGTAGGGACTCAATGCAACCACTGAAATGATAAAAATATATGTATTTCTTTAAAAAATTAATAGTTTCCTCTTTATCTCCTCTGTTCTCTGATTTCCATGTTCATAATATAACAATGTTAATGCCCTGATCATTAGTCTCTACATCTTTTTTCGTACTCACATACTAAATATGTAATCGTAAACATATAGTGACATATTCGTACCATGTTTCCTCATGAATTATTTTTATTTTTATAAAAAAGGATTATCCATCATACTTTTTTTTACAAGCTAGGTTTTATTCATTAATGCATTATGTACTTCCTTTCATCCATGCATTCATCACTCCACTGTTTTCAATTGACTAATTTTTTAATTAAATGATTTTAAAGTATGAGTATGTAATTTACGGAAGGCTATTTGGATTCTTTTTTTTCCTCTTTTACTTTTAGAAATAATGATGTGATATGCATATTTGATGAAATATTTATGTATATATTCTTTATTTCTATAGAATATTTTCTTAAAAGTGAAATAGATCAGAAGGTGTGCATATTTATAATTCTAAATTGCTAGAATAAAGCCCAAACAACAGTAGAAATTCATAAATGCATGATTAATATATCATTAATGTACAGACACACCTTGTTTTATTGCACTTCACTTTATTGTGCTTTATAGATATTGAATTCTTTGCAAATTGAAGGTTGGTGCTAACCCTGAGTCAAGCAAGTTTGTTGGTGACATTTTTCCAATAGCATTTGCTCACTTTGCATCTCTGTGTCACATGTGGTAATTCTCACAATATTCAAACTTGTTCATTATTGTGGTATTTGTCGTGGTGATCTGTGACCAGTGATCTTTGATGTTACTATTGCCGTTGTTTTGGGGCACTGTGAACTGTGCCTATATAAGACGGTGAATAAATTGATCAATGTGTGTGTTCTGATGGCTCCACCACTGGCTGTTCCCCATCTCTGTCCTTCACCTCAGGCTTCCCTGTTCCCTGAGACACATATTCCCTATTATTGAAATTGGGCCAATTAAGAACACTAAAATGGCCTCTAAATGTTTAAAGAAAAGGAAGTGTCTCATGTCTCTCACTTTAATTTTTTTTTTAACAGTTTTTATTTATTTTTGAGACAGGGAGAGACAGAGCATGAACAGGGGAGGGTCATAGAGAGGGAGACACAGAATCTGAAACAGGCTCCAGGCTCTGAGCTGTCAGCACAGAGCCCGACGTGGGGCTCAAACTCATGGACCGTGAGATCATGACCTGAGCCAAGTTGGCCGCTTAACTGACTGAGCCACCCAGGCGCCCCACATGTCTCTCACTTTAAATCAAAGGCTAGAAATGATTAAGCTTAGTGAGGAAGGTTGGCTGAGATCCAACATGGGCCAAAAGCTAGGCTTCTTGTGCTAAACAGTGAAGGAAGTTGTGAATGCAAAGGAAACGTTCTTGAGGATAATTAAAAGTGCTACGCCACTGAACACATGAATGATGAGGGAGAAACAGCCTTATTGCTGATATGGGAAAGTTTTAGCAGTCTGCATAGATCAAACCAGCTACAATATTCCCTGAAACCAAAGCCTAATCAGAGCAATTCTATATGAAGGCTGAAAGAGGTGAGGAAGCTGCAGAAGAAAAGGTGGAAGCTAGCAGACATTGATTCATGAGGTTGAAGGAAAGAGACCATCTCCATAACACAAAGTTTGAGGGTAAAGCAAGTCCTCATAGAGAAGCTGCAACAGGTTACCCAGAATATATAAATATAATTAATGAAGGTGGCTATACTAAAACTAAAGATTTCCAGTGTAGATGAAATGGCCTTCTACTGAAAGAAGATGCTGTTTAGGGCTTTCAGTGCTAGAGAGAAGAAGTCCATGTCCAGCTTCAAAGCCTCAAAGAATAGGCTGACTCTCTTGTTAGGGGCTAATTCAGCTGATGACTTTAATTGAAGCCAGTGTTCACTGACCATTGTGAAAATCCTAGAGCCCTTACCAATTATGCTAAATCTACTCTACCAATGCCCCATAAGTGGAATTACTAAGCCTGGATGACAGCACATCTATTGACAACATGATTTGCTGAGTATTTGAAGCCCACTGTAGAAAACTACTTCAAAAAAAAAAAGATTCCTTTCCATTATTATATCTCACTGACAGTGCACCTGGTCACTCAAGAGCACTGATGGAGATGTAGGATGGGATTAGTATTGTTTCATGGTTGCAAACACAATATCCATTCTGCTACACATGGATCAAGGAGTAGTTTTGACTTTCAGTGTTATTATTTAATAAATACATTTCATAAAGCTATAACTGTCAGAGATAGTAATTCCTTTAATGGACTTGGGCAAAGTCAATTGAAAACCTAGAAAGGATTCACCATTCTAGATGCCATTTAGAACATTTGTGATTCATGAAAAGAGGTAAAAATATCAAGAGGAACAGGAGTTTGGAAGAAGTTGATTCCAACCCTCATGGGTGGCTTTGAGTTCAAGACTTCAGTGGGGGAAATAACTGCAGATGTGATAGAAATAGCAAGAGAACTAGAGTTAGAAAGGAGCCTGAATAATATTCATGTGACTGAATTGCTGGAATCTTATGATAAAACTTTAATAGATAAAGAGTTGCTTAATGTGGGGTGCCTGGAGGGTTCAGTGGGTTGAGTGTCTGACTTCGGCTCTGGTCATGATCTCGCAGTTTGTGAGTTTGAGCCCCATGTCAGGCTCTGTGCTGACAGCTCAGAACCTGGAGCCTGCTTAGGATTCTATGTCTCCCTCTCTCTCTCTCTCTCTCTGCCCCTCCCCTGCTCATTCTCTCTCTCTCTCTCTCTCTCTCTCTCTCTCTCTCTCTCAAATAAATAAATGTTAAAAATATATTTTTTAATTTGCTTTTTGTGGATGAGCAAAGAAAGTGGCTTCCCGAGGTGGAACCTACTCCTGCTGAAGATGCTGTGAAGACTACTGAAATGACATCAAAAGATTTACAATATCTAATAGACTTAGTTGACAAAGGGGTAGCAGGATTTGAAAGAACTGACTCCAGTTTTGAAAGCAGTTCTACTGTGGGTAAAATGCCATCAGACAGCATCACCTGCTACAGAGAAATTGTTCATGAAGGGAAGAGTCAATTGATTTGGCAAACTTTATTGTTTTAAGACATTGCCACAGCCACCCCAACCTCTGGCCACCATCATCCTGACCAGTCAGCAGGCATCAACATCAAGGAAACGTTCCCCCAACAAAAAGAGTGACTTGCTGAAAGCTCAGATGATAGCTAGCACTTTTTAGCAATAAGGTATTTTTAATTAAGGTATGCAGATTATTTTTTAGACATAATGCTATTGCACACTTAATAGACTACAGTATAGCATAAACATAAGTTTGATGTGCACTGGGAAACCAACAAATTTATTTGACTCACTTCATTCTGATGTTTACTTTATTACAGTGGTCTGCAACTGAATCCACAGTATCTCTGAGGTATTCTTGTGCAGGATTTCTTTTCCTTTTCTCTCTCTCTCTCTCTCTCTCTCTCTCTCTCTCTCTCTCTTTATTTATTTATTTATTTATTTATTTGTTTGTTTGTTTTGCTACACAAAACTGTCCCTTCTTTTGTTGCAAAAAAAAAAGTTTACACTCTATTGTAGTACTAAGTTATAAGCAAATAACTGTATACCAAATACATAGGGAAATAACTTCTTTAAAGTTATCAAAAATATATATTATAGGGGCACCTGGGTGGCTCAGTTGGTTGAGCGTCTGACTTTAGCTCAGGTCATGATCTCGTGGTTAGTGAGTTCAAGCCCCACCTTGGGGTGTGTGTGTGTGTGTATGTGGGTGGGTGCATATATACACCCACCCACATACACACACACACACACACACACACACACACACACACACATATATAATGAAAACATGTAATTCATTTAGGCAATATTTATTTATCATCTTTTATTATCCTATTTATTATTTATCCTATTTTATTTGTCCTATTTACCATCTTTTATTTGGTAAAATATGAAATGGCTTCCCTCTCTAAAGGACCTAGTATCTAAAGGATGACAGACAAACAAAAATACACACTGATAAGGGCTGAGTGGAGTATACTACCTCGTGGATCTTTATTTCTCAGTCTCTCTTGTTGGCTCCTCAACCTCTGATCTCTCTTTTATTTTATGTTTTATTTTATTATATTTTATTGTATTTTAAATTCCAGTATAGTTAACACACAGTTGTATATTATTTTCAAGTGTACAATATAGTGATTAAATAATTCCATATTTCACCAAGTGCTCATCATGACAAATGTACTCCTTAATCCCCATTACCTATTTCACCCATCCTTCTGTATGATATTTCTTAATTTCTTAAATCTCATGGGTGAAAAACTGATATAACACTGTACTGTTACTTTATGTTTCCCTGGATACTGGGCATTTCAGCTTGCTTTAAAATATTTATTGGTTCTTTGCAGATTTTTTTACTGGATTATTTCCATTTTTATTTTTAAAATTAGTATAAACTTTCTGCATGATAATGTTAACTCTGTATTTCTTATGTATGATGCCCATGTTTCCCCATGCCATTATTTTTTAGCTTTTTAAAATTCTTATTAAATTTACATTGCTTCTTTAATACTTTCTGGGTTTCTTGATTGTATGTAGTCCTAAGGTCCATTCTAAAATAATTTATTATTTTTATTATATTTGAAATTGTCATTGATGCAGTCTAGAATAAATGAGGTGATATTAGGAAGGATTCCAGTCACTCCTTTCAGATGCATGATCTCTAGTGCTAGCAGTGTTTGCTAAGCACACCATTCTTTTCCTAATGCATGAGGCATGTTTATTTGTTGGCTAATTGCCCCTTACATACTAACATTTCTTTGTGGTATATTTTTCTGCTATGCTGATCTATTACTCTTTTTATTACAGTGGTGAGTCCCTCCCATTTTTCATTTCAGCAGTTCTATATTTGTAAGTTTTTATGTCTCTTAAGGTACTTTTACACGAGCTTTTAACCATCCTCAGATATTTCGGTACATTAGAGATGATTTGACTTATTTGGTTAAAAGTTAATAAAGGGGGTTCCAGTGCCATGAGTTCCATGATTTATGACCTTTATGTGGAAGGAACCTCTAATTATAGCTCAGTAGGGCATACCTTCACCATATGAGAAGGGGCATCTGGGTGGCTAAGTTGGTTAAGCATCTAACTTCAGCTGGGGTCATTATCTCATGGTTCATGAGATGAAGCCCTGCATCAGGCTCTGTGCTGACATTGTAGAGCCTGCTTGGAATTCACTTTCTCCCTCTCTCTGCCCCTCCTCCCATGCACACGCACTCTCTCTCTCAAAATAAATAAATAAACTTAAAAAAAGACAGTTGCTGAAAAGGAAGAAAGTGAATACAAGAAAAAAGAAAAGGAAGTGTGTCAGGTATACTGTTAATGCTCTTCATACATTTTATTTTATAATCTCATTTTAGGAGAAGGTATTATTTTAACTTTATAGATGAAAAGTGGAATTTGTGATAGCTTGCCATAAGGTAAGACAACTTGGATACTTTTATACTATTGCACTATGTCTTTGTCAGTATGCTCATATATGCAAGTGAAGTAGGCCTAAATGGTGTTGCTCTGGAGAATTGGTGACCTTTGTTAAATAATTAAATCCCTGCTGCTACTTGCCCTGGAATATGCTACATTGAGCTGCATGTGTGAGAAACAGCTAGATTGCAAAACAACCCTAGTAATTCTGAGTATTTACCTTTGGGGACCTTGGGTGTGAATTGTTTTGAAATCACACCTCTCCTCAATAGTAAATGTGTTGAATGCATGGCCTCATTCACATCTGAAGTCCTGCATTTCCTGCAAATGGCTAGGGGAAACAAGCATCTAATTTTATTTTCATGATATAGTAAAAGAAAATAGGAAGGAAAAAAAAGGTATCTTTTAGATAGTCTTAGATGTTATTGTGATGTCATTACACGGTAGGTCTGAATATAGTCTCTGACATTTGATAGATATACTGTCACTAAAATAGCAATCATATTTACCTTTGATGGCATTCTGGAGTGGCTCAGTATCCTCATTTGGTTTATTAAAAAAATTTGAGAAAGGGTAATTGAAGATATCATTATATAGTTCATAGAGTTTACCTATGAACTACAGATAGAATACATATCACATATAATTATTTTTGTAATTATTGTTCGGTATTAAAACTCATCTTAACCTGCATTGAGGTAAATGCCATTCATTCTCATTGAGCCTGTTCCTGAATTATGTGAACAAATGCTGTAATATTATTTTTCACAAATGTGGAAGCTTGTAAAGCCTGTATGATTTAGTGCTTATGAACACTAGCTTTGGTATTAAACATGCCTTCTGTTTGAATCTTGGGTTTGCTCACTTTTTTTTGAGAATTCAGGTTTATAGAGATTGAGTAAATGACATGCCTTTTCATCAGCAGAATATAATAATACTTCTTACCTATACAATTGAAGGCCAGCATGCAGTTATGTTTTCTCAGAGTAGCATGTGCTTATTTTTTATAACAGTTGTAATTTTATATTTATTTATGATTTATGTACTTCCTTATAAACTGGGAGTGCCATAAAGGTAGAGATCTTGTATCTGTTCTTATCACTGTAGCCTTATTGCCTTAAATCGGCATGACATATAGTAGGCTCTCAAAATTTACGTTAAATCAACAAAAATATATGAAAATGACTTATTGCAGTGTCTGACACGTGTTCTGTATTACTTATTAAAGATATCTATTCATTATAAAATACTTCATAGCCCACAATATATTAAAATTTGGCCTTTGAGATTATACATGAGTACTTACACCTTGAGGAAAAATTTCTTCTAATTCTTCAAATTTCAACTGATTAAAAATGAATGATGAAAAAAATTGTAGTTCACCTAGAAACTGGTTTACTAGGTTTTAGCTGGAGCCCCCAAACAGATTTATTTCCAATCTTGTTGAATTAAAGTTATAAAAAATGGTGTTGCTAACAAGATACCGAGAGGCCATTAACTACAGAGATGCTAAAAGTCTACACAACAATAAATGAGCTCAGTTGAATGTCATAAGTGTTCTTCATTGATATGGCCATTTTAAATTATTGCAAACATACTGATAATTAATTACATCTCCTGAGAGTATAAACTCATTTTCTATACTGAGAGCTGAAAACAAATCTGATATTTTATAGCAAAATGCCAAGTGGCATTTGTTGCTTTGTAAGTGTTCCCTGGAATAAGGCACTTGAACAGGATGAAGATAAAAGGGCAATGCCAAAAACATGATTTATTTCCCAATTGTTTATTCCTTTCCAGTAAGCAAACAACAATGCTACACACTGAGAGAATTCACTATATTTGACTCAGAAAAGAAACCTGTACTTCATCATGATATGTATTATTTTTTTAATGCCACTTTTCCTTTCTTTTAAGAATTCAAGCAAATTTTGATATTTTGAATGTCTGGGTCATTCTGCATCTCTCTGGAGCTTAGCTTTATGCTTGGTACATAGTATATAAATAATAAGTATCCACAGAAGTGCTGATTTCACTTTATAAATAAATGTAAAAAAATGAGTAGTCTCACATCATTAATATACAAATCTTGTTCAACAAACTCCTAATGCATAAAAGGACTACATGCTATCTGATGCTCTTGTTTGATAAAAATTAGTACTGTGGAGTGTTCCCATAGCCGGAATGTGAAACCAACATCAATGGAAATCAGTCTCTGATTTGGGGGTGACACAACACTTACTTGGCAAGAGAAAGAAATTCCAGATTTGGGTTCCCTTGGATCTGTTCAGCCTGGACAGTTCTTGTTTCATACAGAAATTAAAACCTCCATCAGCTTGTTCAGATCAGTCAGATAGTTGATGGCAGAGCCCACATTAATATCCAGGTTTCTCTGCTTCTAATCTAATGACCCTTCAATACACAGCAGAGACGCTATTAATTAGCAACTTGACTTGAGCTGCTTTGTCAAGACAAATCATTTCCTTCGAGTCAGATGTTCTCCTTTTAATAAATCCACATTTACCAATGAGATATAGACAAATTTATTAACATTTCTTAAGTTTAAAATCAAATATTGGGGCGCCTGGGTGGCGCAGTCGGTTAAGCGTCCGACTTCAGCCAGGTCACGATCTCGCGGTCCGTGAGTTCGAGCCCCGCGTCGGGCTCTGGGCTGATGGCTCAGAGCCTGGAGCCTGTTTCTGATTCTGTGTCTCCCTCTCTCTCTGCCCCTCGCCCGTTCATGCTCTGTCTCTCTCTGTCCCAAAAATAAATAAACATTGGAAAAAAAAATTAAAATCAAATATTAATATGTTCTCCTGACAAAAAATGTTTTCCTGAAATCATCAAATGATTATGCACCACAATTCAATCACAAATTTAACCTTGATTCATGAATAATCTAATTTTTCTTTCTATTTAAAATAATGCATTTATAATCTATTAGTCCAATAGCAATATCAAATAGGCACATGAAGATACATATTTGGATTTTTAAAAATTTCAATATGTACCATTTGTCACAACTGTAATTAATTCTTTTGTATTTTTTACTCAATTATTAATGTTGATCTTTGGGTTTCTTTCAGCATATTCTAAGTGACAGATGAATTGAAAACAAGCATAGGACAAGTTATAAGAAAATGTTAAATCAAAGCTGTAATTTAATTTCCTTTAAAACATTTTTATCACATGGAGTTGTTACCCTTATCTGTTTCTTGTACTAATTTTCCTTTTCTACTGGAACACAGAATGTAAAAATCATTAGTTTGTTAATTTTCCTTCGGATTAAAGCTTCGATGAGTGCTCTAAGCATATGGTGGTTCCCTCATATATTTATTTTGTTCAGAATGTGTACCTTTTGAACTAAAAAGCTGGCCAAATTACAATGAAGTGTTTGGAGAATAATAAATTGAAAATACAACCAGAGGCTCCGTTATGTTCTCATTGTCTCACTAGTGCCATTATTTTGTCCAATAATACTGAGTTTGTGGAAACCATGAGGTATAGCCAATATATTTTACTTTTAAGCCTGAGGCACTTAATGTTTTACAGTGATAAGTATCTGCCCACAATATTGCCCCCTCTATTTTCAAGAAATGGTGCCAAATCAGGTGGAAGTGTAGTCTCACAGCCCCCTTAGCTTTCCTTTTATTTCTGCCTACCTTCAGAGAATTTCACAATATCGTGGCAATCCCCTTCTCTTCTTTACCCCAGACAAGAGCTAAAGGTAGGAACAGCTACCAGAGACTACAGATATATTTTTAAATTCATGAAAAAAAAGAGACTAATTTTTTTTCTTGTAAAATGTATGCGTTTTTTTTAAGTTGATTCTCCAGAATTTGAAAACAATTTGTGCTTTTCAGGTTTTCAAAGACTAGTCTGCTGAATTTGTTGGGTGTGCCATGTATTCGGTAGCCTATGGAAACATCTTCATGAGTGATACTAAAAGGCAGTCTGGCTGGTGTAGCTTAAAAATTAATCTAGTAAATGTGATGATAAAATTCAAAAAATAAAAATTGATACAGTACACGGCCAGGAAGGATAATCCCGAGGGTTGAACTCCTTATTTCCTTTCTGTTCCTTAAATCTTTAGCTATTTCTGGAGTTCTGGTGGTGCCTTTGTTTGCATCAGCTCTGCTATTTTGCCCCACGGTGAGTCAGGTTGTCATTACCCATCCCTGCATAACTAGGTGGATAGAACCTGTCCTCACGGTACTGTCATGTAGAATATCAAAGGCCAAATTTTAATACATGATTGACTATCAAGCATGTTATGACTTCTTTTTCTCATTATGTCTTTCCTATCCAGACCTGTATTGTCCATCTTCTAGACTATTGTGCTAACTCACATTGTTACCCCTAAGACACATAGGCATTTTACTTAGAGCTGGATTACACATATGGCTTGCTTTGCCTAACTACAGAAAATGAGTTTACTACAGCTTTTGCACTTGTACTGCTTCCTTTGCTCCAACACATTTGAGCAAAATTTTACATACTGTAAAATGTCCTTCATTATATCATCGATGTTATGTTTTCCATTCATTGATCGTTTTTCTGTTTTTTGGCCATTTTAAGAGAGGCCCCAAATGTGCCAGGGATATTGAAATAACCTAACTCTTGGCTACATGGCTACCAGGTCAAAACCTATTGAGGGCTTAAAAGGTATGCGTGTGTTTTGAGGGGCAGGGATTGGAGTTGCCCTGAGAGCTCCTGGCCCGTAGCCACGCTGACCAGCTTGTCTTACAATTTGTATTTTCCAGGCATTGTTATCACCATCTGCAGGTTTTCCTCACTGTCATCTTTGGGAAGCCATCAAGTCTATTCTCAGTAAAGAAGGGAGGTTTTTCTTATTTTTCCTAGGGAAACATCTCAGTGTTTTTTGTGTTTGTCTGTTTGTTTTTAAATTAGAAAATCTTTTTTGTGCCAATGGTTAGAGTACTTCTCCATGTAACCATAACTACGTTTTCTCTCCCCGTTTTCACTCACATCTTTCAATCAAATTCATAGGTTTGCAAATGTATGCTTACCTGCTAAGACAATCTGAAAAATACTCTTAACTCTTCTGATCACTGAGTTATTATTTAGGTTCCCATCATCCCTGCCACCAAATGCATGCTATACACACACATACACATGCACATTCAGTTTCTCTCCTATAGCTACTTTTTTTTGCTAGAAAAAGTAACTTGTCCAAGGTCACAGAATCAGTAAGTGTTAGAGCTCACATTTGAACTCACATCTTTCTGTCACTAAGGCCTGTGGCAATTTTACAGTAGCATCAAAGACACAGTGCTCTAGCAGAGGGCGATACATTGCTGGCCATTCGATTCCCTAGACCTGACATTTCAGCAGTGTTTTATAGCTCACAACACGTTGTCATCGATCTGGTCCCCTCTGAGCTTCTCAGCTGCAGCACAGGCTGTGAATTATCTCTCCAGTTTAGACAAGAGAGAAACTGGGGGAACTAGGGTTATGGGCTTCGAGAAAGGAGTCCCAGGTTCAATTGAGGAATTTGGAAGTGCTATCTAAAGTGCCCTTGCATTTTATGTTGAGACAATAACAGCTGAGGGATTCACTTCTGAGAAACTTTGGCTATTGTAGAGCGCATGAATGAGCAGTTGAGCGGATGGGAGGCCCTGGGTTGTGTCAATGAGGTACTTGTCTTCTCTGCACTGGATTTATTTTGTGCCTTCAACCCATGGTGGTGGGGCTTAAGTGTAAACAACCAATGAAAAACCTGGTGGATGAATTTGTTTTGTTCTCCTCATTCATCACTCTTGTTTTCCAGGTCTTTCTGCATCAGTCCTGTTAACACTGTGCATGTGCCCAAGGCCCTCTTGCTTCCACCGAAATGGTATCATGCTCGAGTCAGCCTGCCTTGTGATTAGAAATGTTATTCTGCCCCAAACCCATTCTACATTTTTAGTGTAACAAATTTATCCATGGTGACAAGCATCTATTGGGTGGCCATCCTATAATAGAGCTTCGTAGTGGAAAGAAATTCCTGGAAAAGAATGCCTTATCAAAATAGTAAGGTGATAATAGTAATCCTTGTAAGTAACGTTTCTCAGCATTTTGGTATATTAGGCACTGTGCTAAGCACTTTAACATTCTCTTCTTTTAATCCTTTTCAAAAGCTGTGTGAGTTAAGTATGATTTCTATCTT
This sequence comes from Herpailurus yagouaroundi, assembly GCF_014898765.1. Taxonomy (NCBI): domain Eukaryota; kingdom Metazoa; phylum Chordata; class Mammalia; order Carnivora; family Felidae; genus Herpailurus; species Herpailurus yagouaroundi. The sequence goes on from NW_024412400.1 coordinate 56,520,325, forward strand.
TTTTCCTTTCTACTCTACATGAATTTTCTGATATTTAAGGAGATTATGGTTGCCTAAAGCTACATAAGAAGTGGTAGAAAGATTATTCAGAGTGATAGGTTAGGTTTCAAAGTCTATATTTGAACCACTACACTGTACTGGGGTGGCAGGCACTGTGTAATGAGATCGTATCTTCATTCACCCACATGGGGAAGAGTCAACTCTAATTCATGGTAATTCTTTAGAGCTTTAATGTGGGTTTCTGATCTTTTCCTTTAAACTGCCACTGATGTTTATGTCAGCTGATTACTCCTGAGATTAGCTTTGTGTTGGGCACATGCATTTAAGGTGTGCACATGGCACAGAAACGGTAGCATCCTAAAGTATCAGCACACTGCTGTAGGGCTACAGCAACGCACAGCATCACAAGTGGGGGCGTGTCACTGACGGACATTCTAAATAACCTTGCATCGCAAAAGGAGAAAATAATAACACGATAAAAGCAATCTGGCCTGCCGTGTGAGCTTCGTTCCCCCATACATGTATTCTGCGTACTCAAGTGTTTACCTTTAAAAGCACTCCAACCTGTGTGGTCCTGTAACCCACCAAAAATACAGAAACTAGATTAAGTTCGGTTGCCATACAGAATCCATATGAGGCTTGAATCCATATGAGGTTCTGAAGGCATTGATGAATGAGGTCTGCCTTGCCAGTCTGCTGCTCTCAGAGTTAAACAGTAAATGGAGAAATCTAGCAGCGTGTCCTGCCCTGTCTGAGACATGATGTAAGCATGGCCCTTTGAAAGCTCTATGTCTCTGTACATGATGAGGTGTCTCCTCCATTTCTCTACACCACCCCCTAACAAGACATTCAGAATCAAGAGCCTGTGCCGTGAAGACCTTTAATATCTGAGACCTTTGGAAACTGGCCACAGTATGACAACAAATAGGAGATGCCCTTCCCTCAACTCTTGTTGGCAGTGTCCTTCTGAAATACTCTCGGGTCCCTCCCTGTCCTAAGTTGTTCCAGATATTAGCCAAGTGGCAGTGGCAGCCAGTTTTGGATTCAGTGTTTTGAGCCTTGGAAAAACATACTGGTTTCAGGCCATCATTTCAACGGCATCATCTCAACCACAGGCCACTAGGTGAGTCACTGCTTTATCATACTTTGTTGTTGTTTCTTCGCTGCACCCGTCAGCCTGCCAGACCTTGTTTTCCTGGTTCTGACAATCACTGAGCCATGGCCAGAAGACAAATATGTGCCGGGATTCTGTTTCTCAGGAGGAAAAAAAAAAGCCGCCCTAATAGACTAGCTGTTTCTCACCCTTGAGGTCTAGCCATGCCACACACCAAATGGTTTCTGTCGAAGCAGCCGTTCTTCCGGTTTAGGCAAGTACTTTCTGTTGCGCCACAGCTCACAAAGGTTTCTGGGAGCAGTACCCTCTTCTTAAATTTATTGATATAGCTTGGCATCAAATGAAAAGCTAAGCTCAGTTTCTGTGACCCTTGGAACAAGCCTGTATTGCAAATAGCTATGGAACTCCAAGCCAGGATTTGGCTTGGCGACCTGCTGACACTTCTCAGATGCAGATTGCCTGTCAGACTTCTGTTTGCTGGGCCTGAGTAAACACTGCCAAATAAAGGAGGCCTGTCACTTGACTCTTTGGGCATTTATCTCTAACTCCTCTGTATATTTGCGAGATTATTACTCTGGTCGTGTTCACTGTTTTCTTGTTCAATATTTCAGTCTGAAAGAATTCAAGTTAAACAATTAGAGTGGCCAGAAACGCTTTTATAGCAAAAAAAGAAACATTGTCCATAAGATTTCTAATTTTGACTGTAACATGAAATAAAAATAATAAGTTGCCAAAAATTTGGAAACAAAATTGAAAAGCCAAATTGCATGTTTTAAGCAGGCCAATTCACATTCCAGAGATAAACTCCAAAAGCATTTTGTGATTTAAATGTAACTATTTTTTGTTCCAGTTTTTTTTTCTAAAGAGGGGCATCTGGCAAAGGATCAACAGCAACTTTGTAAATTTCTCTGGTACCTTGAGTAGTACAATATACTCTCATCTCCAAGGATGCTGTTCACCCAATATATGACCCCATTTGTGATGGAAGAGTCCCTCCTAGGGTTTCACATGTATCAGGTGGCCTTTTGTCACAGTTTGTCTAAATGTTGAAGAAAAGTTTATATTCAAAAGTGCAAAGTTCAAATAGAAAAAAAAACAAAACAAAAATGGAGGACATGTGTTTTGCCTTCTCTGAGCTTAGGGTTTATTAAAAATAACAAAACTAGGTATGTTTATTGTAAGGTATCTACATGTGTATATATGTGTTCCCACAACCTTTTGCATGTTTTCATACAGCGTTTACAGCTCAAAGTTTTCCAAGGGCTACCACCTGCTTCTTAAGCATTGTGGAATAGTATTGCCCTGGGCAATAGTATTGCCAACGATCAGAAGACCTGAATTCTCTCCCTATTTCTGCTGGTTAATAATTTTGTGACCTTGGCCCTATCACTAAATTTCTTTTAGTCAAGTTAATTTCATTCATTTTCACTGACATGAATAATTATTCCCTCTCTTCCATCTCTGTCCTCTACCATTCAAATTTAAGAATCGATAGAATCTTTATTAGTGTTTCAATTTCTGCCATTAAATATGCTTCAATTTCTATTACTTGGTTGGAAAAGCTATAAGAGGCATCCCTTGCCTGAATACAAGGGCTATTGTACTATCTTAATGATAGACGTCGGTGAGGCTATTAGCAAACTGATCCTACTTACCACATGCTTTCTCCCTTGCATTCAGTTTTGTTTTGAGTTGTATTATGTCTATATTTTCATTATGTACTGTGTCTGCATCCCGATCTGCCCACCACAACTGGACACAGTTTATGCACCACACTGGATCTGTGAACTAATTTGCTACCTGGCTGCAGTGCCCTCAGCAAGAGTTTGCTTTTCCAACAAGCATGATGTTAGGGTGTTGTTACTACTGCAACTCTGAAGACCGGGCATTCTGCCTTGGTGGATTGCTCCTAGGTCCTCCCAGTCACATAGAGTGAAAAATCCCAATGGTATGTCCTTCTGATGTCTGTCACTTGCTTCCCACCTTTAGCCCTTAGGCTTCCCTGATGATGCTGAGGCATGACAAACAGCAGAGTGTGTCCATCACCCATGCATGCCAATGCAGGCCCACAAGCCCGTAGGCAACAGTGGACAGATGAGGAGTTCACTGACATGTGCAGGGCCCAGGATACATCATCGCTCTGTTGGTCACTGCCTTCTACAGCAGTTGTTTGGGGAGACTGGTACAATTCAGAAGCATGGGAAAGTTGAAGTCCTATTCGGCAAAGTTTGATTGATAGGATACTGAAACCTACAGATAAATTCTCCCTCCCTATCCTCAGGACAAATAGTTTAAGGGTCCAATAAGGCCTCTAGGAAAATGCCCTTTAATAAAATAGTGAGGAATGCTTGTCACGATGATGTGGCCAGTTCGGTGAAGCTCTCTAGAACTTTGGTTCTCTCTCATTCCCCTTTTCTCTAGCTCCTGCTTTCCTGAAATTGCACTCTCAAGTAACATGTTTGCATATTTATTTTCCTTCAGGATCAGTTTTATTTTGTTTTGAAGACCTGGATTGGGACATATATTAATTCCCATACTTAAGTCTTAATTATTTCCCCTTTTCCTCATGTCATCCAGATCATTTTTTCAAATCCTTTTGTCTTTCCATTTTGACCCTGAATTCTTCATTTTCTGCTTTCTGATCTCCTTTAATAGAGGTGATTATGTCTTTACAATTTTGTATTCTGTTTTCGTGACAAATGTTGATCATAATTTTACTCTATGAAAAATATCTGTTGAGTAAGTTTACTGCATTTTTTTCCTATGTGTTTTCTTATTGCATTAAAAAAAATCTCCTTGTCAGTTTGTTTTTATTTCTGCTGGATGAAGGAGCCGAATATTCTGGTGTGGCTTTTTGCAGGAGGTTCTGGTGTTGGGTAGGGAGGGGCCACATTAGCTTAGGCTGTTCAACTCCTCCTTTGTGGTCATAGAGAAAGGTGCTTCCTGAAAAAAATTCTAGTTTATGCAATCTTTAAGTATAACTTTGCATCCCTATGGCATCTGATACTGGATCTAGGAGGACTTCTGCCAAAGGCCGTGGTATACTCAGTTCCATGTTCATGCATTAAACAGGAAATTCAGCTTTTATACTTCAGCGTGAGCCCCTCCCCTTCTGCAAGATTATTTATGTAGACAGTTGCTTTTTAAGGTCTGGTCCTGTCAGGCCCCTTGAACTCTTTTTGCTTCTTGCCTAATTTCCTTCTGCACATTTTCAGCTTCTTTTGTCAGCCCTTATATTCCATATATTTTGGAATGTGTGGGTCATATCTGGAAATAGGGATTTGTCACTTGCTTTTACGGATTGGCTAGCTCATAGGCGGTGTTTTCTGGTCTTACATAAAATGACAAGGTATATAATGACAACTTTTGTTCAAGAATACTAACACACATTTCAGTTGTTTAAAAGAAAAAAACATTCAAATGACTGATTACTAGATTAATCACAATATATTATTAAAACATATTATCCAGGGGCGCCTGGGTGGCTTGGTCGGTTAGGCATCCGACTTCGGCTCAGGTCATGATCTCACCAGCCGTGAGTTCGAGCCCGTCGTTGGGCTCTGTGCTGACCGCTCAGAGCCTGCAGCCTGTTTCAGATTCTGTGTCTCCCTCTCTCTCTGCCCCTCCCCTGTTCATGCTCTGTCTCTCTCTGTCTCAAAAATAAATAAACATTAAAAAAAATAAAAAAAAGAAACATTTAAATAAAAAACATTTTCCATATAGGGGCATACATACTCATTTCTATTGATGTAATGTTTATAAGGAGCTAAATAAAATAGTAATCATAAATATACAGAGGAATATTATACAAATTAATTTAAAATAGTGCATGGTTTATCTGGCCCAATATGTTACTTTCTATTACCATTCTCTCAAAATTTCTGTTTGAAAAACTTCTGTGAAGTATAATTTTCTGCCTTAGAAGATCATAGATTCTATATTTGTGTGGCTATCATCTTTTAAATTAATTAATTCAAACTTTAAAAAATAACTCTGCTAACATAATGAATTATTAACTAAGTAGAAACTAATTATTAACTAATTATTAGTAATTCATTAATTCATAGTAATTAATTAATCCACATTAATGCTGTGCTACCCACATTCATGAATAGGAAGGCTTGATTCTTTTTTCTTCCAGGAGCAAACTAACAAACATGATATTGCTGTGACAGATGTATCAGAATTCAATAGCACACATTTCCTCAAGTTTTTGAGTATATAACCAAATGCATGTATGCTTATTAATAAAATACATAAAAATATAATTTCTGTATGTATACTAAGGATTAGTAAAGATAAGCTCTATTCTTTCAGAATAAATTACAACAAATGTAAATTAAAACTGCACATATGTGTATGAAACACGTATATACATTCATACACAGAGTGCAGTGCCTTGTGCGTATATGGTGTCTACTCAATGATTGTGGAAGGAATCAATTTCTTTTTTTAAAGACTAAGTTTATGACTTGTTTCTTCACAATTGTCTCCTCAGAGTTTAACGCAAGGCTCACATAAAGTAGATACTAATTAAATATTTGTTGTCTGACTAAAGCGAGTGGATGAAAATGTGTCATGACAGGAAAACAATGGTACTCTGTATTTCTGCCTGGATAATTAACAGCCTTTTTGATAGAATAATTCTTTGTGGATTAGCAGCTTTAGGAAAATGGAAAATTTCTAGTGAGAAAAGCTATTCAAGTAGAGGAGATGGATCAGGGACCCCCTATTTACACTGCTAACTATGAACACATTTAAAAAAATTGAAGCTGAAAAAGGTAAACATGATTAAAATTTTGTTGTTTATCCATGGACAATACAGAACTAGCTAGAATTTTTTCACATAAATGAAGATAACTGATAAGAGACTTTATTTCTCTATGCTATAATCTTGTTGGGGGAAAACTATAATGCTATTTTTCTGTGCATTTTTCCTGTTACTCTAAGTTTTCTGATGGGAATATTGTAATTACTCAGGTAAGTAGCTGCAACTGGACCTTTGTATCCAGGGAATAAAAAATGATACCTTTACTTTTTTCTTTAAACTTTAGTGGCTTTATGAACATTTCTTTCTTCATCATTAATTATGTCAATATTAATCCCACAGACAGTACCAATTAGATTAAAATTGGGCCTTTATGCACTCAACAATATAAAGGTAGCTTATTAAATGGGCTTTATGTATCTAATTATGCACAGTTGACTTTTTCTTTTGTTTTCATTCTCTTATGTTATTGTAATCAGGGATATACTATCATACAAAAAAGTTGATTCCTCTTAAATTGCTGGTGTGTATGTATATGTGTATGTGTGTGTGTCTATGTGTGTGTATGTGTCTACTAGAGTAAGACATCTGAGTCTGCAACATATAATTACATCAAAATGATCATGGCAAGTACTTTACCAATGGTAATGATATTATAAGGTAGGATAATTCTTTTTTAGAAGAGAATATGTCTTTATTAAACTGTATGTCTTTAAGATTGAAGAATTTTATTAAGAAGTAAGTCAGATCCCCTGCTGTATTCTGAATTATGTAATTTCCTCCAGATGTCATAAATGTCCACAACTGAGGCGCTTATTAAAATTGCCTATTCTGGGTCTCTCCCAAATGAATAAATGCCAATTCAAGATGCACCGAATGTTCGAGTCATCAGACATAAATTTTAAGTCAGCTTTAACCATGCCTCGTGAGGTAAGAGTAAAAACTTTTAAAATGAATGGGAAGATAAATTTCAGCAGAGAAATGGAAACTGTAAAAGATAATCAAATGGAAGTTTTAGAACTGGGAAACACAGTATCTAAAATAAAAATGTTCACTGAATAGGCTCACTAGCAGAATTGCAATAATAGAGCAAATAGTTAGCAAACTTCATGGTATGTCATTAGAAATCATCCAAGCTGAAGAACAGAGGGGGAAAAAAAAGAAAAGAAAACAAGTGAACGAACCCCACTGTGCACTGAAATAATATCCAAATATATAATACTTTTGTCATTGGAGTATTAGAAGAAGAAGAAAAAATATTAGTGCAGAAAAATATTTTTTAAGTTTTTATTTAAATACCAGTTAGTGAAGATGCAGTGTAATATTAGTTTCAGGTATAAAATATAGTGATTCAATACTTCCATACATGACCTGGTGCTCATCACGAATGCCCTCCTTAATCCCCATCTCCTCTTTCACCCATCTCCCCACGCACTGCCCTCTGGTAACCATCAGTTTGTTCTCTATAGTTAAAAGTCTGTTTCCTGGTTTGCCTCTCTTTCTTTTTCTTCCCCCTTTTCTTGTTTGTTTTGTTTCTTAAATTCCACATATGAGTGAAATCATATGGCATTTGTCTTTTTTTGACTGATTCATTTCACTTAGCATTGTTTATGCTCTCTAGATCCATCCATGCCCTTGCAAATGATTAGCATTCATTCTTTTTTATGGCTGAGTAATAGTGTGGTGAGTGATTCTTTTAATGTATTGTTGGGTTTGGTTGGCTAGTATTTTATAGAGAATTTTTGTATCCATGTTCATCAGGCATATTGGCCTGCAGTTCTCTTTTTTAGGGAGATCTTTGTCTGGTTTTGGTATCAGGGTAATGTTGTCCTCATAGAATGAGTTTGGTAATTTTCCTTCCCATTCTGTTATTTGGAATAGTTTGCGAAAAGTAGGTAATAACTCTCATTTAAGTGTTTGGTAGAATTTGCCTGTGAAGCCGTGTGGCCTTGGAGTTTAATTTGTTGGGAGTTTTTTGGTTATTGATTCAATTTTTTTGATGGCTATCAGTCTGTTCAAGTTTTCTATTTCTTCCTGTTTCAGCTTTGGTAGTTTATATGTTTGTAGGAATTCTTCAATTTCTTCCAGGTTGTCCATTTTTTTTGGCATAAAATTTTTCATAGTATTCTCTTCTAATTGTTTGTATTTCTGTCTTGTTGTTTGTTATTTCTCCTCACTCATTTGTGATTTTATTTATTTGGATCCTTTCTCTTTTCTCTTTATAAGCCTGGTTGGAAGATTATCATTTTTATTATTTTGTCAAAGAACTAGCTACTGGTTTCATTGATCTGTTTTATTTATTTATTTATTTATTTATTTATTTATTTATTTATTTACTTACTTTCAGTTTCTATGTCATTATGTCTTTATTATTTCCTTCCTTCTGCTGGCTTTTGGCTTCATGTATTATTCTTTTTCTGCTTCATTATGTGTAAGGTTACATTGTTTATTTGAGATTTGTCTTGCTCTGAGGTAGGCCTGTATTGCTATATACTTCCCTCTTAGGGTTACTTTTGTTGCATCCCAAAAGTTTTGGACCATTGTGTTTTCATTTTCATTTGTTTCCAAGAATTTATTTTTTATTTCTTCTTTGACTTACTGGTTGACCCATTCATTATTTAGTAGCATGTTGTAGCTCCATGTATTTATGGTCTTTCCAAAATTTTTCTTGTGCTTGACTTCTAGTTTCATAGTGCTATGGTCAGAAAAGGTGCATGGTATTTCAGTCTTTTTGTTTTGTTAAGACCTGTCTTGTGACCTAATATGTGATCTATTCTGGAGAAAGTTCAATGTGCACTTGAAAAGAATGTGCATTCTGCTGTTTTAGATGGAATGTTCTGAATATATCTTTTAAGTCCATCTGGCCTGGCATGTCATTCAAAGCCATTGTTTCCTTGTTTATTTTCTGTTTACATGACCTGTCTATTGATGTATGTAGGCTGTTGAAGTCCCCTAGTAGTATTATGTTATCAATTATGTCCTTTATGTTTGTTATAAATTGTTTAATATATCTGGGTGCTTTCATGTTGGGTGCATAAATATTTATAATTGTTATATCTTCTTGTTGGATTGTCCTCTTTATGATTCTGGAATGTTTTTCTTTGTCTCTTTTTACATTTTTTTTAGTTTTTATTTTTATTATTTTTTTACTGAGAGACAGAGACAGAGCATGAGCATGGGAGGGGCAGAGAGAGGAGGAGCCACAGAATCCAAAGCAGGCTCTAGGCTCTGAGCTGTTAGTACAGAGTCAGACTCGGGGCTCAAACTCACAAACTGCGAGATCATGACCTGAGCTGAAGTCGGACACTTAACCAACTGAGCCACCCAGTCACCCCTACACTTTGTTTTAAAGCCTAGTTTGTCTGACATAAGTACTGCTCTTTCTTTTGACATCCATTTGTGTGATCAATGTTTCTGCACTTCCTCACTTTCTTTTTTTCTTTTTTTTATTTTTTTTTTTTTTATTTTTTTTCAACGTTTATTTATTTTTGGGACAGAGAGAGACAGAGCATGAACGGGCGAGGGGCAGAGAGAGAGGGAGACACAGAATCGGAAACAGGCTCCAGGCTCTGAGCCAACAGCCCAGAGCCCGACGTGGGGCTCGAACTCACGGACTGTGAGATCGTGACCTGGTTGAAGTCGGACGCTTAACCGACTGCGCCACCCAGGCGCCCCTGCACTTCCTCACTTTCAAACTGCAGGTGTCTAAGTCTAAAATTTTTTCTTGCAGTTTCTTACAAGTTTCTTGCAAGACAGCATACAAATGAGTTTGTTGTTGTGTTGTTGTTGTTTTTCTTTTATTCTTTCTGTTACCCTATGTTTTTTTATTGAAGCATTTAATCCATTTACATTCAAGGTAATTATTGATAGATATGTATTTATTGCCATTTTATTGCTTATTTTGTCATTGTTTTTGAAAATTTTCTCTGATCCTTTCTCATCTTTGTCACTCTTGGTCTCTATTTTGCACTCAAAAATCCCCTTTAATATTTTTTGCAGGGCTGGCTTAGTGTTCACAGACTCTGCTATGTGTGCATGGGAAACTCTTTATCTCTCCTTCTATTCTGAATGATAACCTTGCTGGATTGAATATTCTTGGCTGCAGTTTTGTTTTTCTTTTTTCCCATTCAGCACTTTGAATATAACATGCACTCCCTTTTGGATTGCCAAGTTTCTGTTGAGAAATCTTCAGCTAGTTGTATGGATTTTTCTTTATAATTTAAAGACTTCGTTTGTCTTACTGCTTTTAAGATCTTTTCTTTATTAATATATTTTGAAAATTTAATTACAATGTGTCTTGGTGTGGCCCTCATTCTGTTGATGTTGATGAAAGTTCTCTGTGTCTCCTGGATCTGGATGTCTGTTTCCTTCCTCAGATTAGGGAACTAGAAAAAAAATATTTTTTTTTAACTAATAGCTAACAACTTCTCCAAAGAACTAATTTACACATTGGAGAAAATTACTTAATATAAAACAGGATAAAATCAAAGAAATCCTTTCTAAGACATATCATTTACACCCTATAAATTAAAGATAAAAAACTTGAAAACAGTAAAAAAAAAAATGTATTGCATATGAGAACAACTCAAATGACTGAAGACTTTTCATACAAAAGCTCCTATAGTGAAACATCTTTAAAGTTTTGAAAGAAGTACCAACAGATAATTCTATATGTACCAAAAAATCCTTGAGTAATTACAATAAGATAAAGACCTTGTAGATGAAGGAAAAATGAGAGAATTCAATGATAACACATCCAGTCTACAAGAATTGCTAAAGACTCTCTTTAGGCAGAAAGGACATTTCTTTTATACCAGAGGGACCCCACACTGCCTCACTGACCATCTAACAGACTGTTTTTATGGTGACTCTGCAGATTTTGAGAGTGGATAATCATTACCTCTATTATATATTTTCTGACATAATTCCAACTTCTCTCTGTATTGAGTTCTATATGTCAATTATTGCTAGGTCTGTACATTTACCAAGGCTTTTCTCCTGGCATCTTTTAAATATTCTGTAATCTAGGATTCTTCATGAGTTTTTGTTTTATCGTTAACATAATTGATGAAAAGAATCTATCCATTTCTATTCAAAGTTTTTTTTTCCCAAGTCTACTTAGATATTAAAAATTGTCTTTTTGTCACAGCCTCCAGAGGTGCAGAATACAATTAAATTTAATAGTTTACTCTTATTAAAGAGATTCAAGTTTGTACAGTAAATTTTCCTATCGTATCTCTTTAAGATTACTCACCTTTTCTGTGAGGAAGGTATTTTACAGATGAGAAAAGCAAGTTTCAAGGTGAGACGAAGTGACCTGCTGAATTTCACACAGCTTTAATGTGTCATTGGTGGGTGTGCAAAGGTCTGCTGATTCTCTGTTCTGGGTAGAAGACCTCAGGTGACTGATCCAGAGAACTGAAAGAAGGCCAGTGTTACTGGTTCACAGTGAAGCAGGAGAAAAGCAGGGGATGAGATTAAGGACAAGCTGTTTCATATTAAGCAGGGACTATTAGGTAATGCTAACTGACTTGTTTTCTCTCAGTACAAACTAAAGCAATTAAATGTTGTTAAACAAGAAATTGGTGTGATTTAACGTATGATTTAAGAAAGATTTTTCTAGGGTGACTGGGTGGCTTAGTCAGTTAATCATCTGACTCTTGATTTCAGCTCAGGTCATGATCTCACAGTTTGTGAGATCAAGCCCCACATAGGGCTTTGCACTGATAGCATGGAACCTGCTTGGGATTCTCTCTCTCCCTCACTCATGTATGCTGCCTCTCTAGCTCTCTCTCAAGATAAATAAGTACACTTTAAAAGAAAGAAAGAAAAGATTATCCTATATATTTGTGAAGAATAGATGAAAAGACAAGCCTGATACCAGTAAAACCAAAATATATAGTTTATTGGCAATTTAGGGGAGAGATCATGTTTTCTTGAACCAGAGTACTATGGAAAAGAAGGAAGATCTATATGATAGACACTGACTTACTGCCTGGCTTCAGCGGACAAGGTTAGTAGCTTCTAGCTAGTTTTGTCACAGTGTACCCTAACTTTTGATCTGAGGTCCCCTGTTCATGGGATGACCCCATTCAGTAATGATATGTAAAGAACTGGCTCAAGGGCTTTGGCATGTGTGGCCAACAGGAAATCTCTCAAATGTGCAATCTTTGCTCTGCGGTATCCGATTGGGCAGACAGAGATGTCCATAGGTCAACATCCCAGTGGGGCAGCTCCTCTTGTCCAATACTGCTTCCTCCCTTTTCCTTCTGGAATTTCTCTTTCTTTAGTGAACTTTCTGAACTTCTAACTCTGGCTCAACATCTGCTTCCCACAGCACATGTTCGAAGTGAATAATACTTAGTACATGCCAAAGATTGTATTCCATCCCAATTTCTCACTTGAATTGCACATTTGGATAATAATTAATTTCATTAGACTCTCACTGACAGTATACTAACACAATGTGTGAACTCATCACTGAAGTATGAAAGTAAGTGTTAAAAATGTTATTTGGAAATAAACAACAGTGTAAGATTTCTAATAATCTTTGCTCTATGTTTTTCCTCATTATGGAGACACTACCTAGCATAACTTGAAAAATACTTCATTACAAAAGAAAAAATTACTGTTAAAATATCATTTACTTGGGTAATGTCAGAAAATTAGTAGTTAATTTTTTTAATATATAAAAATTTTCTTAGATATCAGAAAAAGTATAGAAACAACTTAGAGTGGATTTTATTTTCAAGTGGAATAATTAGCTAAGTATTAGGCTGGAAACTATTTAAAAACCAAAATGTCATTAATTCAAAATTAAGGCTGAGTCTAAAAAAAAGTGGAAGTAAGTAATAACCAGCTACAGAAGTGTCTTTTCTAGTCATTCAAGAAAGAATTTTATGGATATAGAACATTTAATTTTTATAAGCCAATTTAAGTATATTATATAATTTATACTTGTTCCAAATCATATGTTTTGCATGTCAGGAATTTTAGATTGCTTTAATATTATGAAGTTGTCACTCAACAAATATTGAACTAAAGCTTGTTGATTACATGTATATTTGATCCAAGCTAGCAGATAAATGGCAAAACATTTACAATTGCACAAATATTTATTAACTTCTCCAGCTGTATTGGCTTATACTATTTGTATTGCAACTTTAAATCCCTAGTATTGATATATTGATAATACTTTGAATAAGGATTTTAAGAAAAAAATGATAGGGTAATTTTATGGTAATTAAAGATTTTCATCTTGATATTTTGAGATATCAAAGGTTTTATATAATAAAACTATATATAATAAATCTTTTTTACATATAGTTTTCAAAATAAGTTCATCTATTTACAATTTTTTCTTTTTATAATAGTAAAATGAACACAATGCTTTTTGAAGGTTTATCTTTGACACTTGAAGGAATTTTATATAATGCGACACATTTTTGCCTCATGGGAAGGTTTTAATTATTTTAACTCAAAAAAGATCCTAAAAACAAAGTTTTATTTCCATTGTACTAAATTTATTAAAATAAAATTCCTCTTTACATAAAAATGCTTAACATAGTTCCCCTTTATTTCAAACTAATCTGTTACTTCACTGTATTTAGTACATCTATTTATTTCATTGTGTTATAATTGCCACTAGAACAAGGAAGTATCTTAATTATCTTTGTGTTCCCAGATTCTAAGAATTTTGATGGCAGTTAGTGGGCACAGCAATAATTTGGAGACTCATTAATTCAAGTTTGTTTAGCCTTCTGCTGTTGCACTCTAACACCTTCTAGAATTTGCCTTGAACATTAGCCTTTCTTGGTCTACAGGATAGCAAAGGTACCCTGGGAGTTAAAGGCCATGACTTGTGTTAGCTCAATTGTATTTTGTTTGTTCCTCTCATTCCAAGGTGGCATTATTTGTCCTTCCACTTGAATCTGGGATAGCCTCATGATTTGATTTGCCTAAACAATACAGGGTAGCAGAAGCAGTGCTATGAGTTCTAGGGCTTATGCCTAAAGAGCCTTTGCAGTTTCTATTTTTACCCTCTTGAATGTCACCATGAACCATCATGTTTGGTAGCCAGGCAAGCTAACTGGAGGATGAGAAGACATGTGAATGAGAACTGAGACCCCCTGACCACCAGCCAGTAGACCCTGGAAGACATGTGAGTGAGGCCTTTTGGAACCTTCTGGCCAAGCTAAGACTCCTGCAGAATGGAGCTGAGTGGCTGGGCCTAGGTGAGAGCAACAGAGGAAACACTTAGCTGACCTACAGAATGATGAGAAATGATACATTGTTACCATTTTATCACTAAACTGTAGCTTTTTTTAATGCAAAAATGGATAATTATTGCTAGAAGAGGAGAAATGGTATGGTAATATTAAGAGGAAAGAACTTTCCATTGGGGATACATGAAAAGATTAGTTTACAAGAGATTAAAGAACCCTTTTGACTCTAAGGAAATGTAAAAAGAGCCCAGATAAAACTTTGTATTACTATTTAAAAAATTTTTAATATTTATTTAATTTTGAGAGAGAGAGATAGAGAGAGAGACAGAGTGTGAGTGGAGGAGGTATAGAGAGAGAGGGAGACACAGAACTCAAAGCAGGTTCCAGGCTCCGAGCTGTCAGCTCAGAGCCCAATGCAGGGCTAGAACTCAAGGAGTCACAGACCATGAGATCATGACCTAAGGCGAAGCTGGCTGCCCAACTGACTGAGTCACCCAGGTGCCCCAAGCTTTGTATTATTTTAAGGTGGATAGTGAGTTAGCTGAGTAAAGGTAAAGGAGTACACATGACATGCCTTTTTGTATTACTTACGTTACAAGTATTAAATTGTTAAGCCAAAGCCAAATTATTCCTTTTGGGCAATTGTTAAGGTTGAAGCCAATTTTCAACTTAGTACATTTTCAAAATGAATTTCTAATTGTGGGTTGTGGTCAAAATATTTGAATGTCACGGGGTGCCCGGGTGGCTCAGTTGGTTGAGCTCCTGTTTCGGCTCAGGTTATGATCTCACGGTTTGTGATTTCGAGCCCCATGATCTCACAGTTTGTGATTTTGAGCCCCGCGTCGGGCTTTGTGCTGACAGCTCAGAGCCTGGAGCCTGTTTCGGATTCTGTGTCTGCCTCTCTCTCTGCTACTCCCCTGCTTGTGCCCTCTCTCTCTCAAAAATAAATAAACATTAAAAAAATTTAAAAAAGTATTTGAATGTCACTAATATAAGAGTTCTTCAAATGGGACATCAATTTGTAAGTTTTTTGAGCAGATAAAAATAGAGAAAATGGAAAATACCAGAAAAGAACAAGCTCTAGAATGGATAGTGCTAACAATAGTTCCTCTGTATTATGGGCTGTCTAAATTCTGGGCACTTTAATACATTGTTTCAGATTCTCTAAAACCCTATGAAATGCATTCCATTAATCACAGTCTGCCTTTGAACAACAGGAGAGAGTGTGGGGGGTGCGGTATGAACACCAACCCTCTCCCCTGCGCCAGCACAATCGAAAGTCTGCATATAAATTTTGACTCCCCCAAATCTTCACCTCGTATAGCCTACTGTTGACTGGGAGCCTTACTTAAGCAGTGGATTAACACATATTTTGTATATTATTTGTAGCATATACTGTATTCTTACAATAAAGTAAACTAGAGAAAAGACAATGTTATTTAAAAATCATAAGGAACAGGGGCGCCTGGATGGCTCAGTTGGTTAAGCATCGACTTCCGCTCAGGTCATGATCTCATGGTTTATGAGTTTGAGCCCCGCATTGGGCTCTGTGCTGTTGGCTCAGAGCCTGGAGCCTGCTTCGGATTCTGTGTCTCCCTCTCTCCCTCCTTGCCCTGCTCGCACTCTGTCTCTCTCTCTTCCTCTCTCTCTCAAAAATAAATAAAGCACTAAAATAAAAAAGCAGAATGAAATTCATCAGGAACAGAAAGTACATTTATGGTACAGTACTATATTTATCCAAGAAATCTGAATGTAAATGGACCTGTGTAATTCAAACCCGTGTTATTTAAGGGTCAAGTGTACACATAATATGTGAGAAAACTGGAGGTTAGAGAATTTTTATACTTGTTAAATTGCCAAAATTTCACAAAGGAGAAAAACCTCAAATTTATATACAAGAATTTATTGTAAACTTGCTTCAATACAGACATGATAAAGAAGTTAAAGAGTTTGAGAACAAGAGAGAACTGGATAAAATAGAAGTAGCCCCATATCTTCTGCTCTACTGAATTCAGTTGAAAAGGAGGGTCTATTTGGTATCTTGGAGGACATGCTACCTTAGAAGACAATAGGAGAGGTTCATTCCTTGGTTTGTAGCAGTGTGAACTATAATCTTTGCATCTGTCTTCACCTGGCTATCTCATCTCTGTGTCTGGATTTGTTTGTTTCCATCTTAATGACCTCATCTTAATTTGATTTTATCTGCAAAGACCCTATTTCCAAATAAGGTTATACTCACAGGTACCTGGGTGAGGGGGAAGGATGTGTTAGGACTTCAGCACATCTTTTTGGGGCATACGATTCAGCCCATAACAACCACTAATATACAAATCTCAATATACAATTTCAAGAACACAGACTTCCAACATCCTCTCAAGAAGGATGTGGAAGACAATAGCATCAGGTGGCCCCCACATTGTATTTCATGTTTGTGGAAAACATATGAAGGATTAAAATCTGATGGATCAATCAGAATTACTTGGGCCCCTTTCTATCTTCCAGAAACACACACACACACACACGTACATGCACACACACATGCACATGCATACACACACACACATACTTGTTTAATTGATTGCTGAAGCCACCAGAGCCTTTCTGATTTCAGAATTTCCAGATAGTTACATTATATATATATATGATATATATACATATATCATATATTATATATATCATATATTATATATTTTATATATATTAAATATATATGTATATATAATATATAATATTAATGGTATATAATATTTATACATGTATATATAATATATATTTTTATATATTTATATATTATATAATATATATAAATCTCAGATGATTCCATTTGTCAAAACAGTTTTGAAACTATTTCCTTAAAAGGACTTCAACTTATCTAAGAAGAAGATGGATATGTTAAACTTAAGGCATAAATATACCTTCTTTTTGATGTGTTGTTGAAATACCACTGCTGTGCTGCAAGTGGTGACCATATCAAAGCAGAAAGTTTGGATCACCAACTGTAGGCACAGCTGAGAGGACTAAAGGCATCCTGCATCCTTTCATTTCCTAGCTCCAGTTCTTCACATGTTCCCGAGTATCCTAGAAAAATAGTGACAATATTTGAAAGAATAAAAAAATCAATCAAAATATATTTTCTCTTTTTTAAAATAACTGAGAATGAATTTAATTATGAGCACTTTTCAGTTTCATTCCAAAACCCCTCTACTTAGAAGAAAAA
The DNA here is from genome assembly GCF_014898765.1 of Herpailurus yagouaroundi. NCBI lineage: Eukaryota > Metazoa > Chordata > Mammalia > Carnivora > Felidae > Herpailurus > Herpailurus yagouaroundi. The sequence goes on from NW_024412400.1 coordinate 56,537,649, forward strand.
ATAAGATCATTCATTATTTTAATAAATTTAGCAACCACTGTCTTTTATTTTCACATCCCTCTTTAAATATTTATTACATAAGAATATACAAATAAATTTTGTTAAAAACTCAAACAAGAAAGAAGAGCTTATCTCTGACAATTCACTAGAAATCAATATCAAGTGTGTTCTTCTATCTGTATCTATATTTGGATATAGTGTTATTTTAGACACAGTTTTGACTATTGGTTTCATCCAATAGTCTTAGACATTTAGAGATTTAGGTAGATTTTATTTATTACCGTCACTTCCTAATATTTGTTTACCCATAAGACGTTAATTGTGAAAACAATTTGCTTATAAAATACTGATGCAATGAATTTTCTCACATTTTTTATTGTGAATAAATGTATTTCTTTATGGTATATCAATTATACATCAATTAAAAGTTTTACCCACTTTTAAATTTTATTAAAAACTCAATTCTTACATTTAGTTCACACTTAACTAGATGGGCTTCAAAGGTATTATGACACCTTTCCTCCACAATTTCACAGAGTATGAGACTAATGATTTCCTAAAAATTCTCCAGTACTGTATATGATCAATGTCTTTATTTTGGTAATGCAAAGATTAAAAATAATATTTCCTCAAAACCTTATCTACATCAGATATTATCAACCTATTTATTTTTGAAACAGCAGTGTTAAAATATTATATGGTCATTTCAGTTTTGTAGTCCTGATTTTTATGAAATAATTTTTTCATGTGTTTATTGTCCATTTATATTTCCACTGTGAATTGGTGGTTTTTATCTTTTGAATATTTTTCGTAAGCTGTCTAGTAATTTACATATTAATTCCTAAGTGTTCTTTATATGTTTTGGATTTGGGATAAGTAGTGCAAATACTCCCAATCTGTCGCTTTTATTATAATTCTGTTTACTGTGTCACTGTTATAAATAAGTTCATCTTTGTTAACATCCATCAATAGCTTTTCTTATTTCCATTTAAATTACAATAATTATAGAAGGAAATTTTAATCAAAATTAAATTTTCTTACATTTCTTAAAAATAAAAATAAAACCTGTTTTAGAAGAAAATAAAACAGGATGATTTTCCTAGAATAAAGGAAAACAATATAATCAGCTATTGTCCTCAACCAAATGTAGGCTTTAGATTGAATTTTTAGACAAAATGGGATGAGGGCCAAAATGAACTGAAAGATAACTTGAACAGGTGTTTGTATACATCTGCCCTCATTTGTAATGGGCAAGAGACAAGACCTCTGATTCTAACTTTGTCTTATAATTTATGCTTATTGCTCTTAGAAATGTAAATACATTGAACTCCCTCAAGTTTAAGAGTTCAAACACCGAAAACAATTAAAACTTGTATTTAGAAAATAGCACTTGTACATAAGAGCTCTAGTGATGTTTAAATGGTTGGTTTAAGATTTAAAACATTGTGTATTTGGCTATGAAATAACTGATTTACGTGTGCTAAAAAGATATTTTTATTTTAAAATTCTTTTACTAATGTGCATCAATTGGACTCACACTATTGCATAAAATAGGACATTATTTGCTGAGATAACTGAATTGTGATTTAAAGTACACAAGTAATTTTCTTGGGACTTTGAAAAGAACTCTTACAAATATGCAACAAAAATTGATACTTTTGGTATTTAAAATTTAACATATGGGATAGAATCATGGTCTTGAGTAGAGACAGATCTTTTTTATGAATGCAGATGTGCTATGTGGACATTTTGAAACCTTGTAATCTCATCCTGTATCTGTAAAATGAAGATACATATGACTTATATCCTAGAGTAATTCTGAGGATTTGTTAAAATGACATGGTAAGCACTTAGAACAATGCCTGATGCATAATGATATATATTAGCTGTCATTCATATATTTATTAATTTCTTTTAAAATTGGTTCTCTTGTTCTTCAGGTACACTATTTAAAAGACAATTTACTTTGGAAGCTATTTCTATTAATTATAAGATCCATTTGGCTTTTGACAAACTTCTCAATGTCTTGTAGTGAACCAAAAGCAAGATATTAAGGGGAAAAAAAATCACCCTGATTGAATTAAATTGATCTGAACTCTAAGATCAGGTGTAAGATTTTAAGAGAAAATTCATATTATTTCACTTAGTTTTTAGTTCTATATGCTCTAGCAGAATTAGAGTTTCACTCTTGGTATGAACAACTAATTGTAGTAATTAACCTAACTATAACAGTATAATAATTGAAAAATCAACATTCAAGTGGCTTTCAACTTTCTCCTAAAGCCTTAAATTTCAAAGTGACTAACATATCCATTTCACCTGGCTAGAGTTCCTTGGATTATTTCTGAATTATATTCACTTCAATATTTTGAGCAAGAAAGAAATCATTGAATGCTATCACAAAACACATTGTGAGCCAATGACCTTAATTAGTGACTAAGGAAGACAGCTCAAAGCTTATCAAAATTCACTTGGGTATATTTTTATTCTTCTATTTACTTCTTGGATATCATTTTGTTCCTAAAAGTTATACTCCTTCCATGGGTATACGTTAGAAATAAGTTTGGAGATAAGATTGTGTTAGGAGAATAGAGAGAAATGGCAAATAATTGATGCCTCTGAATTCCGTATGAAATAATCCTTGAACAATAATTGGTGAGATCTCTGCTATCCAAAAGGGAAATAACCTCTTTCCATCACTTACTCCAGAGCTGCATTCCATCCCCTCTGAGGGCTGGGGAAGGTGATTTTATTGTGTACATAATGCCTCACATCACACTTCCAATTACTCCATCACTCCAGTGAGGTTTGAAAACTTGAAACAACATGACTATTAGAAGAGTAGTTAAGGTCTATGGAGGGCTGCAGAGACTCTTACTCGTTGAAAGGAGTAGAGAACGAAGATTGTGGAATAATGTGCTTTGATAAGAAGGCTGAATTGAAAACACACCAATTTGAAGAATCAGAGGAGAACAAAATAACAGCAATTGGGGTAAAAAGAAATCTGTTGAGAGGGAAGGCGATCTCTTAACACTCTGGAGAAATTCTTTTTCAGAAAAAGAGAAATCTGTCTAAGAGGAAAAGAGTTTTAAAATGAGACTTGTGATTCTTTCTGGTGATTTGCATTTATTATTGCTAAGAAGAAGCAGGTGATAAGGAAAGCTAGAGTCTGAGAAGCAAAAGGAATGAAGTCATTTTTCCAGAATTCCATAGGACAGTTGTTTCAGAGAAATTCTTGTGTTACTTGTTCACCTACTTCTGTTCTGCAAGACGGTATGATTCATCTTTGAAAAAGTATTTTGTATATGTCATGCTTTACAATCTCTTCCTTTATCTACAATCTTCTGTGTTTTTTGCCCTTCAACTGACACCATCATTGCTTTGAACAGGAAAAATATAGCAGGAACTCCTAGAGCTGGAAAGGTAGAATGTTGACCAATAGAGAATCTCAGCAAGAATTCTTGCTTTTGGAAGAATTAGGGCTTTTATAATATTATGGTTTATTTGAGAATGGGAACTGAAGTAGAAGTCTGACTTAAAAAGCTACCGAAAAAGAAAAGAGGTAACTTTTCTCAGTCAGGGTCCTGATTAGAGACTTATGTCATAATCAGATTTTTTAAATGAGTGGAGTGTAATAAAGGACCTATTTATGAATATGTGGGAAGTATCAAGGGCTGACGTACATTTTCTGGAGTTTCAGCCACTGTATGCTTCAGATACAACTGGAAGAAATAGTCACTGAGACTGAGAAAGGAGAGCTATAGGTCTAAGATATGTATTACCTCCCCTGATGGAAGCTGTGTTCTTTGGTAGAGAGACATCGTCAAATTTCGATGACCCTTCTGGTAGAGAGACATGGCCAAACTCTGAGGGAGGATGTGGAAATAAATTGTTTTTCCATCTTATAATCATTTGCTAGTTATACTCAGTGGTTGGACCAACCTGGAAGCCAGAGGGCAAAAGATCCCTTTGATATCGGCAGAGTTAGCTCCACGTGGCAGAGAGGATAGTGGTTGAAGACTGGCAAGTGGGTCTTGGGAGCCCACAGAAAATATCTAGGACACACAAACCATATGTCTAGTTTATATACCCAGGTTACACACGTGTTTAAGAATTTTTTTCTTTTTACATGATGGGTACCTTTACAGGCATTGAGAACACAAAGGTGAGAAAGCATAAACTTTGACCTCCTTAGGGCTCATATATAGTATATGTTTTTCATATAACGTGTACATGTATATGTGTGTGTGTACTTATATTATTTACCTGTATACACATACATGCATGTAGCTATATAAATCTTAGAATATGTACTTTTGTTTTTTTTCTTTCTGTCTCCCAATTCCCAAGTCTTCCTCTGGTAGACAGGAAAATTAACATTGCCTAAAGGCAAATTAGGAGAGATAAGCAATAATACAAGGAGGAATGAAGTTGTTGGTTTTTGTTTTATTTCCAAGCAACATTTTACAAACTAAAAGGAAGTTATTGAGGGAAAAATAATTTTCAGATAATGCTGTAAAATTGGAACGCAAAATGAAGGAGATGGAAACTAGTCTACCCTGGCCTATATGCCCTAGATGAAGGCCCCCAGGGCTTCCAGCGTACCTTATGGTGGTAGGTCCTGACCGCTAAGAGAGAGGCACAGACTAGATAGAAGGATGTTGGGACAGCTGAGTACATTTTGGCTAATGCCAGGGTTCTACCTTGAAATTGAGCATACCTGTGGCACATCCCTTGTCATTCACGTAGACATGTAGCATCCTCCCTGTGTGAACACAGATGACATTTATGTGTTGTTGGGTAGCCTCATTAGGTACATACTGCCTTTGGAGCCTGCTTATTATCTAGCAGAAGAATATTATGCCCTCTGCAGTTTTGCTTAGCACCTATCACCTCTGCCCCATGTTAAGCGTCCAGAATACTCATTAACTTCCTCTCAATTTTCCAAAACATCAGTTGAGGCTCTTGAAGCACTCACCAAATGGACAGTAATGATGTGGAAAGAGTAGTCTCAACTGGACAATGCAGAAACTTGCCCTAGTTAGACAGGTATGCAAGAGGGTCTATGTGATATGTCAAATATTTGTTATGTTGAATACTTAATACACATAGAATTCTGAAAATTATAATCACATATAATCCAATAACTAGAATTTGTTTGAACTTTCTCCTTTTTACTGATTGTCATGTTCCTAGAAAATAGCCTCTATATATGCACTGTTTTTTAACATTAATTGAAATATAATTTTTTAATCTTTATTTTTCAGGATTTATTGAAAGCAAACACTTAAAGTAGCCTCCAGCTGTTATAATGAAATAAGCAATTTAGAAGTATTTGGAGAAGTCATAACTGAAATTCGTACTCTGATTTTGATAATTTCATATTTTTAACATAAGGGTAATAACTCCAAACGTATGGATATTGGAAACATTAAATGTGCATGAAAATCTTTTAACCCCACCACTCTGTCCATCCTCCTTTTCACTTATCATCACCAATCTGTCAGTATTTCCCTGGTTCCTATCAAAGAGACTGACCAACGGTGTAATTTTCTCTATTTATCCAGTTCCAGAACGACTGCAAATGTATTCCATTATACTGGAAGACCTCAGGAAGTTAGAGATATTAAAGCTTGAGTGGATACAAAGCTATTTGCCCCATATTTTGCTGCCTCTTATCTCGGTTCACATCTTGAACAAAGAAATTATTGCCCACATCCAATGTGATTTAATTCTCTGAGATTTCCTCCAGATACAAACCTAAGGATCCCTACGCTCTTTCCACTTGCTATCAAACTAATAATGCTTCATAGACACAGCCAGTTTTGAAGAAAGCCAAGGCCTAAAATGAAGTCTGTTCTTCTCTATGTCTAAATAAGGGGACACAAATGTAAAATACAGTAAATGTAATCTCACGTTCAAGACTACTTAAGCAGATAAACAGAAGGAAAATAAAGGAGCTGTTTCAACATTAATTCCCTTCGGTATTAGAGATAATTCCACAAAAACTAGAATATCAAATGTAGCCATAGGATTTTGAGGAAAATTGTGAAGTTAATGATATATTTACCTTATAAATACTATCATGTAAGGGTATTGGTAACCAGTACTAGAAATTACAATGAAACATTAAAGTCCAAGTCAAATTTATATTGGGTCAATTGATCCTGATTCTTCAAAAGCCGACAAATCCCTACGTGTCCTCCCAATGCCATATGCCTGAGAACATTTTAAGACCCCTGAGGTAATATTAAATTCCCTATATTTGTATAAGTCTGGATAAAGAATGTATATTATCTAGTCAATTTATTATTAAGAAACTTACCTTTAGAAGAATTAAGGTGAGGAAGCAAAGCCAAGAATTATTATAAATGTAGTATGATTAATATATTTAGATAAAAATGGCTTTTAAGTGGTGGAACAAAAAAGTATTTATGTGAAAGAAAAGGGAAAACTATAGCTAATTTTCAGACATTTAGCATATACTTGTACACATGTTCACACATGCATATACACACACTCATTCACCTATATATGGAAAGGTGTCTTTATGTAAAGTTGAAAAGATTTAGAGAAGATTCATTAACTCCCTTAGCTCAGCAAAAAGAATGGATAATTAATACCAACCAATACTTTAGCTTTGAGGTTTTACTAAATTATGGAAGATACTACCATTGGGATAGGTTGGATGAAGAGTGCACAGGCCCTCCTGGCACATTTCTTTGAAACTGACTGTGAATCTACAATTATAAAATAAATGTTTAAAAAAATAAGATAATGTTAAACTAAAATGATGGGTTTTTTTTAAAGTAAAAGGAGCTTTTAGAGGAAAATGATGTTGTGGTGTTGGAGCAAGAGGGTACATTTTAACTGCGCATTTTTATAAGTTAGTATAGGAACTAAATTTGATTGTAGGATTGAAATGAGAAATTAAAGATAAGTGGGAATTTTAAAATCCATTCTTCCTGTATAGAAATGAAAAATTGCTTGTATGCATTTACCTGGACTTAACGGTTATAATCATAATCTATGATTTTATGTGGGAAGCATGGTAGAAAGAAATGAGAATGTGAAACATGAAACATTTTCTAGAGAAACAAATTTCTTTTTAATTAACTAATTTATTTTTGAAAGACAGAGAGAGACAGAGCACAAACGGGGGAGGGGCAGAGAGAGAGGGAGACATGGAATCTGAAGCAGGCTCCAGGCTCTGAGCTGTCAGCACAGAGCCCAACGTGGGGCTTGAACTCATGAACCATGAGATCATGACCTGAGCCGAAATTGGTTGCTCAATGGACTGAGCCACCAGGCACCCCTCTAGAGAAAACTTTTAAACAGGATTATGAATCAATTACTGAGGTTCCCTCTTTGAATAGGAAGTCTATTTTGATTATACAACAAAATAATGAATACTTACTTTTGACTTCACTAAGCATCTTAATTCTAGGTAGTGAAATTTAAAAGTATTAATATCCTCATTTGAAATCCAGGGCCATAATATGTTTTTCAAAATATTATTTTTATATTGTTTAGTACCACAAACTATGTGTTATAAGTAATTTATAAATGGATGAAAATGGTGAAATATATCTTAAAGTGGTCTGATAAACAATTTTTAAAAAAAATTTTAATGTTTATTTTTGAAAAAGAGAGACAGAGAATGAGCAGGGGAGGGAAAGAGAGAGAGGGAGACACAGAATCCAAAGCAGGGTCCAGGCTCTGAGCTGTCATCACAGAGCCCTACGCAGGGCTTGAACTCACAAGCCACAAAATCATGACCTCAGCGGAATTCAGATTGCTTAACTGACTGAGCCACCTAGGGGCCCCTGATAAACAGTTTTTTAAACACTTTAAAATTATGTTAAAGAATGAAATAAAGTTGTATAGATTTATTTGAAATATTTGTTTTCTAAATAAATATTAACAAATTAAAAAATAAAATCTTATTAATGTGCAAAGATAGTGTAATTTTGGTTTTATATAATTTTTTTTAGTTTTTTAAAAATGTTTATTTTTGAGAGAGAGAGACACAAAGTGCAAGCAGGAGAGGGGCAGAAAGAGAGGGAGACACAATCTGAAATAGGCTTCAGGCTCTGAGCTGTCAAGCACAGAGCTCACGGTGGGGCTCGAACTCACAGACCTCAAGATCTTGACCTGAGCTGAAGTCAGATGCTTAACTAACTGAGCCACCCAGGCGCCCCCTACAAATTTTTATACAATATGGTCTAGTTGTCTAGAATAGAAATGGAGTGAATCATATGAATTAGTGATTTTTCAATCCATACCTGGAGAGTAGCAGGATTTCCATAATGTACTGAAAGAATTGTTTTACATTTAACATGGAAGAAAGAGCAATTAAAGTAGATTGGTCATTTATAACAGTCTCTTTTCAAACTATTAGCTATGATATCTTCATCTACTAATATCTGCCCACCAGTGTACATGATCAAGATAACACTGTCTTGAATGCATGTTTTCTCTTTATTACTCCACTCTGATTAAAATGGGAATGTCAGCTTATGAATTTGATTGAGTCCCTAGATGTACAATTTCTCCTAGTTTCTTTGTAGAGGTTTAAGTCCACTCTACTTTTGGAAGGAGTAGTATTCCTCCACATAAACAATATTTGGGCAGCTTTTGGAACTTATATAGATATTAGTATGGAAGAAAAGTTGGAAAGAATAGCAATTGGACTGCTGAGATAATTCCTGTCAGCTGCACTGCTCAGAACTGGCTTGTGTCCATCTGATGCCTTCTGGTCCTGTGGTCTCACTGAAGGCTGCGTTCTGCATATTATCTTTGATCGAGCTATGCTTGAATAAATTTGGCTGAAGATGGAACATTTCCTCACTCTTCAGAACTTTACTGTTGCACTTGCTAATAAGTCCATGGAGTTATTTATTTTCTTTTTAACTATGAGTTAGTACTGAATTATTTAAAATTTACAATACAAATTTTCCTTTGTAGGATGGTAAAAATGTATAGTATCTAGACATGATAACCCAATGCATTCCTAGTTTTGTTTTTGCTTTTAAACTACAAAATTAAAACAAATTGTCATTATAATGTATCTTTCTGTCTTAGTCTGCTAGGGCTGTTATACAAATATCATAAATTGGTGACTTAAAAGTCAAAATTTATTTTCTATTGGTTCTAGAGTCTGGAAGTCTAAGATCAGGATACCAGCATGGTCAGTTTCCAGTAATGGCTCTCTTTCTGCCTTATGGATAGCCAGCTGCTCTCTGTGTCCTATATGGAAGAGAGAGAGTAAGTGAGAGAGCACAAGCTCTCTGATATCTCTTCTTATAAAGGCATTAATCCCACCATGGGATAAATGAAGGCCCCATGACCCTCAAGACCTCATCTAACCCAAATTACCTCCCAAAACCCCTATCAAGAAATACCATTGCATTGGGGGTCAGGGCTTCAACAAATATATATTGGGAGATACAGATATTCAGCCCATAACATCCACTATATTAAGACTCTCTCAAAATTTTTTAAAACAAGGAACATGACACTTAAAACTGTCCAGAGAGGTAACACTGCACTTAACAACCTTACTAGGAGCACCACACCATTTGGTATTGAAAACAAAGAGAATTTATAAAGGGCTTGTAAGTAATTGTGATATTTGCTTCCAGAAAGTATGGGAGAGAGGGGAAGTCTACTTGCAGTGTATAAGTGATGATACTAAGACAGAGTTTCCGTGACTTGGCCACAGTGTTACAAGAACAGGAACCCAGGTTTTCATGCTTGCTCCATGAAGACCCAATGTTCCTGAATGATATTTTACTCTATAATAAAATCTGTTTCCCAACAGTTCTACTTATTCCCTCAATAGAGCAATAGACAAAAATTTTGGCTAAACATTGGAAATATAAATTTTTCTCAATTTTACTATTCCACAACTAATCTTTTCCTTTATTGGCTAATGGTTTGAATGCTATTTCTTGGGCAATAATTATCAATCTAAAAATTTCAGGGTTATAAGTTTCTAGTAACCTGTCATGAGTAGGTAACAATTTTCTAGAACATATTTCGCTAGAACATTTTTTGTGATTAGACAGTGGGGAAATTCTGATCGTGCTGCTAACATGTTCTTAAAAGAAGGAGAAAAATGTAAAAACCCAATTTTGATGTTATAAATATATTTTACTATTTCTTGTTTTAGTAGACTCTCTGTAGTCTGTCAGATTTGGCTTTTTCTCTCAAATTTCCATTTCTCTCAAAATGCAAGACCTCAAACAAAACAAAAATTCACAGGGTATCTGGAATGGGCACTCACTCTGGTGTCAAATAACATTTAGTTGACATCTGAATCTATATCTTAAGAGCTGTCTGATCATGAGCAATTTAATTTTTACAGTCATATTTGTAGCTAAAAAATAAAGGATAATAATTGCTCTAATATTTACCATGTAGAATTGAAGCAAAGATTACATTGATTAAATGACATATCTCTTTGGTTAGTAGCCATGAGCCTTTATTTGTTATTAAAAGCCAAATGTTATGTAGGCTTGTCTTCATAGTGTGTGTCCCCTGTGTTTGGGGTGCCTGTGTGGGTTCTGTTCCTCTCCTTTCTTTGTGCTTTTGGTGTCCCTCCTGTTTTAGTCTCACAGGCTAGTTTCGTTCTAACCATGTCTCTACTCTTCCTGTGTGATGTGGCCTGCTCTCTAGTATTAAGTGAAGAGTCTGTTCTTTCAGTCTGTAGTTCATTATATTGGTTGGTTACACTGATGTGACTGTTATGCAGATTTCCATGGGATGAGGTGAGCTTATGATCCTTCTACTCTGCCATCTTCCCAGGCTACCTCCCTGGTTATTCATTTATATTAACTTTATAATCATAATTTTTAAAAACATTTTAATAACAACCTTTAATTATTTTAATTGGAAATTTTTTTAAATTTTAAATTATCTGGGATTAACTGACACATTTACAGTGTTATATATTCACATATATATGTGTATATATGTATGTATATATATACATACATATATACTATATATATATATGATTCTGTATTATACAGAGTATATACTGTGTTACATATTCACATTGAGGTGCATCTACAGTTATCCTTTTATTTCACAGTTTATGATTTTATTAATAGGATTTTGAATCTGAATTGTGGATAACTTAGACTCACATTATTTTTTAAATGTATTCCCATTAATTATAACTTTCTTGGGGGGATTGTAGATACGATGTTTCTTGCATTGTCTTCCTAATTGTCATTAACTACCGGGAAGAAAACTATTTGTGGTGAGCATTGTATCTATCTATCCTTCTTTCATTCCCCATTCTTTTCTTCTAACTATTCTTTTTATTCAGGCATTCAGACTTTCTCCATGTAACTTTGTAATTCTAACTCCAGTTTCAAAAGTTTGTTTGTGATTATACAAATTTAGTCATGATATTCTTATTGGTCTTCTTAATGACTGAACTGGGAATGCACACATGGCCCAGTTCCCACCAATGATACCCAAGAGAGTACCTTTTGTAAGATTTCAGGGACAGTACCATCAGTCATAATACTCAAACTGACAACTTCATGCTTCTTTTTAAGATTGTTGCCTTATGTGGTATAATTTCTCAAATCTTCTGCCACCATCTTGTTATTAGCCCAAAGATGAAGAATTAATTTAAATGAAGACAGTTCAAAGAATCATAGGAAAAGTAGAGCTAGAAAATGGAATATACTAAACCTGAAGCCTATTCTACATATGAATTTCTTGTCGTATAAAATAGTGTCTTTGTATCTTTACATCAGTTTGAATCAGGGATAATTCTACTACTGAAGCCAAAACTGGCTTAACTAATAAACTATTATGTTTATTTTTTTTGCAACCTGATACCCTATGAATGGTCTTATAACACATTTGTTCTTTTTAGGGTTTTAATTGTATCATCTGAAAATAATTATGAGCTCTAACTTGTAAAGAGTTTGAAAGTCATCACTTAATTTCTTACAATAAAAGAAAAGGTGAAAAATACCTCTGAAAACCAGCAACTATTCTTGCTGAGGTTGCAGGGCAATGTACTCTTCTGAAATCTGAGAGTATAGGTAAATCTAGGGAGTCACAACTGAGATCTGCTTATCTGGATCAAAAGCTGCTCAGGCCATAAATTGGTAAGAATTCTTAAATAATCATTTTGACAAAATTGCTAGAAACTGAGTGAACCAGTCAAGTGTGAGAAATTCCTGAGGGCCATGGTCTTAGGGTTGGAAGCACACTTTCCTGCATTTTACCTCCAGGAAATTTATCAGATTCCTAAGCTTAAGGTCCAAGAAAGATCCTCTTCTGGCTTTGGCATGGGGAAGAGAAAAGCAACCATGGAAAAATCAATTGGAATAGTCTTAATTACAAAGGTCTCTCCTGGGGAAAATACTTTATCAGAGGCACATCTCACCATGGGGAAAACATTTCCCTGAATTCAGCACTCTCTAGCCTTCCTGTGTTACTTATGGAAGGGTGGTTGCTAAAAAACATTTGTGAAAGGCGCAGCTCAGGGACACAAATCCGCTGAAATTTCATCATAAGATGACAGAATGCTTCTGTTCTGCCACATTTAATCACCACACCAATAGATTTCTAGTGTAATCATAGTGAGTTATACCTAAAAGACTAAAGAAAGGACTCTAGAGGATTTGAAAATTCTGGCATCTAATGATAAAACAAACATTAAATATAGCCCAAATTCTAGCCCAATTAACATAAAACCTCACACTTATGGCCTCTTTACCTCAGTTACCTTGATACAATTTGATTGTGAACAAAATGTATAGGTATGTTAAAAGGAAAAAGAATCAAAGTAATTATCAAAACTCGCTCAAATATTATATAAATGTTGGAAATGCTAGCCATGGAATTTAAAATAATTAAAAATAGTGTGTTAAGGGTTCTAACAGATAAAGTAGACAAAATGGAAAAAAGGAAGGGTAATGTAACCAGAAAAATGGAAAGTCTAAGAAAGCATTAAAATGCTGATGTCAAAACACTAACAGAAATAAAGGATACCCAGGATGGAATCCTCAGTAGACTGAGCATAAATGAGGAAAGAGTAAGGAAGATTAAAGATATGTTCACAGAAACTTGCAAAATGAAAATGAAAAAAGAATAAAAAGAAAAAGAAAAGAACATCCATGAACTATGAAGCAAGTATAAAAGATAACGTGTTTAACTGGCATTACTAGAAGAAAAATGAAACTGAATCATAATGTTTGAAGTAATGGCTCAGAACTTTCCAAAATTAATGACAGAAACCAAATAACATATGCCAGAAGCTCAGAGAACATAAAACAAAATAATAGCAAGTAATTGACATCTAGGCATATTGTATTCACACTGGAAAGCAATAAACTAAAGATAACAACAAAAACATCTTGAAAGGTGCTGAAGAATAAAAACACCTTACCAAATGAAGAACAAGGATAAAAATTATGCCAGACTTTTTGTCATAAGCCATGCAAACAAGAAAAGAGTGGAAGAGAAAATGTAAAATATTAAAAGAAGACAATTTAAAAAGAAGAAAATTTAAATTCTGAATTTATAGTTCCAGAAAAATTATTCTTTTAAAATGAAAGAGAAATAAAGACTTCCTCAGACAAGAACTGAGGGAATCTACATCAACAGATTTGTCTTGCAAGTAATGTTCGAAGTTTTCAGGGAAAAGGAAATGATAGAGGTCAGAAACTGGAATCTAGATAAAAAAAGGAAGAGAGTTGGAGAAGGAACAAATGAAGGTGAAATAAAATATTATTTGTCTTCTTAATATAAAAGATAATTGTTTAAGATAATAACAACCTATAAATATAGTGGGTAATAATAACACATGGTTAAGTGAAATCAATGACAGCAATCGTAAGAGATGGGAAATAGAAAGTGGGAATACTCTGTTATAGCATCAGCACCACACAAAATAATACAGTATTTGTTGCAGTGGACTTAGATTAGCTTAAAAATGTGTATTCAAACTCTGGCTCATTTGTTAAAATTCATTTTAAAAATGTATAATTAGTCTGCTAAAAGAGGAGATAAAATAGACTCCTATAATAAGTTCAACTAAAACCAGAGAAACCAGAAAAAAGATACAAAGAACAAGTACATCAAATTGGAAACAGATGCAAACATGTAGATATTAATTCAACTGTATCACTAATTACTTTAAATTTCGAAGTGTCCATTATGTCAATTAAAAACAGAGACCATCAGAATGTGTTTTCTTTTTAAAAAAGGCATAATTATATGCTGTCTACAAGAAACCCAGTTTAAATATTCAGGTTAAAAAATAAAGGGATGATATACCATAAATAGAAAGCTAGACTAGCTATATAAATTCAGCCAAAGCTAACTTCAGGAAAAGGAAAAAATAAGAAGTAGAGAAGATACAAAATGATAAAAGGGCCAATGCTCCAAGAAGACATAACATTTCTTAATACCTATACATCTAACAACATACTATTAAAATACATGAGGCGAAAACTGATAGAACTGTAAGGAAAATAGACAAGTCCATTATTATAGTTGGAGACCCCAATATGCTTCTCTCAATAATTGATAGTCAAGCATCCAGGAAATCAATAAGGATATGGTTAACCTGTATAGCACTGTTTTAAAACTTGTTCTAATTGAAAATAATCATGACTTGCTCCTGCTTTCCTGTAGTTACATCCCTTTAAATAATTACTTACAATGGAAAAATTATTCATCATGATGGTAGGAAGTGTGCGAAAGTGGAAACCTTCTTTTCTTTTGCCTCATAAAATGTAGGTATACTTTAAAACACTTACTAGTCATTTCTGTTGTATTTTGAACAAACCTTTCTCAAATATCTGGGTATTCCATGTTGGTAATTGAAAGAAGTTGTCTTTGCTTTAGTATATTTCCCTTTGTTGTAATGATTATCAAGTAAGGTCAGATGTCTGTTATAAAAATCAGAGTAATTTTATTCTTCTCCCAGATACTGGTCATGAGATACATATGATTCAGGCAAGATTTCCTGCCTCTAAAAACAACAAAAACAAAAACAAAAAAAACGCTGCTGACTTTAGTTTTTTTTGCATCATACAGCATTAATAATACTAAATATAAATCAAATTTGTGTCCAAAAAATTACTGATTATAAAAGATCCCTTAAAGATTCAATATAAAAATTTGCAAACCACTAATATTTCTACTGGTAGTTGTGCTAATAGAGCAGAATAAAACTAGTTATGGCTATGGCTAGTAAATAATATTTTATGGTGTCAATCAGCATTGATATGTATCCAAATACCTTGGCACTTAAGTTTTATCCTGGCCAAGGAAACTTCCTATTAATTGACAGATTCCATGATATAAAATACCTGAGGAATTAAATGCACGTTTTAAAATCTGAAATTTATGTGTCATCATAGATGGGTTGTCAAACAAATGATATTTGTCCTAATGGAGCATGTGTTAACATCAACACATCTTAATAATTTATTGGAAAAAAATTTAAGAAAATTAAAGTTCTTAAGGATGATACTTGGCCAATACTTGATGTCAATAGAGTGGTGAGCATCCTGACAGTTTATTGGATGAGTAGCTAACTGTCATACCAAAATCTGAAGTATGTATATTTTTTCTCTTTCCATTGTAGAGAGTCTAAATGATAGGTATCTATAATTAGGAGGTTAACATATATAACATTCAAATTATATCTTTTCTAAAATAAATTTGGGTAATTTATAATTTTTTGCTTTCTTTTGGTTTTGTTCTTTCTTGAAATTAATGTACCAATGTATCTAATTGGAATATGAATGTTCCAAATGCTATCTATGTCTTTGATTCGTTTCTGCCCAGGAGAAAGCAGAAAAAGATTTCTATTTAGGAAAAAATGGACTTTTCTGCAAAATTTAGATTTAGCTGGCTACCCTTCCTCTTCTCCAAACCACTTACCTGGAGATATTGACCTTTTTGTTTCTTTGCTAGTATGTGTGTCTATTCCATGAAGCCTGGATTGCACAGAGAGCCTCCTGTTTCTTGTCTGCCTACACTTTCTGGTTATTGGCTTGCTTTTCATACTGGTTGCCTGAATTTATTAGTAATAATGGTGGTTTCTATGTCTTACATTTTGGTATCAAGTCTCCTTTTGAATGCCCAGTTTTATCTTCTCTTACACTCAGGTATTCATCTGCACCTCACTTTACCATTGCTCACTTAAGTCCTTAATAATTTCCAAGTCTTTATAGACTTCAATTTTGCATCCGTGTAACTCTTCTACTTTAAATTCTGGGATCATAAGAGTCTGTAGCCTAGAGTTCTAAATCTAAAAGTACTTAGGATTAGATGACAGAAGTATATTTTCAGGAATGAATCTGTGTGTTTCATATTTCCCTTCCTCATTATTTTTTTTTATTGAGTATCCAAGGGCAACTTTTTTCTTCCTTCTGCGTACAGTGAAATACAAATGTATACACTAAAACTCTCTGGCCTAAGTAGATGGTAGAAAGATTTGGAAGTGTGCTTACCTGAAATAGATTAAATTAGGGAGAGAAAAAAGGAGAGGATGAGGCAAAGGGTTGACCTGGATTAGAAAGAGAGAAGTGGAAAAAGAGAGGGAAAAGGGACCTTGCATCTTGAAATCAGGAGTGCAATGGAAGGATGTAGCACCTAAAGATGTAATGTCATCGCCAGGACATATTCAGGCTGCTCAGGACAAGATTTGGATAATTTATCAACTCTAGTGAGGATGACAGCATGAAGGAACTTTTTATTTTCTGACTAAAGTAGAACTTCTCAGGAACTATTCTTTAAGTTAGTCAGTGGTAGGCATAATGCCAGTGCTATAGTAAACTGAATTTCTACTTTTTTTAGATAAGGAAAATGGCAATAAAATTGCAACTTCTAAGAAAGAAATCACATATTTTTGAACCAGAAGTTAGCATTCTTTCTTGAGCTTCCCCTTCCATGTTTTCCCATGAGTTTTTAGTTGCATGTTTATTTAAATTCCTCTTAGGTAACATACAGTGTAATATTCATTTCAGGTGTACAATACAGTGATTCAACACTTCCATATATCACCTGGTGTTCATCACAGCAAGTGTACTCCTTCATCCCCATCACCTATTTTACCCACCGCCACCCACTTCCCCTCTGGTAACCATCAGTCATTCTTCACAGTTAAGAGTGAGTTTCAGGGCATCTGAGTGGCTGAGTTGTTTGAGCATTGGACTCAGCTCAAGTCATAATCTCACAGCTCTCGAGTTCGAGTCCCAGATGGGGCTCTCTGCTGTCAGCCTGGAGCCTGCTTCAGACCTTCTGTCCCTCTCTGCCCCTCCCCTGCTCAATCTTTCTGTCTCTCTCAAAACAAATACACTTAAAAAAAGAGTCCATATCTTGGTTTGTCTCCTTCTCTCTCCCCCGTGCCGCCCCTTTGCTCATTTGTTTTGTTTCTAAAATTCCATACATGAGTGAAATCATATGGTATTTGTTTATCTCTGACTGACTTATTTAGCTTAGCACAATACTCTTTAGCTCCATCCATATCATTGCAAATGTCAAGATTTCAGTATTTTTTATGGCTCAGAAATATTCCCTTGTATGTATGTGTGTATATCTGTGTGTGTGTGTGTGTGTGTGTGTGTGTGTGTGTGTGTGTGTAGTACATCTTCTTTATCCATTCCTTAGTTGATGGACACTTGGACTGTTTCATAGCCACAATTTGGCTATTGTAGATAATGTTCCTATAAACATCAAGGTGCATGTATCTGTTTGAATTAGAGTTTCTCTAAGCTATGCGTAAATACCTAGTAGTGCAATTGCTGGATCATATGGTAGTTCTATTTTTACATTTTTGAGGAATCTCCATACTGTTTGGAAAACTCTGGAAGGTGGCTACACCAGTTTACATTCCCACCAACAGTGCAGGAAGGTATCCTTTTCTCTACATCCTCGCTAACACCTGTTGTTTCTTGTATTGTTGATTTTAGCCATTCTGATAGGTGTGAGATGACATCACATTGTGGTTTTAATTTCCATTTTCCTGATGAAGAGTGATACTCGGCATTTTTTCATGTGTCTGTTAACCATCTGTATGTCTTGTTTGGGAAAAAAAATGTCTAATCATGTCTTCTGTCCAGTTTTTAACGGGATTATTTGGTTTTGGGGTATTGAGTTTGATAAGTTCTTTATAGACTTTAAATACTAACCCTTTATCAGGTATGCCATTTGCAAATATCTTCTCCCATTCTGTAGGTTGCCTTTTAGTTTTGTTAATTGTTTCCTTTGCTGTGCAGAAAGTTTTACTTTGATGAAGTCCCAATAGTTTATTTTTGCTTTTGTTTCTCTTGCCTTAGAAGACATATCTAGAAAAAAAAAAAAAAACCTGCTATGGCTGATGTCAAAGAGGTTACTGCCTGTGTGTGTTCTCCTCTAGGATTTTGGTGGTTTCCTGTATCACATTTAGGTCTTTCATCATTCTGAATTTATTTTTGTGTATGGTGTAAGAAATTGGTCCGGTTTCATTCCTTTGCATTTTGCTGTCCAGTTTTCCCAACAGCATTTGTTGCAGGGACTTTTTCCCAGTTGATATTCTTTCCTACTTTTTTAAGGGTTAATTGACCATACAGCTGTGGGTTAATTTCTGGGTTATCTATTCTGTTCCATTGAACTGAAAATCTATTTTTGTGCCAGGACAATACTATTTTCATCAATATAGCTTTGTAATAGAAGTTGAAGTCTGTAATTGTGATACTTCCAGGTTTCCTTTTCTTTTTTTTCAAGGTTGCTTGGCTATTCAGGTCTTTTGTGGTTTCATACACATTTTAGGATGGTTTTTTCTAACTTTGTGAAAAATGCTCTTGGTATTTTTATAGGGATTGCATTAAGTGTATAGATTGTTTTCGGTAGTATGGAAATTCTAATAATATTTGTTCTTCCAATCCATGAGCACAGAATGTCTTTCTATTTCTTTGCATCATCTTCAATTTCTTTCATCAATGTTTTACAAGTTTCATAGTACAGGTTTTCACTTCTTTCGTTAGGTTTATTCCTGGTATGTTATGGGTTTTGGTTCAATTTTGAATAGGATTGATTCCTTAATTTATATTTCTGCTGCTTTATTATTTGGGTATAAAAATGCAGCAGTCTTCTGTACAGTGATTTTATATCCTGTGACTTTACTGAATTTGTCTATTAGTTCTAGCAGTTTTTTAGTGGAGTCTTCCAGGTTTTCTAGATGGAGGGAGTATCATGTCATCTGCAAATAGTGAGTTTTACTTCTTCTTTGCTGATTTGGATGACTTTTATTTCTTTGTGTTGTTTGTTTGCTGTGGGTAGGACTTCCAGTACTATGGTAAATAACAGTGGTGAGAGTGGACATCCCTGTCTTATTGCTGACCATAGAGGAAAAGGTCACATTCTATATTCTTGCCTCTTTTATCATAGGTTATTGGACCAAGTACGCTTGGGTTTATTTCTAGACTCTTTATTCTAGTTCATTAATCTGTGTCTGTTTTTGTGTCAGTCCCATACTGGTTTGATCACTATGATGTTGTAGTACAGTATAGTTCAAAATCTGGGAGCATGATGCCACCAGCTTATTCTTTTTTAAGACTGCATTCACTCTTTGGGGTCTTTTGTGCTTCTGTACAAATTGTGGGATACTTTGGTCTAGTTCCAGGAAACATACCACTGGTTTTGTGATGGGAATTTTATTGAATCTGTAGATATGGACATGTTAACAATATAAATCCTTCCAAACTATGTATGAGCACAATATCTTTCAATTCATTTGCATCATCTTCAATTCCTTTAATCAATGACTTACAGTTTCCAGTGTACAAGTCTTTCCCCTCCTTAGTTAAATTTATTCCTAGGTATTTTATTCTTTTTGTGCAGTTGTAATTGGATTGTTTTCTTAATGTATGTTCCTGCTAGTTGAATTCATTTATTATTTCTAACAGTTTTTTTGTTTTTTGTTTTGTGTGTGTGTGTGTGTGTGTGTGTGTGTGTGTGTGTGTGTAGTCTTTAGGGTCTTCTAAATATACAGTCATGTCATCTGCAAATAGTGACAGTTTTACTTCATTTCCAATTTGGATTACTTTTATTTCTTTTTCTCACCTAATTGTTGTGGCTAGGAATTCCAATACTATGTTGAATAAAAATGGCAAGAGTGGGCATCCTTGTCTTGCTTCTTATCTTAGGGGAAAAGCTTTCAGGTTTTCATTGACTATAATGTTAGTTGTGGGTGTGTCATATATGGACTTTATTATGTTAAGTTTCTTCTATACCCACTTTGTTGATTTTTTTTAGGTTTATTTATTTTGGGGAGGAGGAAGGAGCAGAGAGAGTAAGAGAGAGAATCCTAAGCAGTCTTTATACTGAAGCATGGAGTCCACTGAAGGGCTCCATCCCATAAACCATGATGTCATGACCTGAGCCAAAATCAAAAGTTGGATACTTAACTGACTGAGCTACCCGAGTGTCCCAAGAGTTTTTGTCATAAATGGATGTTAAATTTTGTCAAAGGCTCTTTCCATATCTTTTAAGATAATATTTTTAACTTTTGTTTTGTTAATGATAATTGATTGATTTACAGATATGAACCATCCCTGGATTAAAGCTCACTTGACTATGGTGTATGATTCTTGTAATGTATTGTTGAATATGGTTTGCTAATATTTTGTTGATAATTTTTTTCATCTATATTTATCAGGGGTATTGGCTTTTAATTTTCCTTTTCCTTTTCCTTTTTTTTTTTTTTTTTTTTTTTTTTTTTTTTTTTTAGGTGTCTTCGTCTGGTTTTTCTATCAGGGTAATGTTGGCCTAAGACTAAAATGAGTTTGGAAGCATTTTTCCTCTTCAAGTTTTTGAAATAACTTGAGAATAATAGGTATTAACTCTTTATTAAATATATGGTAAAGTTTACCTATGAAGCCATCTGGTCCTAGATGTTTTGTTTTGGGAGGGTATTTTTTATTGTTTCAATGTCATTATTTGTTATCATTCTTATTTGAATTTTCTACTTATGTATGAATCAGTCTTAGAAGGTTTGTGTTTCTAGGAATTTATCCTTTCTTCCCATGTTTCCAATTTTTTTGGCATGTAATTGTTCGTTATATTTTCTTGCAATCTTTTATATTTTTGTAGTGTCAGTCATAACTTCTCTTCTTTCATTTCTGATTTTATTCATTTGGACCCTCTTTTTTTCTTGATAGGTTGGCTAGAGGTTTATTGATATTTTTCACATTTTCAAAGAGACAACTTTTAGTTTTATTAATCTTTCCTTTTTTTTTTCGGTTTTGTTTTGGTTTTTGTTTTGTTTTGGTTTTTGTTTTGAAATCCTTGCGTTCTTTTATTTAGATATTTGTCCTTATGTTTCTTTAGATCTTAAGAGAGCCACTTATGGGTAGCATATAGTTGGGTCTTTTCTTTTTGTTTATCATCCATTCAGTCCTCCATTCATCCATTCAGCCTTTTGATTTGAGCAATTAGTCTGTTTACACTTAAAGTAATTCTTGATAGGTGTGTACTTTTACCATTTGTTAATTGTTTTCTGATTGTGTTAGTTGTTTTATTCCTTTCTTCTTCTTTTGTCCTCTTCCTTTTGGAAGATTTTCTCTAGTGTTGTGTTTAGTTTCCTTTCTCTTTATTTTTTGTGTATCTTTTATAGAATTTTAGTTTGTGGCTACCATGAGATACATATATATTGATCTATATATACATATACATACATAGTTATATATGTCCATTTTAAATTGATAGTCACTTAAGTTTGAATACATTCTAAGTCTTTGCACTTATACTCTCCCTATTTTGTTTTTGACATATTTAAATCTTTTTATTTTGTATATCCTTTATTGTAGTAATAGTTGATTTTACTATTTTTGTCTTTTAACCTCATACTAGCTTCTTAAGTGACTGATCCACTGCCTTTACTATATATTTGCCTCTACCAGTGAGATTTTTTTTTCTTCATGTATTTTGTTATTTCCAGTTATGACCTTTCCTTTTTTGCTTGAAGAAGACCCGTTAACATTTTCTTCAATGCCACTTTAGGAATAATGAACTCCTTTAGTTTTTACTAAAGGAGTTTGGGGAACTTTTTATCCTTCCTCTAATTCTGAGTGATAATCTTGTGTATAGTATTCTTGGTTTAAGTTTTTCCTTTCAGCACTTTAAATATATTCTGCACTCTCTTCTGTCCTGCAAAGTTTCTGCTGAAAAATCAGCTCATAGTCTTTGGAGTTTCCCTTATATGTAACTATTTATTTTTTTCCTGCTGCCTTTAAGATATTCTTTTTAAATTTATTTTTTGCACTTTTAATTATAATATCCCATGATGTGAATCTCTTTGATTTCATCTTGGTTGGGACTCTGTGCTTTCTGGATCTGGATGTCTATTTCCTTTTCCAGGTTAGGGAAGTTTTCAGCCATTGTTTTTCTGTTTGTTTGTTTTTTGTTTTTTGTTTTTTTTTTTTTAGTGAAGTTTCTGTCCCTTTCTCTTATCCTTCTAGTAACACTATAATGGAAATATTAGTATGCTTGATGTTGTCCCAGAAGTCTCTTAACATATCCTTACCTTTTTTTTTTCTTTTTCCTATTCTGATTGAGTGATTTCCATTATTCTGTCTCCCAGGTTGCTAATCTGTTCTTCTGAATCATCTGTTCTGCTGTCGATTCCCACAAGTATATTTTTTATTTCAGTTATGATTCTAGCTATGATTGGTGCTTTCCTATTTTTTTCTCTTTTTTTTTTTTGAAGTTCTTACTGTGTTTTTCCATTCTTACCCCAAATCTGTGGGCATCTTTATGAATAATTACTTTGAACTTTTTATTAGGCAGATTACTTATCTCCATTTTACAGGGTTTTTCTTACGTTTTATCTTATTCATTTTTTAGGGACATATTCTGTCTCCTCATTTTGTTTGACTTTATACACATTTCTATGAATTAGGCAGGACAGCTACCTCTCCCTATCTTAAAGAAGTGCTTTGTTTAGGCGTATCCCCTGTGTAGGCTGTGTGTCCTTGGCAGCTTTGGCAGGACCATGGGAGCTGAAGTGAGTGTCCACCAGAAGGTACTGGGGCACACCTTGCTGGGGCTACTTTGACAGGCCAGCTTCAGCAGGCACAGACTGGGTAATCCTGGGCATCCCATTCTGGGGCCACTTTTGTAGAGCAAGATGTCAGGTAGAGGCCAGAGGGGTCTCAGGGAATGGTGTGCCAGGACTACCTTAGCAGGACAGCTGGAACTAGGGTTAGCATATGCAGAAAGGCCCAGGGTTTGCCATGCTGGGGTTGCCTTGGACAGACAACTAGAGCTGGTTTGGGCCAAGGGTATGGAGTACCTGGGGTGGCTCTAGCAAGCTGGCTAGAGTGCCTGAACCCTGTTTCTACTCACATATCATGGTGGAGGGTGAACATATTAAGGAGAAGATATTCACTGGCACCTCCAACCCTGGAGAGGGTTCCATTTGTTTTCTGCCTATTTGATGGATACTCTATTAGTAAATTAATTACCTTCACTCTAGTCTAGTTGCTCTTCAAAGTGCTTCTATTTTTTTGCTGTACCCCAGGACAGGCAAGTTTGTATGTAGTGATGTCTCCCTACCACAGATCATCATGTCAAGTCTGGGATTCCTTGTTAATCATAATTGTTCTACTATAAAAGTCTATTATATTCAATTATGTTTGAAAGCTTTAATTCCTAACTTTGCGCAGCAGTTATTCTATATTTAAATACACCTAAGCCTCACAATGGGTTTTTTCACATGATATCTCTATTCCTGATGCCTATTATTCTCTTCTTAATTGCCTACATACTCAATACTAACCATTTCTTTCTAGAAGGAGTAGTGAGTATTATCTTTTATAAATTCTTACCAGTGTGAAAATATCTGGCTATTCGATTCATGTGTTGGTAATATATTTTCTTTTTTTTTTTGTTTATTTATTTATTTTGAGACAGAGAGAAAGCACAAGTTGAGGAGAGGCAGAGAGAGAGGGAGAGAAAGATAATTCCAAGTAGGCTCTGCACTGTCAGTGAGAACCTAAAGTGGGCCTCAAACCCATGGACTGTGAGATGATGACCTGAGCTGAAGTCCAACACTTAACCAACTGAGCCACCCAGGCACCTCTCTCTCTCTCTCTCTCTTTTTATTTTTTTAAATTAATTTTATTGTTGAGAGAGAGACAGAGTGAGCACATGTGAGCACATGTGAGCAGGGGAAGGGACAGAGAAAGAGGGAGACAGAGAACCCCAAGCAGCCTCCTTGTTGTCAGTGCAGTACCGGATGCAGGGCCTGAACTCACAAACATTGAGAACATGACCTGAGCCAAGTCAAGAGTTGGATGCTTAACTGACTGAGCCACCCAGGGTCCCTGGGAATATATTTTCTACCTAAATAATAAAGATATTGAAAAGTAACCAAGAGCAAAATGCAAAATTTATAACTATATGGATTGATGAATTTTTGCAGATTGAACACACATGAATAATATATTCAGATGAGGAAATGTCCTTTGTTAGCAATCCAGAAATTCTTCCTGCACCTTTCAGTCAATAATCTCCAATTGTAACACTGCATATTTGTTTTGCTTATTTTTAAACTTTTAAAAATTAGATTCATATAGCATATTCTCTTTTGCATCTATCTTTTTGTTCTTCATACTATCTTTGTGAGATCTTTCCATATTGTTACATGTAGCAAATTTATTCATTTTCATTGCTTCAGAAGGTTTCATTGCACAAATATAGCATAATTTATTTATCCATTCATCTGTTTCTGAGAGCATTGTTACCAGTTTGAGATTATTATGAATTGTGCATTCAGAAGTATTTCTGCACATATCTCTTGGTGAACACATGTAAACATTTTTATTTAGCAATAGAATTATTTGGTCATAGTAATATGTGCATACCCAGATTTAGCTTATACTACTAAATAGTTTTTAAAATATTTAAAATGGTTTATTCTTATGTTCAGTATAGATGAATTCAAAGTTATTTTATCTATCTATTATCTATCTATTTATCAATCTATCTATCTACCATCTATTTTAGCAGTTCTGGAAGGAGTAGAATGATTATTTTTTTTCACTTGTATCTCTTCTATGACTAATGAGGTTTAGAAACCTTTAATTTTCTTATAGTATAGCTTCTCTTTTTGCTGTTAGATGCCTCTTCAGTATGCTTTTTTCCATTTTTTAGTTTGTTTTTTTTCCTATGGTTTTTAGAAATTATCTGTACTTTCAGGAGATAAGTTTTTTGTTGGGTTAGTGTATTACAAATATGTTCTCCCACTCTGTAGCTTGTGTTTTAACTCTTTTAATAATGGAACTTTGTAAGAAAGGGTGTAACCTTAAAATTCAATTTACCATTTAATTCCTTAATTGTTCAAACAATTTGCATCCTGTTTTAGAAAATTTGGCTTCTCTGTTATGAAGGTGTCATCTTACATTTCCCAGAATCTTTAAATTTACCTTTCACATTTATATCTACAATTCACTGGAATCCATACTATATAATGTTAAGTGTGAGCCAAGATTATTCCCCTCATAGGCGAAATATAGTTCACGTAACACCATTTATTGAAAAGTCCAGTATTTCCACAGACCTCTACAGTGCTACATTTTGTTATAAATATTTATATATGTATGGCTTCTTGACTTTTTATTCCATATCATTGCTATGCATTGGTCTTAATTACTTCAGAGTTCTGATTTTAATATCCATTAGAATAAGTCTTCCAATTTTGTTCTTTTTAAAATTGTCTTAGCTGTTTTTACACCTTAGCTCACATTTCATTTTCCTCAAGCTTGCATAATTGTTGCATATGTTTATACACATATATACAAACAGATATAGATATATGTATTTAATGACTTTGATGCTATTATACTTGTAACAATTTAAAATTTATTTTCTAATTGTTTATTGATGTTCCATATAAATACAATTGATTTCTGTTCCTTTATGAATTGTACTTGTCTATCTGAAAGTCTCTATCAATGTTTTCATATATACATTGATATGTATATTTTACAAACACAATCAGATTCTAAATAATAGGTTTCATTTCTTCCATACTAATCCTACAAATCATCTCTTTTTTGCACAAGAATCTCTGGTGCAATGATGAATATAAGTGGTGACAGAGAGCATCCTTTACTTTTTTAAAAACATAGCAGAAAAGCTTTCTAATACTTTCCTATTAAATTAGGGAAGTTCACATCTATTACAAATTTGATCAATAAATTATCACATTTGTTGATTCCGTATTTTAAAATTTAATATGGTTAATTATATTAACATTGTTGACTATCAAATAATCCTTGCATTTCTGGAATATTCACACTATGATTGTATTTGTTATTATGCATGTATATATTTTTGACTAGTTTGCTATCTATAATGCTCTTTCCTCTCAATAGTCTTACAGGTTTTGGTATCAAATGTAATTTGGCCTCATGAAATATTTCGGAAGTAATTCCTCTTTCTGCTAACCTGTGAAAGCAAATATTTTAAAAAAAATCTCTAGTGAAACTATTTGGGTGTGAAATTAACTTTATGAGAACATAAATACTTCATGTATTTTCAAAGAAGGTAATTTGGCAGTTGAATGCAGTTTTCTACATGTGTCAAATCTCTTTTTCACTGTTTTGTCTACTATACTCTTGCTATTTGTTTAGATTGTTCAAACCAGTTTTTGAGAGAATTTTATTCAAATTTTCTATATGATGGTATATTTATCTATTTCTCCTTTATATCGGCCAAGTTTTCCAATATTTTATTCTATGTTATTAAATACATTAAAACTTAGGATTTATAATTACATAGTGAATTGGATATTATATTATTATGAAATAATTCTATCTCAAAATCTATATAGTCTGATATGAATATAACTATGGCATATTTCTTTTGTTACTGCTTACATGATATATATTTTTCCATCATTTTATTTTTTTTTAATTTTTAAAGTTTATTTATTTATTTTGAGAGAGAGAGAGCACAAGCAGGGGAGAAACAGAACAAGTGAGAGACAGAGAGAATCCCAAGCAGGCTACATACTGCCAATGCAGAGCCAGGCTTGAACCCATGAACTGTCCGATCAGGACCTAAGCAGAATCAAGAGTCAGATGCTCAACAGACTGAGCCACCCAGAGACCCCACCCATCATTTTATTTTCAACTTTTCTTTACCTTTTTATTTACGATGTGTCACTTTAGTAAGCAATGTTTTTAAACATTTCATCTTAGAATATGTCTTATTGTCTACAATTTATTCAAATATAAAAGATTAGTCTTAGATTTACATTTGTTTCATATGTTCTATGTTTCATTTTTATTCCTTTAAAAAAGTATATATTTTGTCTCTGTATTCACTTGTTATTTATACATTATTTTACATTATTTTAATGGATAATCTAGAAATAAATACACATTTCTTGACTTATTAAAACCTGATATCAATAATCATTTTCACCATGTCCCAGACAATACAAGAAGCTAGAAGACTGTATCTTCATTAGCCTCCCTCTTTTGTACAGGTTTGTTGTGTATTTTAATACAATATACACTTTAAATCCATGAGGATATTGTTTTATGCAGTTTATACCGTTTATATACAGTTATTGGGTTCCCAGTGCTCTTTGTTTCCTTCTGAATCTCCATGTTTTTCCATCTGCTATAATTTTCCTTCTAATGAACCCTCTCCAGAATTCTTATTTATTTACTGAAGTTCTTTAGATTTTCCTATTTATATTTTCCTTTATTTATGGTTTTAGGAATTTAGGTTGTGCTGATTTTTTTTTCTCAATATCTTAAAGAAATCTTTTCATTTTCAAGCTTTCTTTTGTAATGTTGGCTCTCATTCTTATTTTGTTCATTTGAGGCTACTATGTCCTGCCTTACCTCTTGCTGCCTTATCCCTCGACTTATTAGAAATGCAATCTGTGTTCTTCGATGGTGGACTGATTATATCTGATTAGATAAGGCTTATTCTTTCTTAAGGGACATTCTAGGCTTTGGCAGCAATGTTGATTTGTATAATTATAAAAGATAAAAGCAGGACAGACTCTTAATGAACCTATACAAACAACTGTATTTCCATGGAAAGAGGCTCAGTGAAATATCTGTTTACATGATTCAAATATTCTTTGTTCAGTAAGTATCAGACACCATTCAAAAATATTCCCATCAGTTTACATAGCATAGTATACCACAGTGGTTCACAAACATTTTGGTGTTAACACAACTTTACAACCTTAAATATTTCTGAACATTCCAAAGAGCTTTTGTTTATGTAGACTATATTTATCAACATTTGCTATATAAATATTAAAATAGCAAGTCCAGTACTTAAACACATATTTTTATGAAAAATACTATTACCCTGAAAAAGAAATTAGTAGGAAGAGCAGCAGATACACTTTTATTGCAAATTTCTTTAATGTCTTCCTTAATAGAAAACAGCTGGATTAACTTAGCTGCTTCTGCATTGTATCTGCTGCAATATCACAGATTGTGTAGCTTTTGGAAAACTCCTCTGTAAACTCAAAATAGCATAAATGTGAAAAACATAAATAACATTTAGTATTATTATAACAATAATGTTGACTTAGCAGACCCCTTGGACAGTGTCTCTAAGATCACTGAGGGTTACATAGGATGAGAAAAAAGAGAAAGGAATTTATTATGCATCCATCAGAAAATAGATGCAAATTGGTATTTAAAATAATACCAAAAGGATTCAAAACAAATAATAGCTGTCAGAGGTTAGGTCACTTGATTAAGATAGGATCATTTGAACCAGCAAAACAATAGTTGACTGCCTACCTAATCAATATGTTAATAAAATATTGTAGCATAGATATAAAAGTTCATCCAACTTAATACGAACTTAGCCAGGTCACAATTGAGGAAAAAACTGTCTTTTTTTGAAAAAAAATCATTAAGGACATGAAGAGTCAACAAAGAAAAGTATTCTGGTATAATACAAAATCTGTTTCCTGGTCAGATTTCACTGAAAGTAATTAATAACCCTATAATACTTTTGGTTAAGAGAAGACTGAGTTTTTCAGGATAGCTTGTTATTCTAATAAAGAAAGCCAAAGTCTAATTTGGCATTAGTAAATATTTGAAAGAAAAGTGTTCATACTCTGCTTTCTAAAAAAATTTTCTTATGAACAAACTCATAAAATGTGGGCAAATATTGCCAAAACTTAGACACATTTCATAGATTATTCTCATACTACACATAAGATATGTGTTTTTAACCCCAAATTATGAAGATGTCCTGAGTCATTAGAAGACTCATGTGAATTTGGATTCTCAGGTAAATGGGTTTTTGAAGTAGAAATTTCTGAGAAAATAATTTTTATATCTCGTAAAAGCCTAGTATATTAAAACATTACTCTCAGTTTATTTTCTATTTAATTTTGAAATATTAGACTTGTGTAAGCATCTTTATTCTCTATAAAGCAATTAATACAGAACGCCTTGAATTTGAATCTTTTTACTATAATTTATTAATACCTTCTTAAATTAGGAAAATATTTCATCTCATAAAATCAGAGAGAAAGGTTCTTATCAATTCAGACATTGAGACACAGAACTTGGAGGTTAAGTTCTATAACCTCCATAATGGGTCAAAATAAATACAAAAACATAACATTCTGCTTAACTTTACAGGGGGCATGGGATATTTTCTCAATCAGTTTGCTATCCCAAATAGAAAAGCAAATTTTAAAAGATCATCAAGCAAGATTCCTTATCAGCTCTCGCATACCAGAGAATAGATCACCATCATTCACTCAGCGTTGACGATTCAGCAATCAGATCATAAAACCAGATTCCTAATAATTTTTGCCCCCACCAACAGGGAATAATTTATCAGCCCCAAACAAAGGAGAGCCAGAACCAAACTTGGTCTAGAGCTGGAAACAAGGTAAAAACCACAAAAAGCTAGGAAAGAGAACAGAAACTAAAAGTCATTAAGGTAAAGGTCTAATGCCTTTGGGAATTATCCTGAGCTCCAAGGCAAGATGTGTGGTCAGGTGATTTTCTCAGGTGATTTGGTGTAATTTTCTGAGAGGGAAGTGTTTAGAACTTCCCAAACTCTTAAAGTATAGCTTCCTAAAGTTAAAAGTATGACTACCATACAAACATAACAAATATGCTTCAATGATTTTAATCATCTTATTTAACAATGAGGGAACGAGTAAGTTGGTCAAACTGGCTCCAAGGATGATTCAAGGAACAGAGATGTCTATCGTCAAAGGATTCCTGAAAAGAATTTGATAGAACTAAAATGGTTAAATGTCCTATAAGCCTTGAAAGTGAAACCCTGAAACCTTTGAGTTTATCTTTTCTACCTGACAGAAACCTGTAAGTTAACGTTGAATTTCACAGTTTCAGGGCTCCAATAAAATAATAAATAGTAAAATGAAACACAGGTGCATCCTCCTAGATAATTAAAATCTTGAGTGAGCCTGTTAAACAATGACATTGAAAGGACATATAGTCATCTTCCTGCTTTATTTCCAAGTTAGGGATATTTTTTTTTTCTTAACAAAGTAATGGTAAAAAGAATCTTGCCACACGTAAAAGGCTTAAGCAAGGTCATTCAAACACGGAAAGCAATTCATTTTAACTTTCACAATCTGGCACGATATTGTAACTTTCACAAGGGAACTGTTGAATCAACTGCTAACAACCACAAATGTTAAGTGAAAATAGTGTTCTTAGTGCCAGCCTACATCTTTTAATTAAAAATATAAATTATTAGTGAGTGATGAATATTAAAGATATAAACAACAACATATCTACACAGTAATATATACTTTCAATACTATTTCCTTGACTCTTAACACAATGGCATAAAGAAAACAGGACAGTTTTACATCCCTATTATACTGATTATATTTTAATTTGGGACCAAAATATAAGAAAGATATCTTTACTTCTCATGTTGTGTTATGAAGAACTAGATTAAATACAGAACTGTAAAAGTAAAGAGCTTATGTATTATCAAAGTATGTCACCACATTCATCTGTGAATATATATATTAAGGAATTACAATTTTTTAAATGTTTATTTATTTTTGAGAGAGACCGTGAGCGGGGAAGGGGCACAGAGTGATGGGGACACAGAATCTGAAACAGGCTCCTGGCTCCAAGTCATCAGCCCAGAGTCCAACATGGGGCTTGAACACACAAAGTGCAAGGTCATGACCTGAGGCAAAGTTGGAAGCTCAACTGACTGAGGCATCCAGGCACCCCAAGGAATTACAATTTTTAATAGTCAGTTGAATTTCTTAAAGAAGATACCATCTTTAAATCACATTTAAATGGAACCTAATTTCCTAAGTTGAGAAAAAATCCTGAACAGGTTAAATACAACATTCTATGCCCAACACATATTTTTCCACTTGCATAGATGACATTTTAAACACTTGCTTTTGTAAATGGTCTTATTATCATTAATGGACAAATTCGTGAATGGCAGAGCTCTTATTGCCCTGTGTTCAAATAGTCCACCTGTTTTTAATTAGTTAAGCCATTAATGTCTACCTAGAGCAAACCATTTTGGGTTATATTATGGCAGCTGCTAGGATAGAACTTTCATTTAACCCAATCACATTTTCCATTTTCCAATTGTAACTTCCATTTTCCAATTATTTATATATATATATATATATATACACACACACACATTGTATATATACATATATATGTGTATATATTCATAAATATACATATACATAAATATACATTGTTATGCATATATATAATTATACATATATAATATAGGCCTGCTATACATATGTGTGTGTGTGTGTGTGTGTGTGTGTGTGTGTGTGTGTGTGTGTATGGTTGCAAGTAAGGAACTTGGAAGTAGACTGTTCATTTATGAGATGATTTTATTCTATCTCATTGGTGTTTAAGGTATTTTCTAAGGCTAAGCAAAGAGCCCAAGGAAAAGGAATTTTTGAAAGAAAACTAGTTTGTTTCAAACAGCTTTTTTAAAGAGGATTCATGTTTTGGATATTCAGGCTTAACAAATAAAAACTACATGTATTTAAAAGAAAAACAAATTTTAAAGAACAAACAAATCCCCACTAGGTAACCAGACACAATTAATCTGTTTGTGGTCTCAGAAGTTTTTTGTTTTTTTTTTTCTGCAAGGATTATCATGTATTACTGTTGTCAAAGTGAGAAATAAGGTTGTTAGAGTCAGTAACTTAAAGAAAAGGGCCAAGGTTTTATTTATTTGGGGGACAGAGCTAGAGAGGATCACCCTACTTGTTTCATTATTTTTTCATCTCTTTCCCTGTGCAAAATGTTTCACTTTTCTGACTGTGGGATATGATGTAGAGGAAGGGCTAGATGTCAGTTTTGTTTCTATAATACTGATAGGTGTGACAGAGGATACAAAATAGCCATCATAACAAAATTATAATGTTATTACTCTGAACTCAAAAATATTTATTGTGCATCTACTTTGGATCATACTCTGGGGATATGGCAGTGAAGATAACAAAGTTCCTGCTCTCAGATAGCTTACAGCTGAGTAGTGGAGGCAGCGCGTAAATAATTAAGCAAACATATCCGTCAGATATTGACAACAGCTGTCAAGGAGCATGGGCGAGTCTCTAACACAGCTAAATTCAATCAAAGTTTGATTTAGTTCGCTGCAGAAAAGGAGAGCACACTCCCGAGAAACTTTCAGAGTATCTCAATAAAGGGAGTTGGAGAGGCTTTGTAGGAGTTAGTGTGTGCTGAATGGTTCTAAAGAGGAATTGGTAAAGGGGGTGTCAGCTCTAGTCCTGACCTTATTTTGTGCCTGGTGTTAGAAGTAGTGTTCAGACGTGCTAGCACACAAATAATATTTCAAGCTATAGAAATGGCTGAGATCACTTCTGTGGAGTATGAATGTAAACAAAGAGCATTCTCGAGACTAACTCCTGGAGCGATTCATAACTGGAAAATACGTCCAGTAAGGTAAGAGAAAAACCAGAAGAGACTGATGTCCTGAGATGGGGTTAAGTGTTTGTAGCAGATTACTAATTATGTTTTTTTGTGAATATGGATTGAGTCTGATTCTAGAGCCCAATCAAGTTATATTATATTACAGTAATGGTAGATTAGGTGGGAATTTGGTTACAGAAGAAAA
This sequence comes from Herpailurus yagouaroundi, assembly GCF_014898765.1. Classification (NCBI taxonomy): domain Eukaryota; kingdom Metazoa; phylum Chordata; class Mammalia; order Carnivora; family Felidae; genus Herpailurus; species Herpailurus yagouaroundi. Next base: position 56,570,802 of record NW_024412400.1, read on the forward strand.
TGGCTTGACTCTGTTTTTCATCATTGTTGTTGCTGCTTTTTTACAAATGACACTTTTGTACCATGTTTAATAATTTCAACTTTTCCTGGTTCATTATTTCACTAACCATACGTTATTCTATATGGTTATGAAGTGAATTGCAGGGCTAAATCTAAGGCTTCTCATTTCTGTTGTGGCTTTTATCATTATATTGAATTGAAACTGTAAACCGATGGCTTATCGTCACTGCCAGCACATTTAGGACTATGTATGGAGATCTTAAAATTTGGGGCCCAGGCTTTCCCACTAGAAGCTCTGAATTCTTTTACTTCATTGATTTAACTGGATGAACTCTAGAGTACATGCACTGGGAAACTGCTGCTTAGATATTTCTATAATAATGGTAACTGGGCCGGGGGGGGGGGGGTGGGCTGGGTGGCTCAGTCTGTTGTGTTCTACTTTGACTCAGGTCATGATCTCACAGTTTGTAGGTTTGAGCCCCGCGTTAGGCTCTGTGCTGACAGTTCAGAGCCTGAAGCCTACTTCTGATTCTGTGTCTTCCTCTCTCTCTCTCTAGGCCTGCCCCACTTGTGCTGTCTCTAAACATAAATAAAAAAAACATTGAAAAAATTAAAAATGGTAGGTAGACAATCCGTTTTTATAGAGCTCAATCCAAGACCACCCTAGATTTTCTGAATCAGAATCTCCTAGGATAGAGTTTACAAATCTTGAGATTTAATGAGCTTCCTAGGTTATTGTCAAAGATTGAAAACCAAAGATGTATAGCAAGCTGATTTCCAGACATTGCTGCACATCAGCATGTTGGAGAATTTTTTATAAAATCTTAACACAAGGTCGTTCATATCAATTAAATCAGAATGTCTTGGGGTAAGAAGCAGACATTTTTAGGTCTTAAATGTCAGTGTGCAGCAAAGTTTGGGAACCACTGGTATAATGATGTAGGCAAAACAGAAAAGTGGTGCAGATATCGTGAATTGATGAGGTTATTAGGTTTGAAATACATGAAACTACTTTGACTTTTGATCTATAAAATGACAATTTCATACAGTTTAATTTAAAATACAATAGTATCAGAGAATGACAAATACTATAGAATTTAACTTATAAGTGGAATCTAAAAAACAAAACAAATGGTCAAAAAACAAGCCAGAAGACAGACTCTTAACTATACAGAACTGATATTTACCAGAGGGGAGGTCGGTGGGGGATGGGTGGAATAGGTGAAAGGGATTGAGAATACACTTAACAGGAGGAGCGCTGAGTAATGAATAGAATTGTTGAATCATTATGTTTTACACCTGAAACTAAGGCTGTATGTTAACTACATTGGAATTAAATAAAAATCAGGAAAATAGTATCCATAAATATCTAGCAGTACTGATTTATTTGCTTTCCACTAAATATTTTTCAGAGACCATAAAAAATATAAACTTTATTCTGGAGAATATAACAATAGTTTAACAGACAGAAAAGTAACTCCTAAATCTGGACCCAGTTTCTTTAGTCTGCTTTTAGCTTTTTGGAGGAAGCCTTAATGTTTTGTATAACAAAACTTAAAATCATTACGCTGTGGTTTTTTTTTTTTTTCATTTGCAGATAATTCATTGCATAATTATATAAGTTTGCACTTATCTCTTTCCAGAAATTGAATTAATTTTCTTGAAGTTAAAATAAGTGCTCTGTTTAGTTGGGACATTTTGAACACTTTGCCCAGTGATTTGAAAAATGCACATTCCAAGGTCAAACTTATGGTAAATAAACGAACTGAGCCAAGTGAGATTGAAAATAATGAGAATTGGTTTAGCCAAATATTAGATACATTTGCCCCTAACTGTCCTTTTGTTAATAAATCCGAGTTTGCATTTCAGCTACAAAACTGCCCTGAATCAGTTATTATAAGGAAAATGCTTTCATCTTCAGTAGCAATGTCTCTCTGCCCCGGAAGTCTTTTGGCTCTCTGATAGGCTGAAACAGATTGCATTTTTTCCTGACAATGAGGCAAATGGGAGTTGCAGCTGTTGCGTGGAAGACGCTGGTGGGGCAGAAGTGAAACCATCTAAAATTGGAAACATAATAGGTCTGTTGAGCATATATGAGGTTTATGTATTTTCTTGAATTTCAAAATGTCAAAAATGAGTAGTAATAACTAATACATGCAAATATATGAACAGGAAAAAATCTGAGCCTGATATGAATGGCTCAGAAAAGGTTTGTGAGAAACTACCTGCATACGTTATGTAAAATCTCATTTTGTTTACTGGCATTATTGACTCATTATAGATTTTCATGAGTATATGTGCATTTGGAGAAACCCTCCCTGGGCACTAAATATATTTTTATTTTTTTCCAAATGAATTGTGAACTGCAGAAATATAAGCAAACAAAAAAAGTGAGGAATACAACTTATTTGATTTTTAAAGTACACGTTTTGTTTTACCTTTTTCCCCTCAATAGTTTTGAGCTGTTTTATCTGGCCCAGGCTCCTATTTTTATTCATTACTTTGTTTCAATTACTTTGGAACCTATTTAGTCAAAATTCAATTTTTACCTCCTTTTGCATTTGAAATGGTATGTGTTATTCATAGGGAAAGACTTTTTAGTCATTTTGGATGTGAGCTATTTATGGAAGCATTGCCTCATTTAGTTCAATATGTTTTCTTTAAAAAGATTTTTGAGATGCTCTTTCATTAGTGGCATAAGACATGTTTTTTTGAAGTGGTACTCTGTATCAGGCACTTCACAAAACATTTTATGTATTATTTAATCATTTAGCAATTTTATAATAGGATAACTACTAGCTCTGGCAAAACTCCAATCAATAAGACTCAGGGAGACCACATATTTACTCCTAGGTTATTAGGCAAATCCCAAAACCCAGCTTTGAAAGCACATTTATTTGACTTAAATGGTCATGCTTTTCTACTGTGAGAGAAGAGAAATTTTACGAAATGAGTGTAAGAAGATTCTAGACCTAAAGTGAAGATTGAAGATTTATAACTTTAGATAAAAACAAAGTTGAAAGGGTGAAACATTTTTTTAATTTTAAAAAATGCAAAAAATCTGGGAAAGATCCAAATGTTAAATCTACATTTTTTAGTGATATTAGCTACAGCGTGTTTGTGCATGTGTCCATCCATGTGTGGCAATTCAGTATAAAATGATATATTTGAGATGTTGCAGCCAATCAGGAAAAAAAAGAGCTCCTATAATATCAGTTGAACGTGTCATCAGACAATTCTAAAGGGATATTTGTATCTCATTTTTGCTAACCTGATAGGGATGTTAAGGAAAGAGAAGGGGAAAAATGTTATGTTTATCTGAATCCTAGACCTAGTTTACCTTTGTTTTGCCAAGACCTCAAAGAGGTAGCATCTGGATAAAATAAAACTAGCTGTGAGGCTTCATCTTGATAAAAAGAGAAGCATCTGGAGGAGTTGGCAAACGCTGTCCTATTCCTTCACTGGCAACACATGACTTTTCCGTATCATTGAGCTTGGGGATGTCAAACAATCTTGAATTTCTCTTGTTCCTGGAATCAGATGTCATAGTAACATTAAGTTTGCATAGGTCAAGCAACAAAGTCTTGTCAGAAGACACCTTTCTCCGATGATCACCTTAAAAAATCATTAAGAACAACATTGTTCTATCTAACTTAATACTAAGAATATTTACATAAAATGGGATTCTACAAATCTATGAGCAAATTTAAAAGAAGATTATTTATTAGGTTTAAGATCAAATCAACATATGGGAATTGAGTCATTCTGTTAATGGTGTTTTTTCCCCCTTGGACTAACACATGACTTCTCTATATGGATAGATCCAAGCTATCAGCACAGAGACAGACACAGGGCTCAAACTCATGAACTGCAAGATCATGACTTGAGCCAAAGCTGGACACTTAACTGACTGAGCCACCCAGATACCCCTATGTATTCTTTCATTGATCCATTTATTCATAATGTACCAAGCATTCATACAGAGCCGCCTATATCCCAGTACTATGTTGTTAATGGATAGAAAAATATATTTAAACATGATCTATATTATCCATGATCTAATTCCCTTTACATTCAAGAAAGGGAAAACTGACCAACTACACATAAAATAATTTCTGATTATAATTATGAAGAAGTTAATAAAACAGGTTATTGGGGAAAATGGTCATCCAAGGCCCCTCTGAAACATGACCTCTGAGATATATGCGGTTAAAATGACCTCTCCTGGTATTGAAGCAGTAAGATGAAGTGCCTGAAGTGAAAAGGGGCTTAAGCACTTTACAAATAACTGAGCAGGAGTTCGTAAAGGTGTAACATGATGGAGAGGGAGACCAGGGCTATGTTATGGAATGAAGTTTGAAAGAAGGTCAAATGCCATCAAGATGGTGTTTTAGGCCAGGTCAAGCCATTTATGTTTTATTCTGAGAGCAGTGAGGAGCCACTGAAGTTTTTAAATGAATTTATTTAGTTTATAACTTTTAAATGATACCATGGTTGCTGTGTAGAGAATCAACTCCTTGGATCATGGCCAGGTCAGGGAAAACTGTTAGCTATTTCAGTAGCAGAGGAGATACAGTCATGATGGTAGAACAGGATGGGTTTGAGATAGGTTTAGGGAAATATGGGAGGAACAGGAAATGTATTTGCTAAGTTCAGGGGTGAGGGGTCTCAACAAAAGAGATGAATAAAGAAATTCCTTAAATTTTGATTTCTAGAACTAGGTAAAGATTTGGGGGATATTCAACACTACATAGTAGGGAAAGGTAAGATACTTAAGGGAGGGGAGCAGAGCAAACCCAGGGATGTAGCAGTTCTGAGTTCAAAATGGTGATTCCTTGGTGTTGAGAAACTAAGGAAAAATTAGAGAGCTTGGAACCCAGCTCAGTGGCAGCACAGAATAGAGTGATGCGAATAGTACTGGGGAGTAGTAGCCAGAAAGGTAGTAGGAGAAGCAGAACAGTTGAGTGCCAGAAAATTGAAGAGCCAAGAGTGTTTACAATGGGAGGAGTGATCCACTGTGTCAAATGCTGCACAAGAGCCTGTGTTGAATGTATTCAGTTTGTCCATTACTAAAAAAAGCCTTATTCACTATATTTCTTAAAAGGGAAGATTTCTCCTTCATTCGATATTTGCTTAATTCTAAAATAATTGGCCTCAATAGATATAATAAGGATTTTTGTTTAGAAATTCAAGAAATAACCAACCACTAAAAGATTGATCAGTACTTAGTATAAAAATCTCTGTAATAGTTATATGGTAACTCTGTTTAAGAAGCAAATTTAAACAGATGAAAAAAAGAAAATCTCACATTCTTATATACCCAGTAGAATTTGTCAAATTTCATTTAAATATATCTTAGAAGGAGGTAGGGGGAAGCAGAGCCTTATTTCTTTGTTTTCTTGATGCACAGGACAAAATACAAACAGGAAAAAAAAATCACCCTTCTAAGCCTTGTTACAATTTGAGAGAATAAAAAAGAATCAAGATTAGCAATTTAAAGTATAAGACAAATTGACCACTACTGAGGGTTTAGCTCTAAGGAAAGTAACTTAATTTCCACTTGGAAAAATAGGCTTTTAATTATAGTTTATATTTTTGATTATTTTGTGAATTTTAAAGAATTTTTAATGCAGTAATTGAATTCTTGGTAATCTACTGAAAACTCTGACGTTTTTTTCAAAGCTGGCCTTGAAACTGTCCTTTGATAAGTATGTAACAACAGCAAGATTATGAGTTGAACTATAAATCTACAGTGTGTTTAATTTAAAACAAAATTTGTACTTGGTAAAGAATAGAAACTGCAACTTTTATTTCTATATAGTGCTATACATAATTTATAACAACCTTAAGGCAGTTGCAACACCTGAAATTAAATAGGAAATGAAATTATTCCCTGAAGGTAGCGGAGGTTGATGTTAGAAATGCATTTAAAAATGAGTACACAAATAGTTTATACTATTCTTGTGTATATTACTCAGCAGCTGTGACCTCATTACAAATCTCTCATCGTGTTTCTCAGGATATTACTTTAATCTCTTTGAGCATGACACTTCTAGTACACCTTATGTTACTCTTCTAATATATTTTTACGGCAAACATGTCTAGTTGCTATTATAATAGACCAACACATATCTTGATTCCCTTTAGTGTGGCTGAAGTAGTACATCTGTTGGGAGTGTTATAACTAAAGACTCTTCTTATTCTGAAGGACACGTGATGAAGTTGGTGGGTTCACTCACTCATTTCACAAATATAGAAAGTGTCTACCATGTACCAGGTACCCATCTAGATGTTAAGCATCTATCTGTGATCAAAACAGACCTCCTTACCTTTATGACTATAAAAATTGTACATGTCTATTGAAGACCATGGGAAAAATCAAAATATATGGAATAAATCTTTTAGTGTCTGATTAATCTTTTCTTTGCATAATCTCATACAAGTATCCTGTGGACTAAAACAATACATATCATATTAAAATCCATTTTCATTTAAGTACAGATAAAATACATGTAGATCTTGTAACTACTTTGACTCAATGCATTAAAAATTTACTATGTATTTGGACCTGGGCTCAGAGGAATGGTGATGAGTGTGACCACTGGTTCCCTGCCTTCATGAATATAGTTCATAGGCTACAGGGTAAGACTGACTGTGATTTCACACCCACACGCACTGTTGTTAGTTTCATTCAGAAAAAGGTACATGAAAACTAAACGATAAAAAGTGTGTTGGTACTAATACCTTAAAGTCTTGATGTAACTTGGGGCGCCTGGGTGGCGCAGTCGGTTAAGCGTCCGACTTCAGCCAGGTCACGATCTCGTGGTCCGTGAGTTCGAACCCCGCGTCAGGCTCTGGGCTTAAGGCTCGGAGCCTGGGGCCTGTTTCCGATTCTATGTCTCCCTCTCTCTCTGCTCCTCCCCCGTTCATGCTCTGTCTCTCTCTGTCCCAAAAATAAATAAAAAAACGTTGAAAAAAATTAAAAAAAAAAAGTCTTGATGTAACTAAATTCATTCTTCCATACCTCCCAGATGTATCTCCACCATGATCTTAATATAAACAGCTCTGAACCCTCCTCTCTCCTACTCTGCTCTTTATATTTTATGCAGTATGTCCTGTCATGCACATTCCTGTTGCTTTTATCCATCCAAGAAATCTCTTTCCTCTGGAACTTTATACAGTGCTCAAAACAAAACCCAGCTACATTGTCAATCCCTTCTAAATAATGCTTCCTCCTCTTCCTTCACATTAACTGAAACTCTTTCTGTGAAGCTTTCTAAAGAAGAGGTGCTTATTGTCCTTTCACAGATGTCAGCATGGCAGATGGGAACCATCATCCCTAATGATGCTCTTAGATCATTCAGTTTCTACTAAAAACCCACTTATTTGGGGCCACTTGGCTATACCATCAGCTTCTCCATTCCTCTCATGCACTGAAGACTTCATTATCTTTGTCTCCCTATTCTGCAAGTCTTGAAAGATTTTTGACAAATTTCTAGGAGTCCATCAAAATTTTTAGGATCTTAATTCTTTGACTTCATTGTCTTAAAAAACATTCAGCCATTTTTAATATAATAGAAACTATGGTCCTCAGTCCACAGCCTAAGCTTGCTTCTCTTTGTCAGTTCCCCCATCACCACCATGTTATCTAAGCTGAAAAATGGTGTGATCTTTTTCTCATTTATGTACCTTTTGTCTCCTCACATTCAATAATCCAGCTCCAGGATATCAAATCTAAACATTTACTTTTCTTTATTCCCTGCCACTGCCCTAGACCTTGCTCCATAATCACTAGATTTGACAACACTATTATTAAAAATATTAAGGAGTCCAGTAGTTAATAAGATTAGTTCTCACTTCTTCCCTTGTACTAAAAATATGGATTTTCATGCCAGTTTCTTCTCCATCTTGGGGGACATTATCTGGTCTCTTTCAAGACCACCCAACATATAAATAGTAACTTTCATTTGAAGTTCACTAGGGCTTTAATATAGGAGGAAAACATAAACTTGGGGAGATTACCTAAATATTTTCCAAGTGTTGCTTTCCCACACAGCCTAATCCTAGGTCAATGTCAGTGAATTACTTAGCTTAAATGTTGTCTGCTCCAACATTTTAACAGTAAAACTAAAAGACATTACTGTTTGTTTGTGAGAGGCATATTGTTCAGTTTTTCACCAAGTTTTTTATATCTGCCTGAACAATAACTTGAACTGTAGACCAGACAATCTTAACACTCAATTTTATGTCATCTGGAATGCAAAAATGTTGGAATCTGTATTGGATAGTTTTAACTATTCAAAGTCAACCTACACATTGTAGACTGGAAATTATTTTAAACCTTTTGCTAGTTAAGTCTATGACTACGGGACATTCACATTTTTGACATGTGAGGGTTACAATTTAGAAGATGGGCAATCATGGATTCATAAAATACTATGAAGAGATTAGCCTTAATTGTCAACATGTGGCTCTTTCTGTCGGCAGTGAATGGTGTGGCCCCTTTCCCAGGCTGTCTTAATGCTCCAAGAGGAGTGAGAAGAATTGCTTTGCTATTTCAGTGATATTATGTCCCACCAAAAATGCCAACAAGCATAGTTAGTTTGCCACTAACTCATTCTTCTTTATCTCCACACACAGAATCTGTCATTAAATTTGCTATATTCCAGGAGGGACTGAATGGTGCAGTCAGTTGAGAGTTCTACTCTTGATCACTGCTGAGGTCATGATCTCCTGGTTTGTGAGTTCAAGCCCTGCATAGGACTCTGTGCTGATCGTGCAAAGCCTGCTTGGGATTCTCTCTTTCCTCTCTATTCCTCCCCCACTTGTGCATGCTCTCTCTCGTTCTCTCTCTCTCTCGTTCTCTCTCTCTCTCGTTCTCTCTCTCTCTCGTTCTCTCTCTCTCTCGTTCTCTCTCTCTCTCGTTCTCTCTCTC
>NW_024412400.1:56584735-56660245 GCF_014898765.1 Herpailurus yagouaroundi
AAAAAAAAACGTGGCTATGTTTGTTTTGCAAATTTCTTGGCATAATAAGACTTGCTTATTTTAAGCAGAGTGTTTCCCCCCCCCCCCCCATGGTTTCAAACTTTTCCCTTTTGGGGGAAAAAAGAATCCAACAATTTTGTACAAAAAATCATCCTTATCCTGGTGCTTCTGGGAGACAAAAGCTCAACTGATAAATCAGAGATTTCTGTATTTCGTTAAAAATGATGCAAGACTTTTATTGGCTTCCCAGTACTGTTTGACAATTTCATAACAGAAAATTCACTATATCCTGGAGGCAAATGGATACTCCCAATAAGAAAATCCAATTTACAGATATTCGTCATTGTACTTAGAGTTTTTTTAGCTGTTTGCACAAAACCACTGATGGCTAGAATACTATTTTATCATTAACCCCAAAATAAGTCTCAGAGAAGTCAAAATTATTGCCCAAGGTCATAGAGCCAGAATGTGACCGGCAATGAATTAAAATCCAGGTCCATGTACACAATATGATTTGTTTTCAGTTCTATTGTCCAGAATTCTAATGGATTAAAGAGTTTTCTAAAATCTTATAAGTACTGACTGGTTAATAAATTACTGTTTTACAAAGAAGATTAACTCAAAAACTTCACACAACAGCTTTTAGATATAATACTATTAAGGGTATAAATGTAGATTATATCTAAATTTTAGTTTGTTTATAGTGGTGGATATATTAAAGTATTTATTTAATAAGAAGAAAATATTTGAAGGACCTAACAGAAAAGTTGCAATTTTAGATTTTCCATTTCTACTCTGCATATGATCTTGACTCTCCGTATTAGCTCTCTAACAATCTTTAAAATTAAACCAGACCATATGCATCATTCCAAATAATATTCTGAAGCTGTTAAGATGTCTCATTTTATAATTATTTTCTCCTCTTGATATAACTGAAATTTGTAAGACCTTGAATAGGAAAGCTAGATTACTTATGTGCTGTCATGCTCCTTCTATCTTGAGTGATCGTATTACTCCAGAGATGGCAATTGACTCTGCAATCCCTTCAAGACTTGGGTGATCTCTTGAAAAGATAGTTGTTTAGAACAAACAAGTCCATGTGACTCTGTGTGATCCTACGGTTTGTGTGTTATTCTGTATCACTCCTATTCCGTTGGATGCTATTTTCAAGAAAATGAAGGTCAGGATATAAACATCAGTTGATACAAGATCATAGGTTAAATGAAGTTTCTGAAATATATTTAAATGTAAAATATTTTAGTTTGAACTTTGTTTTTAAGCATTTTCTCCCTATGAAGTAACATTTTTAAAAATATTACTACATAAGCACACTACTCTCACTGTGCTGCTTTTGTGGCATTTTTAAATTTTTAAAAACTCAATAAATGCTCTGTACAGTGAATAAATATTCTACATCATATATTTATCTCTTTTTGACCTGGCTACATAATGAGATCCTGCACTTTTCTCTAGCACTCAACTGACCATGCAGTTTTTCACACATATGAATCACTTGGATATTTTGGAATGATTCTACGTGAATAGAAAATGTTAACGATATAATATATTCTCATTACCCATAACTTTACATTCATATTTTCATATTTTATTAAATATGATATTCAAAGACATTAAAGATATTTCTCAGACTGGACTATTTATATAAATTAGATTGTAATTTAGACACTTTAAATGCGTTAAAGGGAAAAAAGATACAGATCATCAGGAGGAGATATCATTTATTAGTAGATGAGTAGGATTTTTTTTTTCCTTTACATGTACTCGTTTGTCAGGGTTTCTGAAGTGTTTCTGAGTTAGCTGTTCCATTTGTGGATAATAAAAGCTGCTAAGAAATATTCTTGACCTCACCTATAAGGTTTAAAAGAGAAAACTGTCCTGGTTTACGAGCATAACAAAATATAGTGGCACCAACTGCCTGGTTCTATATTTTCTGAGGCCTCATTCTAAGGTAAGATTGGCCTGAGAATCGCACAACATTAAATTTTCCCTATTGATCGCAATTTATGTAAAATTGTATTTGGAGGTTATAAGTTATTTCAATTCTACTGAAGTTCTACTTTTTGATTTCTCCTTTAGCTTTTCTTTTATTCCTACATAGTTTTTTGCTTCTGTATACACCCTTATTTCTCTCTAGTAAGGTATTGCAATGCTTACTTTATTTACATAATTTCATATGATACACTTTTAGGTTATAGACAATAGTAAAGCCATACTTGAAATTTCAGATGACACAAAATTTTTAACTTTACTGAGATCTTTGACATATAAAAGTTATGTATGTTTAAGGTGTACAATGCTTTGATGTATATGCACTGGGAAAAGATAACCACAATCAACTCAATTTATCCATCACCTCTTCATGGTCACCAGTGTGTGTGTGTGTGTGTGTGTGTGTGTGTGTGTGTGTGTGTAAAACATTTAAGATCTTGCCTCTTAGCAAATGTTAAGTATACAATATAGATTAACATAGAAAATACATAATCAGTGATGTTTAACATATCTTCACCTTGTCTAAATTTTATGCTCTTTTTATATATGGTCTAGATTTTTAATTTAGACTCTACTGTAGTATTGTGCTTTCTGTAATTTAGTTCTAAGTGTTTTGGTAGTTAGGCATCTTTTTATTTTTACTCGTGTTTACCAAAGCTTTACGAAGTTCATACAACAATGGCTGGAAAGTGACCTATGTTTATTCATGCATAACTCTTAGGTTCTTTGCAGTGAATAAAATTAGCTACCAAAAGGTTTGAGAAGTATTTCACAAGGAGAAATTCTTCTTCACATGCAGTTGTTGTTTAAGTAAGTATTAGCCAGTAGTGGGTGAGGAAACAACTATGGTGTAAGTTGAAGAAACTATTGTGTAGGTTTGAAGTGAGTTCATCTTCCCTGTCACTTAGGTATTTCAGCTCCCTCGGAGAGGGCACAAGAGTACTCCAGAGCAGGATCTGGTTAGTCCTGCTGTTCGTATTAGCCAGAGACCTGTGAAATGGGTTTGACAATTCTTAAGGTAGAAGTTACAGGGCTTGCTGGTTTCTTCTACCCCATTCATGTGGCCATGAAGCATTTTTCTACAATGCTTTATCCAACTAATATATCCTGAATGCTTCTCATTTTAACAGTGAACATACAATTCTGACTTCAGTTTAGTATTAATTTTATGAATGAAAACTCCTTTCTGATATTCATCATGCTAACTAGAAAAGTCTTGGTCAATAGCTCAGACCCTTGTAGTGTTTTTAACTGTAACATCCTATTATCAATCCTAAAATATTTTAAATCAATTGACTGTAACATAACAGCTATAATTTTCTTCTAAAAAATTAAAAGTAAATTTGTGGAATAATAATGACAGATCTGGGTTGTCTTCTAAGTCCTCTTCTGTGCACATAAACCTCGTTGTTTTTGTGTGATCAGTTTCCCCAGCTTTGAATGTAGAAGAGTATATCCAGCTCCTGCATTTAGCTACAAGTCAGACACACAAAGCATTCCTAACCTTTCTTACCGTGTACTCTTGTGATGCTGTATTCCTATCCTTCAGGTTACAACTAAAAACAAGTTTGTACATAGTCCCTAGTTTAATTTGTAATGCCTAACAAACACTTAAGTGATAAAATCTACAAGACTGAGGTAGATATTTAATTTTGTTTTATGACCAAAGGATCCAACTGTAATAATTTGCATTTCGTTAGTAATTTAATAAATGAAAGCACTTCTTTCTCTGCTCCCTGTTCCCATCATGTTTATTTCCCCCATTCATGAATTAACTGGAGTGTGGCTAAAGTTTGCCTCTTAGGTATGATATTAAAAAAATAGGAATTAAATTTCTAGTAATAGGAAAATAGTTAAATAATCCCTACTTATTTTTATGTCTACAATTTAGCCTATAACCCCATTTTAAAATATTATCTCATGATAGAAGAAATTGTTTAATATGATTAGGAAATAAAACAAACTTTCAAGCTGTATATACCTGGTCTTTGTTATCTCAATTTAGATAGAAAAAGAAAGAACACATATTTTAGGCATAAGCTAGTGCAAACAGTTTTCAAAATATTCTGGAGACCTTTACGAGTTCATAAGACTTTCACTGTAAGGCTAGAACCACTCATGGGTAAAATTCTATTCAAAGTACAAGATCAACCCCCATGAATTTTACTAAGATAATACTTTAAAAGTTTACATGATATAAAATTCTACATTAAAACTAATTTTGAAAGAAATACTACACTGAGTTTTGATGTAGTGCCCAAAGAATATCTTCAATTATCTGTAAAGTGGTTAAGTTACACTTTGTTTTTCCAACTACATAACTACAAAACACTGGCTTTTCTTACAGTTTCAGTACATAATTAGACAGAAAAACTCAATATATTCATTAAGCCAGTAGACTATTACTAGCAAGTTAGCATCGTTAAATACATATTAAACTTTTTAAAAAACCTACAGTGACATCAGCAGAGTGGTGGAACAGAAGCCTCAGACTTTCTCCCACAGCAGCACGAACTTAGCAAGACACGGACCAGTAGCCTTTGTAAGAAATCTCTAAACCAGTTAAGAGGTTTCTGTACCCCAGGTAAAGGAAAAGCCGTATGAGTGAACACCCAGTAGGAAAATTTGTTGTACTTACTCTCCAGGGGCCTTCTTTCCAGTGTAGTGTGGCGTAATGGAAAGAAACCTCTCACCCCCCGATTTTTTTTTTTTTTTTTTTTTATTCCTGGGGAAGGAAATGTAAGTCCAATATTCTGACATTTAAGGATGGGCTGTCCTAAGGAGTACTTTCTGACTTGCATGAATGGAAGTGTTCACACGGAAGGGGCATTGGTTTGGTGACCCACTGAAAGGCAATCAATGCGACTTGGTTCAGACACTATGGGAGCTCTAGAGCACTCTTGTAATGTCTTCTTTTGATCTCAGCGTCATGCTGGTCTTATAGAATGCATTAGGGCTGACACTTGCTGACACTAATTATACAATTTAATATATATTTAGGCCTAGTCATATCATCTATTTCTTTGTGTATGTTTTGGTAGCTTGTGTCTTTAAAGGAATTGATCCATTTCGTCTAGGTTGTCAGTTTGTGGGCATAGTGTTCATAAAATTCTTTCATTTTCCTTTTAATGTCGATGAAATCTGTAGTGACGCCCCCTCTTTCATTTAGAATACTAATTTGTGTCTTCTGTCTTTTTTTCTTTGTCAGCCTAACTGGAGGTTCATCACTTTTATTTATTTATTTTTTTAAATTTTTTTCTCAACGTTTTTTATTTATTTTTGGGACAGAGAGAGACAGAGCATGAACGGGGGAGGGGCCGAGAGAAAGAGAGACACAGAATCAGAAACAGGCTCCAGGCTCTGAGCCATCAGCCCAGAGCCTGACGCGGGGCTTGAACTCACAGACCGTGAGATCGTGACCTGGCTGAAGTCGGACGCTTAACCGACTGTGCCACCCAGGTGCCCCTCATCACTTTTATTAATCTCAGAGGACCAGGGTTTGTTTCAGTTGATTTTCTCTATTGATTTCCTGTTTCCAATATCATTTATTTCCACTCTAATTTTTATTCTGCTTACATTGAATTCAACTTAATTTTCCTAGTTTCCTAAAGTAAAAGCTTAGATAACTAATTTTATATTTATCTTAACTTCTAATAAGCTCATTCAACACTATAAATATGACTGTAAACATTGTTTTCATGTATCTCACAAATTTTGCTAAATTATATATATCCGCCCCCCCCCCCGGAGGAGGAAGCCCCATCTTTTTTTAAATGTTTTTCTTGGGGCGCCTGGGTGGCGCAGTCGGTTAAGCGTCTGACTTCAGCTCAGGTCACGATCTCGCGGTCCGTGAGTTCGAGCCCCGTGTCGGGCTCTGGGCTGATGGCTCGGAGCCTGGAGCCTGTTTCCGATTCTGTGACTCCCTCTCTCTCTGCCCCTCCCCCCTTCATGCTCTGTCTCTCTCTGTCCCAAAAATAAATAAACGTTAAAAAAAAAAATTTAAATGTTTTTCTTTAACTTTTTATTTAAACTCCAGTTAACATACAGTACAATATTAGTTTTAAATGTAAAATTTAATGTTTCAACACTTACGTACTATACTGGTATATATTTTTCTTTTAATGTAGTTTTAAATATTTTTTAGTTTCTCTAACGTCTATGGCCATCTTTTATTTGGAAGTATGTTTTTAAATCTACATATTTTGGAATATTCTAGCTATCCTTCTGTTACTGATTCCTAGTTTAATATCTTTGTGGTCTGAGAGAATACGCTTTATGATTTCTATTCTTTTAAACTTGTTAAATAGGTTTTATGGCCCTGAATGTCCTCTTAGAGAATGTTCCCCGTGAGCTTGAAAATAATGTGTATTCTGCTGTTTGGCTAGTCTATAGATGACAATTAGGTCCCATTGTTTGGTGATAGTGAGTTCAACTGTGTCCTTCCCGATTTTTTTTTTTCTGCATTTTGAATCAGTGCATTTTTAGTACAGAGATTTTGAAGTGTTCAGCTATTAATTGGATTCGTCTAAGTTTTGCATTTCCATCAGTTTTTGCCTCCCAGATTTGTTGGGAGCATGCACAGTAGGGATTGTTAGATCTTTTTGAGTAATTGACGGTTTTATCAATATGTAATGCCCTTATTTATCCCTAATAACTTTCCTGGCCCTAAAATCTGATATGTTTGAAACTAATATAGCTATTCTTGCTTTCTTTTGATGATGAAGCTATAGTATATATTTCTTTATCCATTTACTTTCTGTTTTTATAAAGGGAATTTCTTGTAGACAAGATACATATAAGTAATGTTTTTGACTTATTCTGAAAATCTGTGTTGATTTGTTTTTTAAATGTTTGTTTATTTTTGTGAGAGAAAGCATGGTCTGGGCAGGGGCAGAGAGAGAGGGGATAAAGCATCTCAAGTGGGCTCTGCACTGACAGTAGAGAGCCTAACATGGGATTCAAACTCCAAAACCATGAGATCATGCCCTGAGCTGAAATCAGAAGCTTAACTGACTGAGCACCCAGGTGCCCCAGTGACAATCTGTGTGTTCAATTATGTCTTTTTTTTTTTTTTTTTTTAGTTCATTTATTTTGAGAGAGCGAGCACCCAAGCAGGGGAGAGGCAGAGAAAGGAGGAGAGAGATAATCCCAAGCAGGCTCCACCATCAGTGCAGAGCCTAGGTGAGGCTCGAACTCATGAACTGTGAGATGATGACCTGAGCTGAAATCAAGAGTAGGACCCTTAACCAATTGAGCCACCCAGGCACCCCAAATCCATGTTTTAATACGTGTATTTAGACCACTAGTGTTCAAAGTGATATGGTTGGATTAATATTTAACATATTTGTTTACTATTTTCTACTTTGTGTACTTGCTGTTTGTTCCTATTTTTGTCTTTCACATATTTTTCTTTTGTGGTTTCAATTTCACATTTCATGTTCTTTTCTCTCCCCTTTTTTTTCTTTTAGCATGTAATTTTTACCTTTTTTTACCTTTTTTTTTTTTTTTTGATGGTTGCCCTAGAGTTTGCAATATACATTTACACATAACCCAGGTGTCAAAGAACATTCTATCACTTAATAAGTATAGTATCTTAAAATAACAAAATGATCCTAATTCCTTCCTTCTATACCTTACATCATTTTTTACCCATTTTCCTTAGACATAAGCATACCTGATTAAATACACCTTACCATTTTTTAAAGTAACTGTTGTCTCTTAAATCAATTAAGAATAGGTAAAATAAAAGCTTATTCTTATTCACTCTCCAATGTTCTTCCTTTACGAAAATCCAAATATTGGCTCATATCCTTTTGTTCTCACTTAAGAATTTGTTTTAACATTTCTCGCCAGGCAGGTTTACTGTCAACAAATTCCCTCAATTTCTGTTTAATAACAATCTTTTTCACTTTTGAAGGATAATTTCATAGGGTGCCGAATTCTAGGTCAGTGTGTTTGTTTGTTTTTTGGTTTTGTTTCGTTTTCTCTCAACACTTCAGATATGTCACTTCACTCGCATCTTGGTTGCATGGGGTTTGAGAAGCTGATTCTCTCTTTGCTCCTCTATGGATAAGATCTCTTTTCCCTCTGTTTTATTCCAGAATTATGTCTTTTACTTTGATCTTCTGTAGTTTGACAGTGATAACCCCAGCTGTAGTTACTGTGTGGGGTTTTGTTTGTTTGCCCTTCATCTTGCTTGGTGCTCTGACTTTGCTGGGATTGTGTTCTGGTGTCTAACATTCATTTGGGGAAATTCTCAGTCATGTTTTCGAGTATTTCTTCTGTTTCTTCTCTCGCTGGTATTTTCATTTTGTGTATGTTACTCTTTGTGTAGCTGTCCCACAGATCTCCTGTTTTGTTTGTTTGTTTGTTTTCCATCTGTTTTCTCTCTGCTTAGTAGTTTTGGAGATTCCTATTGAGATCTCAAGCTCAGAGATTCTTCGCTCAGCCATGTCTAATCTACTACAGAGTCCATCAAACACAGTTTTCATGTGTGCTGGTATCTTTGATATCTAGCATTTTCTTTTACTTAGAAAGTGCATCTCTCTGCTTACATCGCCCATCTGTTTTGGTATACATTTGGTATACATTTGGTATACATTTCTGTGTTTTATCCAGTAGATCGAGCATATTAATCACAGCTGTTTTAAATGCCCAGTGTGAGAATTTCAACATCCCTGCCCTGCCTAGGTCTGGTTCTGATGCTTACTCTCCGTCTTCAAACTGCCTGTTTTGCCTTTTATTATGCCTTGTATTTTTTTTAAATTTATTTTCACATCTTGTGAAATAATTACCACAATGTGTAGTTGACATCAGTCATCACATACTGACAAATTTTGTGACAAGAAATTTTAAGATCTGTTCTCTTAGCAACTTTCAAATATGTAATACAGTATTGCTAACTGTAGTCAGCATGCTGCACATTGCATCCCTAAGGTTTATTTAATTTATAAACTGGAAGTTTGTATCTTTTGACCACCTTCACCCATTTTGTCCACCTTTTGTAATTTTTTTGTTGATAGCCAGATATGATATACTGGGTTAAAGGATCTACTATACACAGGCCTTTAATAATGGAATGGTAAGGTATAGAGGGATAGAAAGCTGTCTATAGTCCTATGATTAGAAATTGTTCTTTTGAGGAGTTGAGCTTCTGGACTGTAAATTCACAAAAGCTTCTCAGAGTTTTTCTCCTCAACCTTAGGAAGGACTGGATGGCCGGAGGGGACTGGAGTTGGGAGGAACTGGAATCCTCCCATATAGAAGGGTAACACAGGCTGACTTGGATATTTCCCTTCCTCTCGATCAGTGTGCTCTGATAAAACCCCAAAGAGTTAAACTGAGGTTAAAGAGTTTCACCTGAGGACAGGCCTTCTTAAGAACAGAATGCTCTGATCCATTTAAAAATGATTCCTTTTCCTCTTTCTCTGTCAGAGGCATGAAGAGACTTGTCTCCAGCACTCACTGTAAGGACCTAGAAGAGTTCTAGGGGGTAAAACTCTAATTTCTGAGTAGTGTTGAGAAATACTCTGCAGTTTTGTTCCTGATCCTTTTTGTGAAATGGGTTGTATTCTGCTTTGATTTCCTTCCTCAAAAGTTGCAGAATTTTTCTTGTTTTTTTTTTTTTGTTGTTGTTGTTGTTGTTTTTTACATTTTGAAATTTCATATGCCTCGTTGGAGATTCTTTTTCTTCCTTCCATTTGCACGGGCACTTGAATGGTCCTCTGCATCACAGAGTTTGTGTCCTTCCATCTGGGAAAGTTTTTTTTTTTTTTTTAATGTTTATTTATTTTTGAGACAGAGACAGAGTATGAATGGGGGAGGGTCAGAGAGAGAGGGAGACACAGAAGCAGAAGCAGGCTCCAGGTTCCAAGCTGTCAGCACAGAGCCCGACGCGGGGCTGGAACTCACGGACCGTGAGATCATGACCTGAGCCGAAGTCAAAGCCTCAACCAACTGAGCCACCCAGGCGCCCCCATCTCGGAAAGTTTTTGAAATATTTTTAAAATTATTTTCTGTGCTCTGTAATTTCCTTTTTTCAAATTCTAATTTCTTTTGTGTTTTCTCTTATTTTAAATCTACTACCTTTTTTTCCCTCTATTTTCTTAGATATTTTCTTGGCCTTCTATCTCCACTCTTCTCTTGAGTGTTTCATTGCAATTCTAATTTCTCAATTTCTTTGTGGAGGGTTTCTTAATTCATGGATACTATAACTGTTAGCAAACTCAGCCTTCTCCATGCACCTGATGCACAGTTACCAACCTCTGAGACACTGGTGTTTTGAAGGCAAGAAAACTTTATTATCAGAAAGGCAACTCAACAAGAAGGCGGGGATCATTCCAAAGCTGCCTTGCCTTGTTGAGTCTAGAGGCAGCTTACGTACCTGAGAAGAGGGTAAAGGTTTTGTTTGTTTTTTGTTGTTGTTGTTGTTGTGTTTTTGTTTTTGTTTTTGTTTTGTTTTTTTTTAATCTTGAAGGGAAGTCTTGAAACAGTCTAGAGGTAAGCATTCTTCTGGTCACCAAGGCACCATTTGGGACCTGGTATAATCAGATACTCAAGATAAATGTCACTCACCAGTCCTCATTAGGTTTCTATAATCAGTGGGTAAACAGGGAGTAGAAAATGGCAAAATTAGTGACTGATCATGCACGAGGTTAAGTGCATAAAACAGAAGTAGGGAACAAATAGAATGTGGAGCTAAGTTAAAAATGCAATTAATACAATTAGAGATCTGCTTATGTTTTCAAAACTAGGTTCAGGAACCAAGCATCAGGCATCATAACATTTATCACTTGTCTGCTCATAATGACAATTACTTTTAATTGAATTTTCTTTTTACATTTTTCCACTGAATTATTTTCTTTTAATTTGATTTATCCAATTTCTTTGCTTAATTCAAATGTCTGATGATCCTTGACTATCTGCTAGTGCTCAAGAACGAGGCACTAAAAAGCTGATTTGAAGCTGTTGGAGTGAATTTTGTCACATGTGATCTTAACTTAAAAACAATTAGTCTGGTCTGTTCTGTAGAAGAATTGCTGATATAAACATGCTCAGGCTTATAATATTGCTTGGAGTTAATCTTGCAATTTTCTCTACTTAAGGTATAATATTTTTATGATATAATTAACCAGCCTCCCTCTTCTACCCCTATTCATTTATTTCATCATACCTATTTTGTAGCAAGCTTTCAAAGCATTACTAATTGTATTTGTTCTATGGATGCAGTATCTATTTACTATATCAGAAGCATAATTTCTATATAAATTTTTTTAAATGACTGTGCTGCAAATATTAAATACTTAATTGCTATCGCTTTATATTTTATCAAGCTTTACTACATTGTTAGAAATCATGTAATAATACAGAAAATGAGCCAGAATTTTGATATCCAAACACCACAATTTTAGTACTAAGAATATACATCTATCTTCTTACTAAATTGTTACTCCTGTGAGGCACTTCCCAAATTCCACATAAATTATAGATTTCAGGGGGAAAATCTAATTTTGAAAGAACTCAAGTCCATCATTCACAACTATTTCTTTCCCTAGTTTAGATCAAAAGCCTTTAATGGTTGCCATGTAATATTTTCAATGTTAAAAATATCATTTATCTAGAAAGGAAATATAAATTGAAATGATAGGATGACTTCAGTTCTATTTTATTGAGTCCATAAATGCATCTTATTTTTATGCCTAATAGATGCAAGGCATTTTACTTCTCACTAGGTTTTCAAAGAATACAATATGGTCTGAATACCTAAGGTACTTAAAGCTAATGTTAATGGCATGACCACAAATAAAAGCCTTTAATAGGTTTATTCCTATAAATACATTTCTATTTAAAACCACATTTGGCATCTAAAATCTCCCTCCCTACTAAAATATCACTTTTTTTCTGTCATTTTTTTTTTTTTTTTAATACGTAACATGACAAGCTACACTGAAATTGCAGAGCAGAAGACAAATTTACCCTTGGTCCAGGGAATAATTGTGATGAGATTACTTGCTAAACTCTTTGGATTGTGTGGTATGTGTATATGTGTGTTTGTGAAAGAGACCAAGAGAGAAACCCCTGGTAATTTCAGGGCCAGAGCAAAAGTCACAAAGGAACATAAGCAGAAGTTTGATCCACTTTAAGTTCAATTAGCTTATTTTAGTGGTGTTTTGGTGAAACAGAAATAAAGGTGACTATATTCCAAGTTGGTTTTTTTCCATAAAGTGAAGATAAGATCACACTGTGGCAGAAAAGAAATCTGAGCTTCAGAATTCAACCAGGATTGTTCACTGAGCAAGAGGGGCTTATATGAACTTGTATTTCAAGGAATTTCAAAATCATATAGATACTTTCCAGCCAAACATTTGCTGAGTCAATCCAATGATACATTAATCTCAACAAACTTTAATAGGACTCCAGCAGATAATTAAATTATAGCATATGAATAAAGTCATGTGAGAATCGGAAGGAAAAATTTATCAATTTCCTAGGTGTGTTTTTTCTTTTTCCTTCCCACCTAACTGGAAATAGCATTCCTCTGGGGTTTTGGAAAAGGAGTTGAAGCGTGACCATCAGAAAAGTGGGAATGTTTATTAAAAGATAAGAGCATATAGTAAACTCATTGAGTTGCTAAAAGGTGTGGGATATTCAGGCAGGTGCTTGAAGTTGTTTGGTTGAAACTTCAGGTATGTAAGGAGAAAAGTTGGGAAGTTAGAGAGGTGGGCATATTCAGATGGGTTGTTTAAATGTAAACCTAAGAGAGCTCCATTTTTCAGTAGGCACTCTGGAATTACTTGGGCTATAACATGATCTATATGGATTTTGGAGAAAAGAACTCTGCAGAAACTAGCATTAGAAATGATGGACTGGAATATAGAAATTAGCTGCAGAAAATCCAGGCTCTGAAACAGAGCTAAGGGAAAAGATAATGAAACCTTGACTGAGGAGGTAACATTTAGGATGAGAAAGGCAATGTGGATTTTGGAAGTATTTCTGAGATCCAAGTTGGTAATTGGCTGCTAAGATGTTTTAACAACCACACAGTTACAGGGTCCTTTTTTACTTCTATTTTTATTTATTTTTTTTAGTTTTTCAAAATTTACTGGGTCTATCCCCTACAAAGGGTTATGCATAAGGAAAAAAAGGAATACAATTATTTTACTTTCTTCTGGTACCTAGTTCTCTCCTGCGCAATTCCTCTATATTGCATTGGTAGAGGTCTTTTTCAGGCTTCTTGGGTCATGAAAAAGCAGTAGAAAGCCATTAAATTCTCTAGATTAAGGATGCTACTTAGAGAACATAAGCATTCAACAAACAGGGAAATTACTAAAAATGTCAGAGGTGTAGAGTTTTTATTGAAATAACTTTTCCATATTTATCACCTTTTTGAATCAATTTCTCTCTCAATTAAAATTTTTACAAGAGAATTTAGAGGGTTACCATTAAGGAGCACTTTGGGGGGGAGTGAAAAGATATCAGTGATTATTTTAACAAAATAATAAATTATGCTGAATATGACTATAAAAAGAATGTCTACATGTAAATTATATTGATATTTTATCACTGGTCTGCTTCTACCTGCCTCTTTGCACATACAGGCAGCAAAAATAATTTATTTTACTGAGACCATATATGTATGTAACAGTCTCACGAGAATCTGAACTCCTGGGTTTAACTAAAATATTTTTCTAGTATTTGAGGTTTAAAAACACAAATTAGTTTAAAGGCACTTTTGTTACTTTTAAAACTGCAATAGAAAACCATTAATAACATTCCACTTAACTGCTGGTTAATATTATGGTTGAAATATAATAAAATCTCTTGAGGTTTTGTGTAACACAGTAAATTTGTTATATACTCAGTAGTGTATCTTAATTTTTTATCAGCCTTTCGAGATTTTATGTTCTAGAGTCTGAGTTACCACAATATCTTATTTGATAATGTACACAAAGATAACAAATTACTTGACTTTTCCTACTAACCACTCATGAGAGAACTGTGTTTGTTTACTTATAAGGTGTGGAGTTACCTTACAGGATTATCTGTGATTGAATGACTCACTTTAGGAGATCTATAACCCTTGGAACATGTGTGATATTAGCAAGATATTATTATTCTACTCCAATCTTATAAGGATGAAGTTAACTGTCTCATCTAAAAAGTGAAACCACACATTTCACTCTGTTTGGGAAGAGATCAGAGAAGGGGGAGTCTACACAATAAGCAATTGAGACTAACTCATTATCTCTTTACCTAGATGATATCAGTATATCCATAGAAGGAAGTTGAGTAGTTGGTAGAAGTTGTTTTATAGTTTATGAAAGCAAATCCATTATTAGGAACTAAAGAATCAAGATACCTGCATGTGAAAATATTCCAGCCTTTTCTGGACAATAATGGAGAATTCCTAGGGGAGTCTCTGAACAGAGCAGTGCATATGAGGCCAACAAGCAGGAATTTCAGCGTTTCAAATGTGACAGATAGTGTCAGTATTCACCCAAACTCTTTAAGATTACCTAGGTTTTTGCACTTTTTTTTTAACACACTCAAACCAGCTTAGTTTTGTAAGTCATACATGTTGAGTCACAGTAATTGATGTTCTGTAACAATTTCAAAATCCTCGTGATTTAACACAATAAAAAGCTTTTTCATTCATGCAAATTCCAATGCAGCTATTCCTGGTGGAGATGGTTCTCTTCCACAGAGTGACCTAGCAATCTAAAATCCTTTCATTTGGGGGGCACCTGGGTGGCTCAGTCGGTTAAGCCTCCCACTTCAGCTCAGGTCATGATCTCACGTCCGTGAGTTCGAGCCCCGCGTTGACTCTGTGCTGACAGTTCAGAGCATGGAGCCTGTTTCGGATTCTGTGTCTCCCTCTCTCTCTGGCCCTCCCCCATTCATGCTCTGTCTCTCTCTGTCTAAAAAATAAATAAATGTTAAAAAAAATTTTTTTAAAAAATAAAATAAAATAAAATAAAATAAAATAAAATAAAATCCTTTCATTTGGGGATAGTGGTCCTAGACATGTGACCTCCCAGTCATCCTGAAGCATACTGCTTGGATGACAGTAGAATGGCCTTTTGAGGACTCACAGTGCCAACTAGATAGTGAAGATTCTGTATGGAAGGGTTTCCCACCACCACCAAGTACAATATCTGGAAAAGGCATTATATGTTGTATTTCTATTTGGCTCCAATAATTTACACGTCTTATCCAGATGCCAGGATGCAGGATGATGTTGTCTTCTGTGTTTAGGGAAAAAATGGGATTGCCTTTTGAACAAACAGCATTTTTTTTCTTGTCAGCCAAAGGGCTTTATGTCCACTTCGGGGTTGCATGTGATAAGGGGTATAGCACCATCTAAGAGCAAGCATACTAGTGTCAGATATGAAGTAAGTGGGCAAAGCCTAAAGAAAATATAAAATCTAAAGGAACACAGAGACTCCTTTTAGCCATCCCTTGTCCTTTAAATTTTTAAGTATTAATTTAAGAAAAGTTATACCTACAAGTGTAACATTCTGTTTATTTACTTCGTGTTTTTCCTTTTGGTTTCATGATAGTCCTACAATCATGTTATACTGACAATGGAAAAAAAATAATAAAATTAAGGAGAATATTTGCCAAGTAACTTTTTCATGAAGTGCTAGTCCACCTGAAAAGGTTTCACGGTGTAACACTTATATTTGTAAACAATACTTATATCAGATTTGGGTCTCTGTTTTCATATCTTGTCTAATGTTTTAGATTTGTTTAGTCTTTTATCAGTTAATATTATTTTTATGGCCAATTAATACATTTAAGGATCTCTAAGTCACATCATTTTATAGTGTTTTGATTACCATTTAAAGTCAAAATATGACATTGCAGTTTACTAAGGTACCAAAAAAAAGTAAAAGAAACTTTAATGATTCTATACGAATGCCTGTGTTGAATACATTTTAATAGAATGTCACATGCAAGTTTAATAAATATACTCAAAGGAAGCCTCAAGTTAGATATTCCTGAATTTAAACACAAACAATGTGGTAAGCATAATTGTGAAATTTTATACTAGCCTAACTTTATTATTAAAAAATTTTTTTCAACGTTTATTTATTTTTGGGACAGAGAGAGACAGAGCATGAACGGGGGAGGGGCAGAGAGAGAGGGAGACACAGAATCGGAAACAGGCTCCAGGCTCCGAGCCATCAGCCCAGAGCCTGATGCGGGGCTCGAACTCACGGACCGCGAGATCACGACCTGGCTGAAGTCAGACGCTTAACTGACTGCGCCACCCAGGCGCCCCATAGCCTAACTTTATTACTAACATTGTTGGAATTTAGACCACCAATTCTCCTGGGTCTCCAGCCTGACAACCACAAATACTGGAATTTTTCAGCTTCCATAAGTATGTGTGCCATACATAGAAAATTTCTCTACATAGAAACAACAACAACAACAAAAAAAAAAAACCCATTTGAATTCCCAGCTCAAGTACCACATAAATTACCTGAAAACTTCTATGTGTTCACTGAAGGAGACTCTGATCTCCTATAGCCACAAGGCAGAGATGGTTAAAAATCAAACACAGAATCTCATCCTGTGACTGGGTAAATACAAACACCTAGTCTCTTAGGATGTCCAATGTTAAAGTCAACAACACTTAATTCCTGGAGAGATAGCAGAGATTAGTGTTACTGTCAAGGACTTCAATGATAGAAGGGTGGTAATTCCTACCTAATTCCCATTTAATGTGCTTCTTTTACCCGTGTAGAAGATAGATGGATCTTGAAGAATGACAGTGGCTTATTGTAAGTTTAACTAGGTGATGACTTGAGTTGCTCCTGTGGTTCCATTGTTGAGCAAATTAAAACATTCCTTGGTACCTGGTATGTTGGTATTAATTTGGTCAATGCCTTTTTATCCACTGTGTCCATAAAGCCCACCAGAAGCAGTCTGCATTCAGCTGACAAGGACAGCGATACACCTTCACTGACTTACCACAAGAGTATATCAATTTTCCAGGTCAATGCCATAATTTACTTCACAGGGATCTTAATTGTCTTTCCCTTCCATAAGCTATCATACCATTTCATTACATTGATATCATTATACTAATTAAAACTTGTGAATGAGAAGTAGCGATTACTCTAGACTTGATGGTCAGACATTTGCATATCAGAATGGGAAATCTGACAAAATCAGGGACCTTCCACCTCCAGGTTTCTAAGGTCTAGTGGCATGTGGATATGTTGAGATGTTTTAAAATGGATATCTTGTTTCTGGCCCCTCCTATAATCAAAAAAGAGGTGCAAGGCCTAGTGGGTCCCTTTATGTTTTAGAGGCAACATATTGCTCATCTGGATGTGTTATACCAGCCCACTAATGAGAAATCTGATGAGCTGCTATTCTGAGTACAACAGCCTGGACCTTTTGCAGAGCCTTCTAACATGAGAAAAGGCTCTGCAATACGTCCAGGCTGTTGTACAAGTTGCTCTGCCACTTCAACATATCTAATGATGCTTAAAGTGGAAAAAAGGGATGATGTTTAGAGCTTTGCCAGGTCGTACAGCACAGGCCCTTAGAATTTTTGAGCAAAGCTCTGGCAAACTCCTTTTGATAACTAGTCCCCTTTTGAAAAAACAATCTTGGCTTGCTAGTGGGCCCAAGGAAAGACTGAACATTTGGCCATTGGACCACCAAGTTACCATGAGACCTGAGCATCTCATCTCCTCTCATCATCAAATGGAAGCAGTTTATACTTGATCAGGCCTGGGTAGGCCTTGTGGCACAAGCAACCATCCTATTCCATGGTCCCCATACTTGCTACATGGTACCGATAGCCTTTTTTGGGAGCTCCCTATGATAAGAGACAGAGGAAGAGAAGACCTCTGGGACATCCCTGAAGGACAGCGATGAAGGGAAATCTTTTGGCAGAATTGCAAGAAATGCACTTGGCTGTTCATTTTGCTTGGAAAACGAAATGACCAGACAGGTGATTACATACCAGTTCGGAACTATGGCCAATGATTTAGTTGGATGACCATTGACTTGGCAAGAACATGATTGATAAACTTGTGACAAGAAAAGTTGAGGAAGAGACATATGGGTAGAGCTCACTGAATGAGTGAAAAACATGAAGATATTTCTATTCCATGTGAATGCTTACAAAGGCTTGATATGAATAATCAGATGGATAGGGTGACTTGTTCTCTGAATGTCAGTCAGCCTCTTTCCCAGTCACCCTTGTAATCACCCAAGGGACTCATAAGAAGCTATGGTGATAGCATTGGAAGATATGCATGGGCTAAGCAACATAGACTTCCCCCTCATCTGGGTTGACCTGGCTATACCTACTGCTGTGTGTCCAATCTACTAGCAGAGGAGAACACTGAGTCCCTAGTATGGCACCATCCCCCAGGTTATTAGGTGGCTACTGGGAAAAGATTGAACCACTTCCAACCTGTAAGAAGAAAATGTTGCCCCTTTCAAGAATGGATGCTTACTCTGGATAAGAATTTGCCTTTCATACAATGCTTCTGCCAAAAATACCAGGCATAGATTTACTGAATGCCTTATTCACCATCATGGTGAATTGCATGAACTCCACAACATTGCAAGAGTATGCACAGCTATATAAGGATGGCAGTGGGCTCATGCTCATGGAATTTATTATCTTACCATGTTCCCAGCCATCCTGAAGCAACTGCTTGGATGACAGTAGAATGGCCTTTTGAGGACTCACAGTGCCAACTAGATAGTAATACCATAATATCTAAGTTATGGGATATCAAGGAAAAGAATAAACATCCAAGGATTTTTCTCCTATTCTGTGGAAGGGGTTATTGCATTGTTGCATAATTGTATCACGTTAGGAATAGTTATGACTGTTGCTGTTTTTGTTTGAAAATAAAGTATGTTCTAAGTGTGTGTGTGCACACACATGTGCGTGCTGGTGTATATACACACACCTATATATAAACAAGTGTATATATACATATATACCAAGTTGAAAAGAGGTGATCTTCTGATGGTTAATTTTATGTGTCTACTTGATTGGGCCATTCCCAGATATTTGCTCAAATATGGTTATGGATGTGTCTTAGGGTGTTTCTGGATGAGATGAACATTTGAATAGGTAGATTGAGTAAAGTATATTACCTTCCTAGTGGTGAGTGGAACTCCTTCAATGAAGAATAAATAGGACAAAAATGCTGAGGAAGAAGGAACTTCACTTGCTGACCAATTGAGCTGGATCATTGCTACTCTTTTGCCCCAGACTGGAAACTAAAACATTGGCTCTCCTGGGTCCTAGAACTCGATCTTAGCCTAGAACTGTGACGTTCTCTCTCCTGACTCTCCAGCTTGCCAAGTACAGATTGTGGACTTTTCGGTCTTGATAACCATGTAAGCCAATTGGCAGTAATAAGTCAGTCTCTATAAATATTAATGATATGGGTGATATGGATATATAAACCCTAAACCAGTAACTTCTATTATTCTGGAGAACCAAAACTAATACAGTAATGAAAACAGTTTAACCAAGTCCACTATGTTGAAAAACTATTATATTCACTTTGGTCCACATATTAAAAACAAAGTTTAATTTTTAATATCAGTTGTATCTTTCTCAACACTTTCTGAGCAGTTTTGCTTTGATCCAGGTGGCATTAGTGAATAATGTATTCTTCAGTAATGTATCATCCATGATGTTTTGCATTGGTATGCAATACTGTAAGCTGTGGCTTATTTTATTTATTGAAAAATATGTAGAAAACTGTCAGATATTCACAAGAGTACCATGAAATAATTAAACTTTATGAAGTCATGTAGAAAAATATTTTTTATCTAAAATCTCTACCAACTGAAGATGCTATGTCAATTTGCCTCTGATCCTCCAAAGTACAGGTTGTGTGTAATTATATGAACTAACACTAAGAGGATATTATAATAATTATATCATAAACTACCACAATAGTAGTTTGACATTAGTATATTTTGCACGAGTCTCATTTTATAAAGTATGTTAATTTTTTCTTAAGAGAACTTAGCTACTTAATACCTTGAGAAAGATACTTTGCTTTTACTCATGAATATTTTTGGAGCAAGTAAAAGAAAAAAAAAACTATAGGAGGAAGTGAGGAGCACATCCTCCCATAAATGCTTGAAGGTCATTTTGGAAAGGAGTTTGATATGAAAAACCTACATAAAACTACATTCTTTAACCTTTATCACAGTGAATTACCGAGATATTCTGCTATCTAAAAGTTTGATATTTAAGTGTTTTCAAAAATATTATCAATAAAAGTTTAAACGATAAAATAACTTATTCACAACAGAAAGAGATGGTACAAATATAATAGGCACAACTGACTAAGAAAGTAAATTGACCCTGAAGCCCCCAGTATATAAACCCAGAAACTTTTATTATCCTCCATCAAGGAAAAAATCTCACATATGATCAAAGGAGGATGACCGTAAGGATACTTACTGAAATATTGTCTGCAATGAAAGCAGATAATTTTGTCTGTTTGACTCAGTTGTATCCCCTATAGCAGATGGAGGATTTGTGGTAGGTGCTCATGAATATTCATAACAATTCCAGGTATTTGAAAAAAACAAGTTAGGGCTAGGGTTGTTGACACAATTAATATTTTATTATAAAAATACATTAAAATGAGATCTATCCTGTTAACGAATTAAGTGTACAACAAAGCATTAGTTAACTACATATGCATTGTTCTTTTTAGAACTTTTGATGACTGAGCCACAATACCAATTGCATATTACCAATTGCACAATACCAACTCTCCTCCTCCAAGCCTCTGGCAACCACCATTCTACTTTGTTTTCATGAGTTTGACTACTTTAAGTACTGCATATAAGTGGAATCATGCAGTATTGGTTCTTCTGTGATTGGCTTATTTCACTTAACATAATGTCTTCAAGGTTCATTTATACTCTTGTATATGACAGGATTTCCCTTCTTGAAGTTAATATTCCACTGTATGTACATATGACATTTTTCTCTATCTGCTCATATGTAGATGGATATTTAGATTGCTTTTGCCTTTTAGGTATTCTAAGTAATGCTCCAGTGAAAATGAAAGTGAAGATATCTCTTTGAGATTCTCATTTCAATTCTTTTGGATAAATACTCAGAAGTAGGATTCCTAAATTGTATAGTAGCTCTATTTTAATTTTTTGAGCAACCTCCATGCTGTTTTCCATATTCTGCATCATTTTGTGTTCCTACCAGCAGTGTACAAGGGTTCCAGTTATTCCATGTCCTTTCCTACATTTTTTATTTTCTGGGTTTTTGTTTTTGTTTTTGATGATGGAGTCATCAAATGTGTGAGATGATAGCTCCTCATAGTTTTGATTTGCAGTTTCATGATGAGTGATATTGGGCTTTTTTTTCATATGCCTCTTAGCCATTTGTATATACTATCTGGAGCAATGACTGTTTAAGTCTTTTTATCTATCATTAAATTTCTTTTTTATACTTAGTTGTAAGACTTCATTATGTATTTTTGAAATTACTCCTTATCAGATACAGAATTGGCAAAACATTTTCTCCCATTTCATAGATTGCCTATTTACTCTGTTGACTGAGATGCTGCACTGAAACTTTTCAGCTTCATGTAGTGCCATAAGTTTATCTTTGCTTTTATTGACTGTGTTTTGGTGTCATATCTAGGAAATCATTGCTAAGACTACTATGTATTAGAATTCTCCAGAGAAACGAAATCAATGGGATGAGTGGATTGATGTTTGGATACAGATGATATGTTTATCATGAGAAATTGGCTCACATAACTATGGAGGCTGTGAAGTCATACAATCTGTTCTCTGAAAGTTGGAGCCCCAGGAAAGATCATAGTATAGTTTATTCTGAGTTTAAAGACCTGAAAACATGGAACCAATATAAATCCCAGTCTAAAGGCAAATGAAAATGAGGCAAGGTGTACTAGTTCAATTAGTGAGTCAGGAAAAAAGGGACCAATTTCTTTTCCCTTTCCTTCTTTCCTATTGAGACTCTCTATTCTGTTTGCTATATGTCTCTTTATGTCAGTGTTATACTGTTCTGATTCCTTATAGCTTTGTAACATCTTTTGAAGTCAGGAAATATGAAGCCTCCATATTTCTTTTTCAAGATTATTTTGGTTCTTTGGTATCCTTTGGGGTTCCATATAAATTTTAGGAAGATTTTTTTTCCATTCTGTAAAGAAAAAAAAAACTACAATAGGATTTTGATAGAGATTGAATTGAATTTGTAGATCACTTTGTGAAGTATCAATATAAAAACAAAACAAAACAACCCTTTCCAATCCATGAACACGGGATTCCTTTCCATGTATTTTATTATTTTAAATTTTTTTCATCAATGTTTTATAGCTTTCAGTGTACAAATCTTCACTGTAACCACCTTAGTTAATTTATTCCTAAGTATTTCATTATTTTTGATGCCATTGTAAGTAGGATAATCTTAAAAATTTCCTTTCAAGGTTGCTCATTGTTAATGTATAGATATGGAACTGATTTTTGTATATTGACTTTGTATCCAAAAACTTTGCCAAATAGGTTTACTAGTTATAAAGGTTTTATTATAGAATCTTGAGAGTTTTTGAGGCTTAAGATCATGGTATCTGTGAAGAGAGATAATCTTCCTCATTTCATATTTGAATGACTTTTATTTATGTTTTCGTGCTTAATTACTCCAATTATGCAAATATATATTCCAGTATTATGCTGAATAGAAGTGTAAGAATAGAAATATTTGTTTTCTTGATCTTAGTAGAAAAACTTTTCATTTTTCACCATTGACTATGGTGTTATTTGTGGACTTTTCATATGTGGCCTTAATGGTGTTGAGATAATTTACTCCTCTCTTAAATTTGTTGAATCCTTTTTATCATGAAAGTACTTAATGTTTCCAAATGATCTTCTGTATCAATTGAGATTATCATGTGTTTTTTGTCCTTCATTCTCTTAATCTCATTCTCTATATCACATTGTTTTTTGTATGTTGGACCATCCTTGCATCCCAACTTGATCAAGGTATATAATCCCTTTAATGTGCTATTGAAATCAGTTTCCTAGTATTTTCTTTAGAATTTTTGCATCAATATTCATCAGGGGTATAATCCTATTTGTCAAGGTTAAGCTAGCTGTTATTAGGAAGCCCGTGGTAAACAGGGGGGTAGACTATATTTTGAGTGAACGAAAGTCCTAGTCTTTTGTGTTCTGCAAACACAAAATTTGCATGTCTTTTTTTCCCAAATACTTCTGGAAGGCCTGACTGTAGGATGGTTTTGAACTAGTGAAGGAAAGAGGGCAGAAGCAGGCAGGAGGACCAGATGCTGAAAAGCATGAAGATGTTACATATTTCAATCACTAATCTCAAATACATTAACACTCTGACCAATGCCTTCTTGTCCTTTATACCATACCTCTGTTTCTCATTAACTTTCTCTGTCTTTGTTAGAGCAAATTTGATTAAAAAGTTACTATCAGTTGCCACTCCTTTTATTTATTCTCCCCTAATCCATTAACATTTCCTGTTACTTGCTCAGACCTCAAAATCACATTTGATTCTATTTCTCTTCTCCAGAGGTTCTCATCCCTGAGAAACTTACATGCATGATTTAGAATGGAATAGAGGGAAGCAGTGAGGGTCATTTAAGAACCTGCAGTTGATCTCAGGCCGTCTACTTTGTGTGCGGGTGATACCATTTTGGTGTGTTGTGCTCCCAGGCAGAACTCTCTTCTCTTTCCTTCAGGCCTTTGTCGGATATACAGCTGCCCTGCTTCTCTTTTAATTTTAACACTATGCAGGATTCTTGCCCAGGGATATCACTGACTTTGTTTAGAAATAAGATCTAGAGGTTTTATCATAGTTTGAAGTGCTGTATGAAGCTGTTTTTGACACTGCTTCTTCGGCTCCATCTGAGACACTGAAAAGGAGTTAAAATCCAGGAGGAAAGATGTTGACCATCCTGATTATCCTTCTAGCTTTACCTAAAGTGTATTATCTGTGAGCCTGATCAGAAATATCCTTTACTTATTTAAATTACTTTTTTTAAGTTTATTTATTTACTTTGAGAGAGAGAGACAGAGAGAGAGAGAACAAGTAGGGTTTGGGCAGAAAGAGAAGGAGAGAGAGAATCCCAAGCATGGGATTGAATGTGGGGCTAGAACTTAAAAACAAGATTGTGACCTGAGCCGAAATCAAGTGTCAGAAGCTCAACAAACTGAGCCACCCAGGAGCCCCTACTTCTTTATTAAGAGAAAAATATAGGAATATTCACCTGGCCTAAGCTGTATATACATGTTCAAGGAGAAGAATGGATAATTAAGTGTTTTGCTTGCAAGATAAACTCAATTCTGACTGCATTTTCCATGTAAAATTGTGCTGTTTATGGCAGTTAGCATTGATAATAAATTGGAAAAATGATAGAATTGAAACTCAATATTTGGTTTTAATTATGCATACATTTAGAACTCCATGTATTTTCCTGGGGGGTGGGGAAGAGGGGGCTAAAAATAATTATAGATTATAGCTCATTGTTAAACTTAGGATATACTCTACCTTGTAAAAAAATAATTCAGAGTGAAAATTTGTTCCTAATTATAAATAAGGAGACCAAAGCAATGATTCTGAATTGGATCCCTGTCTTGGAAAAGATTGATTTTTCCCTTTTGCAATGAAATGAAGTCATGGTATGAAATTTGTATAATATCTGTAAGTTAGATAATATTATGTCACTGATAATTTTCTGGTTTTGATAATTGTATTATGGTTATATAAAACAATTTTTTAGAAAATTCATTCAAGTGTTTAGAAGTACATGGACAGCATGATTGTAATTTTTAAAATGTTTTAGAGAAAAGGTATTTTGTATGCACATGTGTATACAGACAAGGAATGAATGATCAAGTGGAAATATATGGTGTAAGAAAGTGGTTCAATTACATTCTGTTTCATGTTACTGTCCAGTTTTCCCAACACCATTTGTTGAAGAGACTTTATTTTTTCCATTAGATATTCTTTCCTACTTGGTTGAAGGTTAGTTGACCATAGACCATGTGTGTCCATTTCTGGGTTTTCTATTCTGTTCCATTGATCTAAGTGGTTTTGTTTTGTTTTATCCTTTTTGTTTGTGTGTGTGTGTGTATGTGTTTTTATTTTGTTTTTTTTTTTTGTTTGTTTTTGCAGAATCGTTAGTTTTCTATATAGAGCATCATGTCATCTGAAAATAGTGAAAGAATTGCTACTTTGTGGCTGATTTGGATGTCTTTATTTCTTTTTGTTGTCTGATTGCTGAGGCTAGAACTTCTAATACTGTGTTAAATAACAGTGGTGAGAGCGGACATCCCTGTCTGGTTTCTGACCATATAGGAAAAGCTCTGTTTTTCACCATTTGTAGCTATGGGTTTTTTGTATATGGCCTTTATTATATTGAGGTATGTTCTCTCTAATCCTGCTTTATAGAGGGTTTTATCTTGAATGGGTGCTGTACTTTGTCAAATGCTTTTTCTGCATCTATTGAAATGATAATATGGTTCTTACCCTTTGTTTTATTAGTGTGGTGTATCACATTGATTGACTTGTGAGTACTGAATCACCCTTGCATCCCAAGAATAAATCCCATTGATCATGGTAAATAATTCTTTAATATATTGTTGGATTTGGCTTGCTACAAAAAATAAATTCAAAATGGATTAGAGACTAAATGAGACACAAGAAACAATTAAAATCCTAGAGAAGAACACAAGCAGTTACCTCTTTGACATCTTCTTTCTAGATAGGTGTCCCGAGGCAAGGAAAACAATAGTAAAAATAAACCGTCAGGACCTCATCAAAATTAAAAGCTTCTGCACAGCATAGGAAGCAATCAACAAAACTAAAAGACAACCTACAGAATGGGAGAAGATATTTTCAAATGATACATCTGATAAAGGGTTAGTGTCCAAAATTTATAAGGAATTTAAAAAAACTCAATACCCAAAAAATGAGTATCCAATTAAAAATTGGGCAAAAAACATGCATGCATGGACATTTCTTCAAAGAAGACCTCAGATGGCCAACAGATACATGAAAAGATGCTCAACATCACTCATCACCAGGGAAATACAAATCAAAACCATGATAAGATACTAACTCATACCTGTCAGAATGGCTAAAATCAATGATATAAGAAACAACAAGTGTTGGTGAGGGTGTGGGGAAAGGAGAACATTCTTGCACTGTTGGTGAGATTAAAAACTGGTGCAGCCACTCTGGAAAACAGTATGGAAGTTTCTCCAAAAGTTGAAAATAGAACTACCCTATGACCAGCAACTGCACTAGTAGATATTTACCCAAAGGATACAAAAATACTAATTCAAAAGAATACATGCACCCTGATATTTATAGTACCATCATCCACAACAGCCAAGTTATTGAAACAGCCCAAGTGTCCATCAACTGATTAATGAATAAAGAAAATGTGGTATACATGCATACAATGGACTATTTCTCAGTCTTAAAAGAATGAAATCTTGCCATTTGCAACAGCGTGGTTGGAGCTAGAGAGTATTATGCTAAGTGAAACAAGTCTGAGAAAGACAAAACAATACAATTTCACTCATTTGTGGAATGAAAGAAACAAAACCAATAAGTATAGGGAAAAGAGAGAGGGCAGAAAACAAACAAACAAACAAAAAACAGACTCTTAACTCTAAAGAACAAATTGATGGTTACCAGAGGAGCAGTGGGTAGGGGATGGGTTAAATAGGTGATGGGGACTAAGGAGTGTACTTGTTGTGATGAGCGCTGGGTGTTGTATGGAAGTGTTGAATCACCAAACTGTGTGCCTGAAACTAATATGACACTGTATGTTGACGAACTGGAATTTAAATAAAAAAGTTTAACAAGTGGAAATGTAAAATGTTAACACTGAGGAATTTGGGATGAAGTAAGCAGGCCTGGTCCTATTTTTGCAACTTTCCTGTAAGTCTGAAATAGTTAAAAATAAAAGGTTGAAAATGAATATATATAAGGCACATTAATAGGATATAAGAAGAAGTCATAGCATTGTTTGAAGAAAATTTAATACATTTGTTTCCTCTTAAATGCTATAGTGCATTTTCTTTGGTCTCTTGGATTCACTTTTTTAGGAAACTTATATTCTACTCTTCTAATTGGCGGTATCTATCCTATCTTTATGTATTACCTCTGGCAGAATACTCACATTGGTTTTAGTTAACTATATTAATGTCTTGGGTCAGAGATCAGATCAGATATGCCCTTTCTTGTCTGTTGATTGAATGGGGTGGGGAGGGCATTAACACTGACTATACATGAAGGTTAGTATAGAAACTTGAAATATGGTTAGTGTACAGAGGAACTGCATGTTCAATTTTACTTTAGCATTGTGGAATGTTTGTTTCTTTTAAACTGTGGAGACAGTATGAAATAGTTTTCTGTGAAACTCAACTTTACTCTTTTAGTGGGACTTCATTTCAACTGCTGATTTGCCTGAGATACAATATTGTCTCGTAGTGCAGTGTTGGGAGGAGACGTCTTGTCCAGTGTTAAAAAAAACCACAACACTTCTCTAGCTGTTTTCAATGGATTGGTTTAGTTGGAGTAGCTTTTTCTCTATACATATAGGTTCCTTTTGAACATCCTCTATGGATAGCATTAATACAGATACCTAGGCAAATTGTAATACTTACAAGGTGATTATATCATTTTTTTAAGAAGTAAGTATAGATTTTTAAAATTTTTAATGAAAGCCAACAACTGATGTAGAATTCAGTGAAGATGCAGAAAATACACAATGAGAAGAGTAGTGAAAAAAAACCTGAAAGAAAATACATTGCACATTTATTGCAGCAGAGATAGGTGATAATGTTATTTGCTACTATAAAGTAATGGCATTATAAAGAAGTATTTTCAATGGCTATCTACTGAATTGATGTTTTTCCCTGACTAATAAAAAACAAAGAAATGTATTGCCTAAATTAAAAATTTGTAAATAAATTTTAACAGGATCTGAGCTTGTAACGTTGACCAGGTTTTGTTTGTACACAAAATAAAAAAGAAAGCCATTTTTTGATGGAGTAATGATAAAATAGTTGCTAAAATTTTATTAGAAATGAGCAACAAGCTACAAAAGATGTTCATAAAAAGTTAAAGATCTTCGATTGGCTACCAACAATTAACTGTAGAAGGAAAGATTTTTCTAATATCAAAGATCAGTTGATTTAAAATTCAAAAAACTGCAAGTTGCTTTCTAGCTTTAGATTAACCATGCAATAAGAGATACTTTCCAATTAATATCTTGAGTTGCCTCAAGAATTTCAAATTTATGAAGAAATACTATAAATTTGTAGCCTGAAATATAAATTCTGTGGCACGGTAATTTTTGTGCCTTTTATCATCAAGAAAGATTTTCAGCTAAATAAAATAAAATTAGTTTCTATCAGGACAGATGGTACTCTTTCTGTTAGGCCAAAATTAGGACTTATTGGAATCTCAAAACAAGAGACGAATGTTCCCTTCCAGTTTTATTTCACTGTAGGATACGTACAGAATATATTTGTGCTCAGTTTTCTGAAGCAGATGCTTACAAAAGTGTCAGGGATATAGTTGTTAAAATCTTTCAGTGTGTATATGCAAATGTTATGAATCATCACCAGTTTATGGAACTGTTTAAAGGAATAGAAGACAATGAATGTAATGATCTTGTGTTCTTTGTCACTGCTCATTGGTTGAGTCATGGAAGAGTTTGCTAAAGATATGCTTGTTCTGTTAACTCCAATTCAAGATTTTCTTGAAACAATAGGAATGCTTGCCAAAGACTCAACAATCAAGACAAAAATGTCAGTGTGATTTGTTTCCTCACCAATATTAGACTGCATATCAATGAGCTCCTAAGAGAGGAAAAGCATATGTGAGCCCAGACAATATGAGAATCTATGTTGAAAATTAAGCTTTTCATAATATAAACCAATAATACAAATTTATCCATTTTTCAAACAGATTAATATGTAGATTTTAATTTTAATTGTCAATTGATACAATTATATAATTATAATTCAAAGAATCATGTTAATTTTTTATGTTGATTAGGATCTTGATTCAATTTATACATTCACTGTTAACAATACTTTGCATTCAAAGTTAATAATGATGAATTGACACAAGAGGGTCAGAGAGATGTCATTTCAAAATTGATGTTTTTACTTCAAAGTCAAATCCACTCTCCCAAAAAAAGATGAGCCAGTATCATCAGTGTGGGTATGAAAGCTAAATGAAATACGTTTCAGCACTTGAATCAGGAATTAAAAGTATTTTTGGAACAACCTGAGTATATGAATCTGTTTTTATAACTATAAATTTTATGAAACCTATAAATCAGAGTTAGCATATCAATTGAGATGTGATAGATTGTAAAATATGCATCTGTAGCTTTCCATGGCATATTATAAAAGAATATAAAAGATTTCAGTAATATTATGGTGATTACATACTGAAATACACATATTTATATATATTGGGTTAAACAATATGGATCATTGCATTAATTTTGCCTGTTTCTCCTTTTAAAAATGTAGTTAGCAGATATTTTTTTTCAGATTTTAATTTAGATTCTAGTTAGTTAACATACAGTGCAATATTGGCTTCAGGGGTAGAATTCAGTGATTCATCACTTACATATAATCGCCAGTGTTCATCACAAGTGCCCTCTTTTAATACCCATCACCCATCTAGCCGATCCCCCACCCTCCACCCTCCACCCTCCCATCAACCTTCATTTTGTTCTCTATCATTGAGTCCCTTATAATTTATTTTCCTCCTTTTATCCCCTTCTATGTTTATCTGTGTTTTTTTCTTAAATTCCACATACGAGTGAAATTACATTGTATTTGTCTTTCTCTGACTGACTTATTTCACTTAAGATAATACATTTTAGCTCTCCATGCCATCGCAAAAAGCAAGATTTCATTCTTTTTGATAGCTGAGTAATACAGCAGTGTGTGTGTGTGTGTGCATGTGCACGTGTGTGTGTATCATATCTTGTTTATTCATTAATCAGTCAGTAGACATTTGGGCTCTGCATAATTCAGCTATTGTTGACAATGCTGCTGTACACATTGAGGTGCATGTACCCCTTCAAATTGATATTTTTGTATACTTTGGGTAAATACCTAGTATTATGGGGTGCCTGGCTGGCTCACTTAGTAGAGCATGTGACTCTTGATCTCAGGCTTGTAAATTTCAGTGCCATATTGGGTGGAGAAGTTACCTAAAAACAGAAATTTATAAATGACCTACATCACTCACTTATTTCTAATCCTTGGCACAATTCTAGGCCATGCCCAAACTAAGAATATGGTGTTAGCTAATAGATTTTAAAGATTCTAGAAATCAAATAGTAACATTATTTTGTTATTGTTTTAATTTTTTTTAATGTTTATTTTTGAGAGAGTGCAGGAGTGGGGGAGGAGTAGAGAGAGACAGGGAGACACAGAATCCAAAGCAGGCTCCAGGCTCTGAGCTGTCATCGCAGAGTCTGACGTGGAACTCGAATCCACCAACCACAAGACAATGACCTGAGCCGAAGTCAGACACTTAACTGACTGAACCACCCAGGTGCCCCATTTTTGTTTGTTTTAAAATTATTTTGAATTAAACCTGACTGTGACCTTTGGAAATAGTATCTGGCAATATTATTTCTGGTTTGGTTAATTACAGAGATCCTCTTTGGTTTTTTGGCCTATAGTCTGTGGGCATGGTACTAGGAGTTTCCTGTATTACCAGTTAGGCTAATTTATAGTGCATATGTTTCTGTTTACCATCCCTACCCATGTGAGGAGAATTATGATTAAAAGTCAACACAGGGGCGCCTGGGTGGCTCCGTCGGTTAAGCGTCCGACTTCGGCTCAGGTCACGATCTCACTGTCCGTGAGTTTGAGCCCTGCCTTGGGCTCTGTGCTGACAGCTCAGAGCCTGGAGCCTGTTTCAGAATCTGTGTCTCCCTCTCTCTCTGACCCTCCCCGTTCATTCTCTGTCTCTCCCTGTCTGAAAAATAAATAAAATGTTAAAAAATTTATTTATTTATTTATTTTTTAATTTTTTTTTCAACGTTTATTTTTGGGACAGAGAGAGACACAGCATGAACGGGGGAGGGGCAAGAGAGAGGGAGACACAGAATCGGAAACAGGCTCCAGGCTCTGAGCCATCAGCCCAGAGCCAGACGCGGGGCTCGAACCCACGGACCGCAAGATCGTGACCTGGCTGAAGTCGGACGCTTAACCGACTGCGCCACCCAGGCGCCCCAAAAATTTTTTTTAAATAAAATAAAAAAAATAAAAGTCAACACAAAGGGGAGCAGGGGTGGTCAGTTGATAAAGTGTCTTGACTCTTGATTTGAGCTTAGGTTATGATTTCATGCTTCATGAGTTGGAGCCCTGCATTGGGCTCCCTGCTGGTAGTGTGGAGCCTGCTTGAGATTCTCTCTCCCTCCCTCCCTTGCTCTTTCTGCCCTTCCTATGCTTATGCACGCTCTCTCTCTCTCTCTCTCTCTCTCTCTCTCTCTCTCAAAAAAAAAAAAATAAATAACCTTTTTTTAGGGGCGCCTGGGTGGCACAGTCAGTTAAGCCTCCGACTTCAGCCAGGTCACGATCTCGCGGTCCGTGAGTTCGAGCCCCGTCAGGCTCTGAGCTGATGGCTCAGAGCCTGAAGCCTGTTTCCGATTCTGTGTCTCCCTCTCTCTCTGCCCCTCCCCCGTTCATGCTCTGTCTCTCTCTGTCCCAAAACAAAATAAATAAACGTTGGAAAAAAAATTTAAAATAAAAAAAAATGTCAACATAGATATTCATGTTTGAAAAACTAAAAGTATAATTTTATAATAAAAATTTTTAAAGTGCACAAAATAGTTACCTTTGTTCCCAATTTTTATAAGAAATCAAAAAATTTAATTTATAAAATGAAAAGTTTCTGATAGTTCTTTTTTAATAGTAGATCAATGAGAATATAGTAACTTATAACTGGTAATAAGAATGGTCTGCAACATGCATAAATGAATAGCTAAAATTGTAGTTCCAATTATCCAAATCCAAAAGGTATATCTGGAAAGAACACTGATAAGTAATATTTGCATTAAAAAGTATAGGAGCTACTACGATTAGGTGTTTCTTTGACTTAATGTTTCAATATTACATTGGTTTTCATATTCACATAGATTGCTGTCACAAAAGTGAGTGTGGCTTGGTTGACAGACACAATAGAAAAAAGAAAGCCTTTTTCTTTAACATGGTTAGAGGAGTCACTGGAAGTGGGAACAGAGTGGCACTCTTTACCAATGGAGGAAGTTTTATTTTTAACATTGAACTGTCATAAAGGCACCTTAACTTATAAAACCTAATTTAAGTTTCGTTAAGTGATAATTCTATTATTTAAGATCTTAATTTCCTCAAATATTTAAGCCTATTCATAAGCCCCTTGACTTTTCTCAAGTATTTTAGAGACCTGTGCCTGCTTGACTGCTATAATAATAGGCAACAGTCCCAGGATTTCTTTTTTTTTTTTAATTTTTTAACGTTTATTTCTTTTTGAGAGAGCGAGAGAGCACAAGCAGGGGAAGGGCAGAGAGAGAGGGAGACATAGAATCCAAGCAAGCTCCTGCTCTGAGCTGTCAGCACAGTGCCTGACATGGGGCTCGAACCCACGGACCACGACATCATGATCTGAGCTGAAGTCAGATGCCTAACCGACTGAGCCACCCAGGCACCCCAACAGTCCCAGAAATTCTAAGTATTGATTGAATGTATTCACCAGACAAGACTTGAGTTTACAGGTGCTCTGTTGGTTGTTTGAGTAGAGGGATGGTAAGAGGGAGCTGGTGGCATAATATTTAAATAGGTTTTATTGTATTCGAATAGATGATGAGAGGATGGTATTTTGTACTCCCAAGGTATTTTGTACTCCCATATAAGATCATTCATTAGAGGCCTTTTACTTCCTTATACATTTTTTTAGAAATTTATTGTCAAATTGGTTTCCATACAACACCCAGTGCTCATCCCAACAGGTGCCCTCCTCAATGCCTATCACCCACTTTCCCCTCCCTCCTACCTGCCACCAACCCTCAGTTTATTATGTTTTTAAGAGTCTCTTAT
Source organism: Herpailurus yagouaroundi (assembly GCF_014898765.1). Classification (NCBI taxonomy): domain Eukaryota; kingdom Metazoa; phylum Chordata; class Mammalia; order Carnivora; family Felidae; genus Herpailurus; species Herpailurus yagouaroundi. Next base: position 56,617,898 of record NW_024412400.1, read on the forward strand.
GGTCTGGCTCTTTCCCTCTCTTTTTTTCTTTTCCTTCCCCTCCCCCATGGTCTTCTGTTAAGTTTCTCAGGATCCACATAAGAGTGGAAACGTATGGTATCTGTCTTTCTCTGTTTGACTTATTTCACTTAGCATAACACTCCAGTTCCATCCACGTTGCTACAAAAGGCCGTATTTCATTCTTTCTCATTGCCACGTAGTATTCCATTGTGTATATAAACCATATTTTCTTTATCCATTCATCAGTTGATGGACACTTAGGCTCTTTCCATAATTTGGCTATTGTTAAAAGTGCTACTATAAACATTGGGCTACAAGTGCCCCTATGCATCAGCACTTCTGTATCCCTTGGGTAAATTCCTAGCAGTGCTATTCCTGGGTCATAGGGTAGATCTATTTTTAATTTTTTGAGGAAAAAAATTAACTTGTTTTCCAGAGCAGCTGTACCAGTTTGCATTCCCACCAACAGTGCAAGAGGGTTCCCACTTCTCCACATCCTCCCCAGCATCTATAGTCTCCTGATTTTTTCATTTTAGCCACTGTGACTGGCGTGAGGTGATATCTGAGTGTGGTTTTGATGTCCCCGATGAGGAGAGACGTTGAGTATCTTTTCATGTGCCTGTTGGCCATCTGGATGTCTTCTTTAGAGAAGTGTCTGTTCATGTCTTCTTCCCATTTCTTCACTGGATCATTTGTTTTTCGTGTGTGGAGTTTGGTGAGTTCTTTATAGATTTTGGAAACTAGCCCTTTATCAGATAAGTCATTTGCAAATATCTTTTCCCATTCCATTGGTTGCCTTTTAGTTTTGTTGATTGTTTCCTTTGCAGTGCAGAAGATTTTTCCTTGATATGGCCCAATAACTCATTTTTGATTTTAATTCCCTTGCCTTTGGAAATGTGTCAAGAAAGAAATTGCTGCGGTTGAGGTCAGAGAGGTTTTTTCCTGCTTTCTCCTCTAGGGTTTTGATAGTTTCCTGTCTCATATTTCATGTCCTTTATCCATTTTGAGTTTGTTTTTGTGAATGGTGTATGAAAGTGGTCTAGTTTTATTCTTCTGCTCGTTGCCATCCTGTTCTCCCAGCACCCTTTGTTAAAGAGACTGTCTTTTTTCCATTGGATATTCTTTCCTGCTTTGTCAAAGAATAGCTGGCCATACTTTTGTGGGTCTAATTCTGGGGTTTCTATTCTATTCCATTGGTCTATGTGTCTGTTTCTGTGTCAATACCATGCTATCTTCATGATTACAACTTTGTAGTAGAGGCTAAAGTCTGGGATTGTGATGTCTCCTGCTTTGGTCTTCTTCAATATTACTTTGGCTATTTGGGGTCTTTTGTGGTTCCATACAAATTTTAGGATTACTTGTTCTAGCTTTGAGAAGAATGCTGGTGCAATTTTGATTGGGATTGCATTGAATGTGTAGATTGCTTTGGGTAGTATTGACATTTTAACAATATTTATTCTTCCAATCCGTGAGTTCAGAACGTTTTTCCATTTCTTTGTATCTTCAGTTTCTTTCATAAGTTTTCTACAGTTTTCAGCATACAGATCGTTTACATCTTTGGTTATTATCATCTTCATTATTAGTGTATAAGAATGTATAAGAATGCAAATGATTTCTGTATATTAGTTTTGTATCTTGCGACTTTGCCGAATTCATGTATCAGTTATAGCAGAATTTTGATGGCATCTATCGGGTTTTCCACATATAATATCATGTCGTCTGCAAAAAGTGAAAGCTTGATTTCACCTTTGCCAGTTTTGATGCCTTTGATTTCCTTTTGTTGTCTCATTGCTGATGCTAGAATGTCCAACACTATGTTAAACAACAGCAGTGAGAGTGGACATCTCTGTCCTGTTCCTGATCTCAGGGGAAAAGCTCTCAGTTTTTCCCCATTGAGGATGATATTAGCTTCGGGCTTTTCCTAAATGGCTTTTATAATGTTTAAGTATGTTCCTTCTCTCCCGACTTTCTCGAGGGTTTTTATTAAGAAAGGATGCTGAATTTTGTCAAATGCTATTTGTGCATTGACTGACAGGATCATATGGTTCTTATCTTTTCTTTTATTAATGTGATGTATCACATTGATTGATTTGCAAGTACTAAAGCAGCCCTGCAGCCCAGAAATGAATCCCATTTGATCATGGTGAATAATTCTATTTATATGCTGTTGCTTTGGATTTGCTAGTATCTTGTTGAAAATTTTTGCATCCATATTCATCAGGGATACTGACCTGTAGCTCTCTTTTTTGCTGGGTCTCTGTCTGGTATGGGAATCAAAGTAATGCTGGCTTCATAGAATGAGTCTGGAAGTTTTCCTTCCCTTTCTATTTTTTGGAACAGTTTGAGAAGGATAGGTATTATCTTTGCTTTAAATGTCTGGTAGAATTCCCCAGGGAAGCCGTCTGGTCCTGGACTATATTTGTTTGGAGATTATTGATAACTGATTGAATTTCCTTGCTGATTATGGGTCTGTTCAAGTGTTCTATTTCTTCCTGTTTGAGTTTTGGAAGTGTGTGGGTGCTTAGGAATTTGTCCGTTACTTTCAGATTGTCCAATTTGTTGGCATATAATTTTTCATAGTATTCCCTGATAATTGCTTGTATTTCTGAGGGATTGGTTGTAATAATTCCATTTTCATTCATGATTTTACCTATTTGGGTCCTCTCCCTTTTCTTTTTGAGAAGCCTGGCTAAAGGCTTATCAATTTCATTTATTTTTTCAAAAAACCAACTCTTGGTTTCATTGATCTGCTCTACCGGTTTTTTGTCTTTGTTTTTTTAGATTCTATATTTTTTTACTTCTGCTCTGATCTTTATTATTGCTCTTCTTCTGATGGTTTTGGGGTGTCTTTGCTGTTCTGCTTCTATTTCCTTTGGGTGTGCTGTGAGATTTTGTATTTGGGATTTTTTTGTTTCTTGAGATAGGCCTGGATTGCAATGTATTTTCCTCTCAGGACTTCATTTGCTGCATCCCAAAGCATTTGGATTGTTCTATTTTCATTTTCATTTGTTTCCATACATTGTTTAATTTCTTCTCTAAATGCCTGGTTGATCCATTCATTCTTTAGTAGGGTGTTCTTTAACCTCCATGCTTTTGGAGCTTTTCTAGACATTTCCTGTGGCTGATTTCAAGTTTCATAGCATTGTGGTCTGCAAGTGTGCATGGTATGATCTCAATTCTTTTATACTTATGAAGGGCTGTTTTGTGACCCAGTATGTGATCTATCTTGGAGAATGTCCCATGGGCACTCGAGAAAAAAGTATATTCTGTTGCTTTGGGATGCAGAGTTCTAAATATATCTGTCAAGTCCATCTGATCCAATGTATCATTCAGGGCCCTTGTTTCTTTATTGATCCTGTGTCTAGATGACCTATCCATTGTTGTAAGTGGGGTATTAAAGTCCCTGCAGTTACCACATTCTTACCAATAAGGTTGCTTGCGTTTGTGATTAATAGTTTTATATATTTGGGGGCTCCCATGTTCGGTGCATAGACACTTATAATTGTTAGCTCTTCCTGATGGATAGACCCTGTCATTATTATATAATGCCCTTCTTCATTTCTTGTTACAGCCTTTAAGTTAAAGTCTAGTTTGTCTGATGTAAGTATGGCTACTCTAGCTTTCTTCTGACTTCCAGTAGCATGATAGATCTCCATCCCCTCACTTTCAATCTGAAGGTGTCTTCAGGTCTAAACAGAGTCTCTTGTAGACTGCAAATAGATGGGTCTTGTTTTTTTATCCATTCTGATACCCTATGTCTTTTATTTAGAGCATTTAGTCCATTTACATTCAGTGTTATTGAAAGATATGGGTTTAGAGTCATTGCAATGTCTGTAGGTTTCATGCTTGTAGTGAGGTCTGTGGTACTTTGTGATCCTTGCAACATTTGACTCACAGAATCCCCCTTACGATCTCTTGTAGGGCTGGTTTAGTGGTGATGAATTCCTTCAGTTTTTGTTTGTTTGGGAAAACCTTAATCTCTCCTTCTAGTCTGAATTACAGACTTGCTGGATAGATTCTTGGCTGCATATTTTTCCTGTTCATCATATTGAAGATTTCCTGCCATTCCTTTCTGCCTGCCATGTTTCAGTAGATAGGTCTGCTACTATTCTTATGTGTCTACCTTTGTAAGTTAGAGCCTGTTTATCCCTAGCTGCTTTCAGGATTCTCTCTTAATCCTTGTATTTGCCAGTTTCACTATGATATGTTGTGCAGAAGATCGATTCAAGTTCAGTCTGAAGGGAGTTCTCTGTGCCTCTTGGATTTCAATGTCTTTTTCCTTCCCCAGATCAGGGAAGCTCTCAGCTATGATTTGTTCGAGTACACCTTTATCCCCTTCTTCTGGAATTCCTGTAGTACAGATATTTTTTCATTTGATTGCATCACTTAGTTCTTTAATTCTCCCCTCATACTCCTGGATTTTTTCATCTCTCTTTTTCTCAGCTTCCTCTTTTTCCATAATTTTATCTTCTAATTCACCTATTCTCTCATCTGCCTCTTCAATCCAAGCTGTGGTCGCCTCTATTTTATTTTGCACTTAATTTATAGCATCTTTTAGCTCCTCATGACTATTTCTTAGTCCCTTGATCTCTGTAGCAATAGAGTCTCTGCTGTCCTCTATGCTATTTTCAAGCTCAGTGATTAATTTTATGACTATTATTCTAAATTCTTGTTCTGTTATATTGTTTAAATCATTTTTGATGAATTCGTTAGATGTTGCTACTTCCTGGCATTTCTTTTGAGGAGAATTCTTCCATTTTGTCATTTTGGGTAATCCTTGCAGTGGTTCCAAACTGCAGGGGACTTCCCCTGTGCTGTCCACAGTAACTTGTATTGGTGGACGGGGCTGCAGTCAGACCTGATGTCTGCCTCCAACCCACCACTGGGGCTTTAGTCAGACTGGTGTGTACCATATCTTCCCTTCTCCCAGGGGCAGGACTCACTGTGAAGTGGGGTGGACCCTGTCTGGGCTACTTGCACACTGCCAGGCTTGTGGTGCTAATTCAATGGGATCTGGCCGTGGGCATATTAGCCAGGGTGGATCTGCAAGGTGCATAGGGGCGGGAGGGGTAGGCTTAGCTCGCTTTGCCCTAGGTGGTCTCCTGTGACAGGGGCCTTGCAGCACCAGGGGGGAGGCAGGTCCATCAGACTGATGGATCCACAGAAGCACAGCATTGGGTGTTTGTGCAGTGCAAGCAAGTTCGGTGACAGGAACTGGTTCCCTTTGGAATTTTGGCTGGGGGATGGGAGTGGGAAATGGCACTTGCCAGCACCTTTGCTCCCCCACTGAGCTGAGAGCTCTGTCTTCCAGGGCTCAACAACTCACCCTCCTGGTGTCCTTTTGCCCTCCCTGCTCTCCTAGAGCAGAGCTCTTGACTTTTAACCTTCCAGATGTTACCTCCCGCTGGCTGTCAGAACTCATGCAGTCTGGCCCCTCTGCTTTTGCGAGCCAGACTTCGGGGGCTCTGTCTGGCCCAGTCAGCTGCCCCTCCACTGCCCCATCTCCCTCCTGCCATTCTGTGTAGCATGCATTCCTACCCTCTTGTGTGGGCCTCTTGTTTATGCTCGGTTCCGGAGAGTCTATTCTGCTAGTCTTCAGGCGGTTTTCTGGGTTATTTAGGCAGATGTGGGTGGAATCTAAGTGATCAGCAGGACAAGGTAAGCCCAGTGTCCTCCTACACTGCCATCTTCCTAGGTCCAACCTCTTCATACATTTTTTAACCTAAGGTCAATTTCATACATTTTGAAAATAATAATCGATTCTAAGGCCTCTAGCATCCAAAGTTAATTAATAACTTAAGGATCACTTTTCAAGTAGAAAATGACCACATGTATGTCATTTCCAGAAAATCCAACAAAAGAAATATCTCTATATTTAATTTTTGACTGTACAAAGAATTTAAATTTAATAGATGTATCTACCAAATACTGTCTGGTTACTACTTCACCGAGGGTCTATCCCTGACATGATCCAAACTGTCATTGTCAGTCTCTAAGATTTGGAATTCACATTAAGAGGAAATATTTTTAAAAATCAAAATATCAGGGGCAACTGGGTGGCTCAGTTGGTCAAGCGTCCGACTTTCGCTCAGGTCATGACCTCATGGTTCATGAGTTCAAGCCCCGTATTGGGCTCTGTGCTGACAGCTCAGAGCCTGGACCCTGCTTCAGATTCTGTGTCTCCCTCTCTCTCTGCCCCTCCCTGGCTCACACTCTGTCTCTCTCTCTCAAAAATAAATAAACATTAAAAAAATTTTTTTACTCAAAATACAAAAAAAAATGAAACAATGTTATTTAAAAAGTTATGAAAAATAAACTGATGTGGGTATAGACTGTTAGATGAATATGGGGGAAAGAGTACAAGTCTAACTTTCTAGACTAAAACATCTATTGCTATTTATAAGAGTTGGAAAATTTAGGAGCACCTGTTTATTCTCTTGGGGAAATAGTTACATCTATGTGTGGATTATTGACATTACTTAATAAGGTCCAACCTATTTGGAGTTTAAGGGCTGTATGTCTTATCTCTTCCAAAAGATCAAGTATACAGGTTTTGGGTCATGCAAGAGTTTTCACAAGATGTTGAAGGATGCCTATTCACACTGAGAAGACTGGATGTGATGTATGACTCTCTTAGGGTATTTGGCTATCTCTTCTTAAAACAGGATAGAATCTATAAATAGAATTGATATTTACAGATGCATGCTATGGCCTATTTCCAAGGAGAGAGCTGATGTCTGCCTAAATGAATTGCATCACTGTTATCAAGGTCAATGAATATCTTAGGCCATTTGAGTTTGAAGATTTCTGAGAACTCTGCTAATTTTAGTTTAAGAATTCCATTCATTTATTCTACCTATCCTGAATATTGGGGATAGTACAGTCAGTGGGCCATCTCCATTATTGACAAGAATTTATAACACTATTTAATGACAGCTTTATGCAAATGAGTGCTTATATAACTGCAGAAATAAGTTGGAATCCCCCAGAACTATCACAACAAGAACTCCTTAGGAAGGAAAAGCTTCAATACTGTGAATTAGGCAACATTGGTGAGGATATAGTGGTGTAGTTAACATGTAACCCTGAAGGAATGTTCAAAGGAAATATGAGGTTAGGACTTGTCCATGTCTCAACTTTATTTTACCAATAGTAGCAGGAGATAAGAACCAAAACATTAGTAATTTTAGTAAATATTCATGTAAAATGTTGATGGGGTGGAGTGGCCAATTTTTCCTAACATCAAATAATCAGAGAAGTTTCTTTTAGATTCCTTTCAGATTTCTCTAGCACCTTTAAGTGGCCATCTTGAAAGTTCCAGCAATTATAATTAGGTAATTTGAAAACAGACTTTTCCTGATATCCCTTTCTGATTCTAGAGCTTATCACTCAACGTCTCTATTGACATATTTTAAACTTCTAAAACCTTGGTCTCTTGGGTTGTTCTGGAGGCAGATACCAGAGGATGACTGCTTGTCTGAGAGAAAGATTAGCCTTTCTTTAGCCTCCATATATTTCTTTTTGTATCATCTTTTGTATGGCACAACATAACAAACATCTCCTTAGAATAATTAAAATAAAAATAAATCCTGATTTTTTTTTTCAGTACTTGTTTTTTTATGTAGTGCTAAGTTTCTGTCTGGCATCATATTACTTATGCCTGAAGATCTTCCTTTAATATTTTGTTGCAGGTCAACAGGCAATGGAATCTCTCAATATTTACCACCCCCCCCCCCCAAAAAAAAAACCTTTACCACTTCTTCCTTTTTAAAATGATACTATCACCAGTAGGAAATTCTGGGTTCAAAGTTTTGTTGTTGTTTTTTTTTTTTTTTTTTTTTTTTTTTTCTTTCAGCATTTTAAAGAATCCTTTCACTGTCTTGCAGCTTGCATAGTTTCTGGAAAGAAGTTAGTTGTAATTATTTACTTTTGTTCCTTTCTATGAAATTGCCTTTAAAAACATGTGCCCACCTTTAGTGATTTCTCTATGCTTTTTGGTTTGAAAGAGGTTTGAAGAGGATATGTTTAGGCATGAGATTTGTTGTTTGGTTGTTTTGTACTCATCCCACTTGGTGTTCTTTGAGTTTGTTGAAACCCTGGTGTTTGTCATTAATTTGAAAAATTCTTAGCTATTTGTCAAATCTTTCTTCTGGCCTTTTTATGTTTCCCTTCTGGGATTTCAGTTACATATAAATAAGAGTATGTTTTTTCACAGACTTTTGATGATTTTGGTTAACCTTTTTATTCTTCTTGTGTTTCAAATTGGTGATTTCCATTGATTTTTTTTTTTTTATTTTTATGTTGTATTATGCTGTATTGAGCCTATTGATGAACCCATCAAAAGCAGTCTTTGGGGCGCCTGGGTGGCTCAGTTGGTTAAGCATCTGACTTCAGGTCGGGTCATGATCTTACGGTTCATGGGTTTGAGTCCCACATCAGGCTCTGTGCTGACAGCTCAGAGCCTGGAGCCTGCTTCGGATTCTGTGTCTCCTGCTTTCTCTGCCCCTTCCTCCTCCTGCTCTCTCTCTCTGTCTCTCAAAAACAAGTAAACATTTTTTTTTAAAAAAGCAGTCTTTATCTGTTATGGTTTTTCTTTAACAATTCCATTTCTCTCTGCTGAAATTTCTCATTTTATTATACATATCATTTGTCTTTTCCACTAGTCTTTAATATATTAATCACAATTATGTTATTTTCACCATATGATAGTTCAGTATTATATCTGAGGTCACTTCTGTAGACTCTGCTACCAGTGGAAATCAAGAAATGGCTACTTATAAAGCTGACATTTTAAACCAATGTCTACTTACCTGTTGGATTATAACCAGAAGTGTTATAAGAAGGGGTACAAATTATGATGAGTCATCTCTGTTAAGCTACTCACCATTGGTTTTAGTCTTCTTACGACTCCATGCTGATAGCGTGAAGTCTGCTTGGGATTCTTTTTCTCCCTATCTCAAAATAAATAAAATGAAAATAAGTACAATAATTAGATCTAACAGAATGAGAAAATATTGTAACAAATAGTTTTTTAAGAAAGGTGAAGTGAGAAATGCTGTGCTCCAACTTGGACTCTGATAAGTTTTTCAAAAATCTGTGACAGACAAAATCTTTAAATTAGTTTTATTTCTCCATTCTACAAATGCAAAACCCTCTTTGGTTTAGGTGTTAAATATGTATAGCAACTTCTATATGAGTTGGAAAGTAGGATTGTGGGATGCAGAATGTTGAGTTAATCATTTTTCTGAAATTATGATATTTGTACAAGACTATAGTCAATCATTGAGATATATAGTTGCTTGCATGCGTTCTCACTAAATGTATATTTTTTGCATTCATGTATTTTTAACTTTATAATACACAGAATGTTATATATAAACTTATGTATAAGAATGTATAATACTATTCTGTTTTTCACTCAACACTATAATTTAAAAATCCACTTGGATTGCTGTCACATTGTTTAGTTGTACTGCATAGTAACCTGTGATGTGCACATACCACATTTTGCATACCTACCAACCCAGTTATAGAAACCCAGGCTATTGCTGACTTCTCATTTTGCCATGCAAAGAATACTGTGATGAGTATCTTTTTCTGTGTGTATTCCTTTACTCATCTATGAGAGGGTTTCTTACACATATAAGCTGATATGAACATTATTAGCTCATAAGCTGTAACAATACTTGGTAGGACCAAATACAAATAGATACTCACTCTGCAGAATGGCTGCATCCATTACATTCTAACCAGCAATATGCAGGATTTCCACCCACATCCATACTAGTACTCACAATAATTAATTTGCTTTACCCTGATTGCTAATGATTTTGGAGCATTGCTTTATATTTTCATTAGCCTTTTTATTTTCTGTAAGTAGCATTTTGTGTATAATACTTGTCCATAGAGTTCTAGTGGAAATTATTATTTTATGCCTAGTACTATGCAGAAATCTCTTGTGTTTTCTACAAATAATTGCTAGTTTTAGTAAATAGTTCCCACAGTGTATGCTAGGTCTGTCAACTCTGTCCACCATATCATTTATTGAAGATGTTCAATACCACATATTATCAGTTATTTTTTTCCATTTGTCCTTTAAAATTTAAGAAGTCCTTCTTTGATTTTATTTCACACAAATATCCCATTAAAAAAATTAATATATTACATTTATATTTAGATTGCTACTTCCTTTATGATTCACCTCTATATTTACTATTAGATAGGATGTTTTAATTCCTTCCAGTTTTTCCAACACAACTTACTAAATGATCTGTCCTATCACCAATAATTTTTGTTATCTTTGTAATGTGTTGTGCATTTTTGTAAGTATAAGTCATTTCTTAGCTGGCTGCTTATTTGTTCCACTGGCCTATTTATCTCTTTCTGTTACATGCAGTAAGGAAAGTCTTCTCCCTCCCTCTTACTCTCTTGTTTATTTTAACTAATTTTTAGAAGGATACTTATTTTTCCACAACATTTTAGAATGTTTTTTGTAGGCACCTTAAATCAAAATGGAATTTCAATTAGTTTTTTTTTTTTTTTTTAGGTAGAATTAACATCTATCTATATTTAAAAATCCTTTCTTAGTGTTTGGAATATGTCCATTTATTTAAACTATTTTCTATGAATTTTATTACAGTTTTAAGGTTTTCTCCATAGATATCTTACATATTCATTTTTGTGCTAACTCCTGTGTGCTATTTTTAGGAATATCATTTTTAAATCATATGTCATATTAGTGATAATTATATTGAGAAGTACTATTGAATTGAGATGTGGATTTTGTATCTGATAAGCTCATTGAGCTCTCTTATTGGTTGTAATAGTTTGCTTTAGTTGATTCCCATATGAAAATGATCATATTGCCTACAAATATTGCATCATAGTTCTTAAGTAATTAGACCTCCTTGTCAGTAATTTTGGTTCTGTGTTAGTAATAGAAGAATAAACTTTCTTCTTTTTTTGTTTTATTGCTTTTATGTTTCATCTTTCACTTTTATTTTTTTTCCACACTCAAAAGGAAAACACATGAAGTTTATTATCAGTTAACATGTTTAATAAATATTATTTTTATAGCAGGTAGAAGATTACAGCAAAATTGGGTGGAAATAAAGACAGTTCCTATATACCCCCATCTCCACATATGCATGGTGTCCTCTACCATCAAAATTCCATATCAGAGTTGTACATTTGTTAAAATGTCAACTTAATTTGACATGATTATCACTCAAATCCATAGTTGATGTTAGGATTCACTCTTGGTGTAGTATATTCCAGTGACTTTGACAAACATATAGTGACATGTGTCCACCATTATAATATCATACAGAATACTTACACTGTCTAAAAATCCCCTGTGCTCTTCCTGTTCATCTCTCCTTCCACTCTACCCTACCCCTGGCAATGAGTGACTTTTTTTTTTTTTTTTTACTGTCTCCATATTGCCCTTTCAGATGTCCTTTTGTTGGAATAACACACTATTTAGTCTTTTCAGATTGGTTTCTTTTACTTGGTAATATGCATTTAAGTTCTATGTTATCATGTATTGATAGCTCGTATCTTTAGAGCACTAATAATTTCCATTGTCTAGAGGTACCATAGTTTATTTATCCACTAACCTATTGAAAGATATCTATGTTGCTTCCAAGTTTTGGCAATTATGAATAAAGCTGCTATAGACCTCTGTGTACAGTTGTGTTTTTTTGTTTTGTTTTGTTGCATGGACAGATGTTTCAGGAGTGCAAGTGCTGGGTCACATAGTAAGAGTAGGCTTGATTTAATTAAAAATTGTCAAACTGTCTTCTAATCTGGCTGTATCATTTTGCATTCCCATCAGCAATGAATGAGAATTACTCTTTTCCCACATCCTTGTCAGCGTTTCGTATTGTTAGTGTTCTACATTTTGGCCATTCTCATCAGTTTGTATTGGTATCTCATTGTTTTAATTAGTAATTTTCCAGTGACATACAGTGTTCAAGTACTTATATGTCACCTATATATGTTTTTGGTGAAATTTCTGTTCATCTTTTTTGCCCATGTTTTAATTTGGCTGTTTGTTTTGTTTTTAAGGATTCTTTGTGTATTTTGGATAACAGTCCTTTATTATATGTGTCTTCTATAAATATTTCTCTCAGTTCATTACTTGTCTTCTCATTTTCTTGACAGTATTTTTTTTCACAGAGCAAAAGTTTTAAATTTAATTAAGTCCAGCATTTCACTTATTTCTTTCACAGGTCATTCCTATGGTTGTGCATCTGAAAAGTCATTGCAATCCTCCATGTCATCTAGGTTTTTTTCCTATGTCCTAAAAATTTTGCAGTTTTACATTTTACATCTAGGTCTATAATAACTTTGAGCTAATTTTTAATTTTCATGAAGGGTGTAAGGTTTCTAAATCCCCCCCTTTTTTTTTGCATGCGCATGTCTTGTTCACCACTTATTGAAAAGGCTATTTTTGCTCCATTGTATTATCTTTGCTCTTTGGGCAGAGATAGAGATCAATTAATTATATTTATGTGGGTCTATTTCTGAGCTCTTTATTCTTTTCCATTGTTCTGTTTATTGTTTTTCCAGTGTCACTAGCTTTATAGTAGGTTTTGAATATGAGTAGTGTCCTGTGACTTTGTTCTTCTTCATTCTTGAGTGAGTTATTCTTGGTTCTTTTGGCTCTCCATATAAACTTGAGATCCATTACCAGTTTTTTATATTGTATTACCAAATAAAGTTAGTTTATTTTTTCCTCTATTGAGTGTTTTTTAAAACGACTTGCAAATATTGAAATTTAGAAAATACTATTGCTGGGGGCGCCTGGGTGGCGCAGTCGGTTAAGCGTCCGACTTCAACCAGGTCACGATCTCATGGTCCGTGAGTTCGAGCCCCGCGTCGGGCTCTGGGCTGATGGCTCAGAGCCTGGAGCCTGTTTCCGATTCTGTGTCTCCCTCTCTCTCTGCCCCTCGCCCGTTCATGCTCTGTCTCTCTCTGTCCCAAAAATAAATAAACGTTGAAAAAAAATTAAAAAAAAAAAAAAAAAAAAAAAAGAAAATACTATTGCTGCATTGGTTAAGTTAATCTCCCTTATTTATGTGATAAGTTACAGTAAAATTTCTGCTGGTTTCAGTATTGAACCATTTAAGCACTATGAAACACAGCTAGTCCTCATTTTGTGTGGTTCAGGGTTGTACAAGTTTAAGTTATCACATTTTATTTAAATAATACCAGTCCTCCAACAATATGGTTCAAATTTTGTTACCACAGTATACTTTAACTGCGAGTTATTACATAAGGTACAAATTTCTTTGTTAGCCTTTCAGCCTACACATCACTACATGTGTAAGAGAGGCACATCCTAATCAGTGACCAATCACCTGAATTCTTTCAAAGTGTGTTGATTGTTGATTGATCACAGAACATCTATTTAACAGTTTTTACATACAGACAACAAAGCATGCATTTGGGTTGCCTTCTTGCCCCCCAGTGATAAGCCCATCTGTAATTTTACAAGATAGGATAATTAGTAAAGAGAATCAGCCAACAAAAGGAAAAATGCAGCCCATCCCCACTTCTCTCCCCTGCAAAGTGATAATTTTGAGAGTGAAATTCAAATAAAATGTAGATTATAATATACAAGAAATAGCTGACCTTAAGGATGTTGGCATTGACACCATTGGAAAGAGTCAGTTTGCAGCCAGAAGAACTTAGTAAAGGTAAATTTATGGACCTAAATGAGGAGAATGGTTGTGATAAAAAGGATGAAGATATCCCAGAGGAAGAACCATGGGCAATTAACTTCACAGTAAAGGAAATTAGGGATATATTTCACATCATTTAAGAGCTCAAAGGATAAGCTAGTGGAAGCTCATCCAAAATTTTGGAAAGAATATGGCAATTTAAGGCTTTGAAGATATTACTTCCTGGCATTTTAGGATATAAAACAATAAGAGGAAGGCAAGCACTATTCAAACGGTTCTTGATAAATACTTCACACAAATAAACATTAATTCTCAATGTTTTTAGTGTTTTAAATTATAGTGTGCTAAATAGATATTAGCTGTTTCTCTCTGAATTTATAATCAAATATAAGAAAATTCTAACAACTTAATAAAAACTTGTAAATATTACACAACAAAGTGAAGATTGCCTATACTTCTGTTCCCTAAGTTAGGCTTCTGAGTGGAAAACTTGGATGAAGAAGGATGGTGTAAATATTTTATTCTCTAAGAAAAATAGATCATATGTCATTTTTCTTTAGAGAGAATAAAGTTACTGTAAAAAACAAGATTAAGAACACTTCTTTTAGATTTGTGTAGATTGAACTGGTTTCCTATGGCCATTCAACACTTATTTAGTAGGTGTTATGGAACTATGTAAAACATTTTAATAAAAATTCTATTTTATTTTGGTTTGAGAATGAAGCCTTGTTATCAAGAATGCTTTTGGTGATTAAAATGGAAATAATCTCTTTATATCAGGGTTTTTTTTTTTTTTTGATGGCTTGTAATTTCTGGACTTTATTTTACTTACTCTAATTATTAAGTAACTAAACAAAATCCAATAGAAAACTCAGGTTCTAATTGGTGGCCAGGTTGCAGTGTCCGTGATGTTGGATATTTATTGAGGTAGGACTGATTTACACAGCAAAGTCCACCAGAGCCATGAATATTAATAATAAAAGAAACAAATACACACAAACTCAAAAGAGCAAATTTTTCCTACTGTATCACATAGATTTTGTAATTATTCACATATGTAAAGTAGTACACATTTAATTAAGTTTCATTCTTATTACAATTAGTTTATGTTTATTCATTTCTACTTGAAAGTAGGATAAATAAGTGTTATTTGTGTAAAATAGGCAACCTTTCCAGAAATACCATAATTTATAAAAATATGTGTTGCCTTATCTATCAACCTAATATAATTGGTTTATATATTAGAGGGTTTTCAGAGAGGATAAATGTATGGATATCTTTATATTACAAATCATATGGAAGTTACATTACAATCCCAGGAAAGACAAAGACACAGTATAGACATATTTGTTTTCCATGAACATGATAGCATACATAAACAAAGTTATAATTCCAGAAACCTTCCTGAAATAAGAAATATGTATATATGTATCAATAGGTTATTGGATGTCTAAGGTAAATAGAAACAGACTAACATTGAGAAATCCTTTATAAAATTGATTTTGAATTAAAGGAAATTCTATAGAAACAAGGAACAATCACCATTGGAATAAAAGCAGGTGACTTCCTAATGGAAAGTTCTGTTTTTGTTTATAATACACTATAGTGACATTCAATGCTATACAATAATGTGCTATGTCTACCATATCCTCTGAAAGTATGTTACAGGAATATTAGAGCTTTTCAAACTTTCCTTCAAACATAAAGGCCACAGAAGAGATTTTCAAATGTAAGAATTTAAGCAATATAATTCCCATAAAAATTTCTCAAATATTACAAATGATCGATTTGGCATCAACTTACATAGGAATAGAAATATGGTCACAAAATAATTGGCAATGAGTATTGAATCTAACCGAAGAACTACACTTGTGGAAAATATGATTTCAGAACAGAATTTATGTGCTATTAAACTATAAAAGATAGTGTTAAGCTAATAACTAACAAAAATCAAGTATAAGAGAATATTGGTGGTGGTAAGATATTAATTTCCCTATATTTCAAAACAAAAGGTCAAAATATAGTCATAAGATGTAATTAATTATGCAACATACTCAAGGGTACTGAAGGTTTTAAAGGCAACAATGAAAGAACTGATAGTAATATAGCCAACCAAAATGAAGTGTTGGCAATGAGGATGAGCAGAATAAAAGGGAGGATACTAAATTTTTTGTTCTTGATATGTAAAATTCTTAGAGAGCTAATGGATAAATGGATATAAATGTAATCAATAGAATAAATACTTGTAAAGTTAATCAATACCATTCTCCATGGTGGCTGAATCAGTTTACAATCCCATCAAACATGTACAAGAGTTCCATTTTCTCTACATCCTCACCAACACTTGTTTCTCTCTTCGTGACAGCCATTTTCACAAGTGTGAACTGATATCTCATTGTGGTTTTAGTTACATTTCCTTGATGATTAGTGATGTCGAGTACCTTTTCATGTACCTGTTAGCTATTTGGATATCTTCTTTGAAAAAAAATAATGTATTTAGTTTCTCTGCCTGTTTCCGAATTGGGTTATTTGTGGCTTTTTATTACTGAGTTTTGTGAGTCCTTTATAAATTTTGGCTATTAACTCCTTATCTGATACATGGTTTGCCAATATTTTGCTTAGCTGCCCTTTCATTTTGTTGATTGTTTTGTTTGTTTATTTTGCAGTGCAGAGCTTTTAAGTTTGTTGGAGGCCCACTTTTTGATCTCTTTTGTTGTTTGTGATTTTGGCATCATATTAAAAAATCATTGCTAAGACCACTGTTGAGGTGCTTCCTACATTTTCTTCTAAGAGTTTCACATTCAAGGCCTTGTGTTTAGATCTTTGATCCATTTTAAATTAATCTTTGTGAATGTGTACAATGGAGGTCCAATTTCATTTTCCTGCATGTGGTTATCCAGTTTCCTAGCATCATTTGTTGAAGAGACTATCCTTTCCCCATTGGATGTCCCTGGCTCTCTTATCAAATATTAACTGACCATGTATGTGGGAGCTTATTTCTGTGCTCTCTGTTCTGTTCTCTTCCTCTTTGTGTCTATTTTTATGCCAGTATCATGCTGCTTTAAGTATAGATTTGTAACACAGTTTGGGACCTGAAAGTGTGGTGTCCCTGGTTTTGTTCTTTTTTTGTCTCGTGAGTGCTTTGGGTATTTAGGGTTTTTGTGGTTACACATGAATTTCAGGATTTTCAAAATTTCTGTGAAAAATGTCTTTGGAATTTTGGTGGGAATTCTTTTGAATCTATAGATGGCTTTGGGTAGTTTGGACATTTTAACAACATTAACTCTTTCAATCCACGAAAAAGGAGCATCTTTCCATTTGTTTGTGTCTTCTTCAAATTCTTTTAGGAATCTTGCAGTTTTCAATGCACACATCTCTTGCATTCTTGGTTATATTTATTCCCAGATATTTTATTGGTTCTATTGAGATAATTT
Organism: Herpailurus yagouaroundi; assembly: GCF_014898765.1. Taxonomy (NCBI): domain Eukaryota; kingdom Metazoa; phylum Chordata; class Mammalia; order Carnivora; family Felidae; genus Herpailurus; species Herpailurus yagouaroundi. Next base: position 56,635,020 of record NW_024412400.1, read on the forward strand.
ATTTCCTCAGATATTTCATTGTTAGTATATAGAAATGCAACTGATTTTGGTATATTAATTTTGTGTCCTGTAACTTTACTGAATTCATTGATTGGATCTAGCAATTTCTTAGTTGTCTTTGCAATTTTAAATATATAAAATCATAGGTCAAAAAATAACAATAATTTTACTGATTCCTTTCCAATTTGGATGCCTTTTATTTCTTTGTCTTGCCTGATTGCTTTAGTCAGAACTTCTAGTTCTGTGTTGGATAAGAGTGGTGAGAGTATGAACTCTTGTGTCTATATATCAGAGAAAACATTTTCAGTTTTTTCGATGAAGAGTATGTTAGCTCTGACTTTCTCATATATGGCCCTTATCATATTGAGATCTATTCTTTATTACTCTGCCTCTCAAAGGTGTTTATCATGAAGTGATGTTGTATTTTGTCAAATTTTTTTCTGTGTATATTGATACCATTATTTTTATCTTTCCTACTATTAATTTGATATATCACACTTATTGATTTGTATATGTTGAACCACCTTTGTATCCTAAGGAAAATCCCATTTGGTCATAGGGTAAAATCATCTTATCAAGTTCTTGAATTTAGTTTGCTAACATTTTGTTGATGGTTTTTACATCTGTGTTCATGAAAGATATTGGTCTAAAGTTTTCTTGCAGTGTCTTATGTGGCTTTAGTATCAGGGTAATGCTGGCCTTTTAAAAATAAGTTTGGAAGACTTCCCTCCTCTTAAATTTTTGGAAGAGTGTGAGAAGGGTTGGCATTGATCTTTAAATGTTTGGTTAATAATCTCCCATGAAGCCATCTGGTCCTGGTGTTTTCTCTGTTGGGAAGTTTTTGATTACTGATTCAATCTCTTTACTTGTTATTCAGACTTGCTCTTTGTTCCTGGTTCAGTCTTGGTAGGTTTATGATCCTAGAAAAATATTTCTTGTAGGTTACCTAATTTTTTGGCATAGAATTGTTCATAGTAGCCTCTTATGATCCTCTGTATATATGTAATGTCAGTTATTATTTCTCCTCTTTCATTTCTGATTTTTTTTTTTAATTTTTTTTCAACGTTTATTTATTTTTGGGACAGAGAGAGACAGAGCATGAACGGGGGAGGGGCAGAGAGAGAGGGAGACACAGAATCGGAAACAGGCTCCAGGCTCTGAGCCATCCGCCCAGAGCCTGACGCGGGGCTCGAACTCACGGACCGCGAGATCGTGACCTGGCTGAGGTCGGACGCTTAACCGACTGCGCCACCCAGGCGCCCCTCATTTCTGATTTTGAGTCTTTTTTTTCCTAGTCTCACTAAAGTCTTGTCAATTTTGTTTACCTTTTTGAAAAATCAGCTCTTAGCCTTGTTGATCTTTTATATTATTTTTCTGGTCTAGATTTCATTTATTTCAACTATGATCTTTTTTTTTTTTTCTTCTAACTTTGATTACAGAAAATTATTTCTTGTAGGTTATCTAATTTGTTGGTATAGAAATGTCACAGTAGTCACTGGTTCTTGAAGCATAAATTTAGGTTATTTGCAATCTTTGTAATTTCTTAATATATGTGTTTATTAGTGTAAATTCCCCCTTCAGAACAGTTTTTGCAGTGTTTCATAAGTTTTGGTAAGTTTGTTTGATTGTTTCCTGCATTCATTTGTTTTTTTTAAATTTTTTTTTCAACGTTTTTATTTATTTTTGGGACAGAGAGAGACAGAGCATGAACGGGGGAGGGGCAGAGAGAGAGGGAGACACAGAATCGGAAACAGGCTCCAGGCTCTGAGCCAACAGCCCAGAGCCTGACGCGGGGCTCGAACTCACGGACCGCGAGATCGTGACCTGGCTGAAGTCGGACGCTTAACCGACTGCGCCACCCAGGCGCCCTGCATTCATTTGTTTTGAGATACTCTTTGATTTCCTTTTGATTTGTTATTTGAGTCATTGGTTTTTCAGGAATGTGTTGTTGAGTTTTCCCATATTTGCAGATTTTCCAATTTTGCTCATGTTGATGTTTCATAACACTGTAGTCAGAAAAGATACTTGGTATGATTTCAGTCTCCTTAAATTTTCTAAGACTTATTACATTCCCTATAATATGAGCTGTCCTTAAGAATGTTCCATGCACAATTGAAAGAATATTTGGCTGCTATGGATGGTATGTCTTACAGATGTCTGGTAGGTCCATTGGGTCTAAGGTATGGTTGAAGTTAGTATTGTTGGTTTTTCCTTCCGGATGATATATCTACTGTTGAAAGTGGGGCATTGAAGTCTCCTACAATTAATTTATTGTTGTTTATTTCTCCCTTAGTATCTGCTAGTATTTGCTTAATACACTTAGAAAAACTGATGTTGGGATCATACATATTTGTAATTATTACATCTTGACTGATTTATCCTTTTATCATTATATAATAAACTTCCTTGTCTCTTGTTGCTGACTAAATTCAAGTTTTTCTTTTTTAAAAAATATTACATAGAAATGTTATTTTCTCAACCTTTTAAATGTGTATTCAATTTGAGAGAGGGGAGAGAGAGAGAGAGGGAGAGAGAGAGAGAGAGAGAGAGGGAGAGCGAGCACGAAGAGGGCAGGAGCAGAGAGAGAGGGAGACACAGAATCCGAAGCAGGCTCCAGGCTCTGAGTTGTTATCACAGAACCCGATGTGGGGCTTGAACTCACAAACCATGAGATCATGACCTGAGCAAAAGTCAGATGTGTAACCGACTGAGCAATGCAGGTGCCCAAAATTCTATTTTTCTGATAAAAGTGTACCTATCCTCACTTTCTTTTAGTTTCTACTTTCATGTATTTTTTTTTCTATCTCTTCACCTTGAGTCTATGCATCATTAAATATGAAATGGGTCTCTTCTAAGCAGCACATAATTGGATCTTTTTTTCTTTTTTCTAAATCCAGCCATTCTATGTCTTTTGGTTATTTCAATCCATTTACATTTGGAACAATTATTGATGGATAAGATGTTACTAAAGCCATCTTATTAATTGCTTTCTGTTTGTTTTGCATTTCTATTGTTTCTTTTTCCCCTCTATCTCTACTTTCTTTCATAAATTGGTTATTTCTAATAATGGTATGCTTGGTTTCTCCTCTGTTTTTATGGATCTACTCTAGGATTTTGTTTTGTAGTTTTCTTGTGATTTAGCTAAAACATCAGTAAAATAGTCAATTTTAGGAAGATAGTAACTTATTTTCAAATTCTTTTAAGGTTCCCATCTTTTTTACATTATTGATGTCACAATTTATCTCTTTTTATGCCATATGTTCATTAACAATTTACAGTTGCTATGGTCAATTTTACTATTCCTTTCACTTTTTATATTACAATTGAGTGGTTAACACCATCCTGATATATAGGTACAGTTTTTAAAATATGCATTTTTTTTAACCTTTACCAGTGTGTTGTGTACTTTAATATATTTTCATGATGTTGATTGTCTTCATTTCAGCTTGAAGAGCTCCTTTCAGCATTTCTTGCAAGGCAGGTTTAGTGGTGGTAAACTCCCTCAGCTTTTGTTGGTCTGGAAAAGACTTTATTTAACCTAAACATTTGAAGGATAACTTTATCAGATTAAATCTTCTTGGCTGGCAATTTTTATCTTTCAGTACTTTAAATATTATACTCTCACCTGTAGAGTTCCTGCTGAGAAATAAACTGATAGCTGAAGGGGCTTCTTTTGTAGGTTACATTCTTTTTTGTTGTTGGCTGCCTTTAAGATTCATTCTTTATAATTGATATTTGATCATTTCATTATAATTTATCTTGGAAAAGGTCTTTTTGCATTGAAATAATAGGGTGTTACATTAGCTTCATGGACTCATATGTCCAAGTCTTTCCCCATGTTTGGGAAGTTCTCAGCCCTTATTTATTCAACTCTCAGCCCCCATTCTCCTTCGTTTTTATTCTGGACTCACAATTTTCCTGTTATTTACCTGTCTGGTGGTATCCAAGAGCTGACATAGGCTTTCCTGACTCTTTTTTAAGTCTTCGCTACCTCTCTTCTGTTATTTGTCTATTCCTATTCTCCAAGCCATTTTTTCTTTCTTCTATCTGGTCTGCCCTGCTCCTGGTCAACATTGTATTCTTAGTTCATTGATTAAAAAGAGGAATGTCAGGGCATCTGAGTGACTCAGTGGGTTGAGTGACTTCAGCTCAGGCCATGATCTTATAGTTCCTGGGTTTGAGCCCTGCATTGGGCTCTGTGCTGACAGTTGAGACCTGGAACTTGTTTTGGATTCTGTGTCTACCTTTCTCTCTGCCCCTCCCCTGCTCACACTCTGTCTCTCTCTCAAAAATAAACATTAAAAAAAATTTAAAAAGAGGAGTGTGTTATATTGCCATGTTGCTAATGTCACTCTAAACTAGATTTGTAAGTAATAAGGGTGAATGGTTACCAGGGAATAGAAAATAAATTTTTGATCAGCACAGAACTGCAAACAATAAAAAGAAACCAAAGGGAATTCTGGAATTGAAAATATGATCATGAATATTTAGGACTAAATGTATGGACTTAATAGACAAAATGTGTACAATTATCAAACTGGAGAGGAAATAAGAAAATCTGTATATTATATATATATATATATATATAATATATATATATATATAATATATATATATATATGTAACATTGATAGTGAAAGTAAAGGGATATAGAGACAATCAAGAAATAGAACAAAGGGCATAAGAGTCACAAGGGATGAGGTAAATAGCTCTAGCATATGAGTAAAATTAGAATTCCAAGCGAGCCAAGACCCTATTGAAAAGCAAAGTTAGGAGGATTTATTCTGTCAGAAAGTAAGATTTGTTACAAAGTTACAATAATTAAAGCAATGTGTGGCATTGGCACAAGGATAGTCTTGATATATCACTGCAGAAGAATAGAATTCAGAAACATTCATATATTTGACACTAGAATGGTGACTAAAATGTTGTAATAGATTAGTGAAGGAAGGACAGACTTTTAAAAAATGAAACTGAGTCACCTGGATATATATATTTTTTAAATACATTATGAATGTAAAATATCTCAGCCATATACAAAAATCAGTTATGGATGGATTGCTTATCTAACTGTAAAAGAGCAAACCACAAAGCTTATATAAGATAAAAGGAGACTATCTCCATGATACCTGGCTAGGAAATTCTTCAAAAGAATCCCTCCCACCCCCTAAAAAAATAGCCTGATCAAGAAGGTAGAAATGATATTTAGAACTGAATTAGCATTAGGACTTTCGTTCATCAATAGATGCTAGAGAGTAGAAAGACAAGATACGGTGAGTCATATGGTATTTGATACATATATTATTTATGACAGTTATTTATATCAACAAAGGAATGTTTTTTGTATTACCCGAAGAACACTTATAAAACATCCAAAAAAAACCAGGCAGGAACTTGAACACTTCACACAGAAGATGTCTAAGTGGATAATAGTCATGTTTAAGGATAATCAAATTATTAGGGAAAAGTACATTAAAATCAAAATATTATTATAGTACTCTCCATTCGCTGGAGTGGCTGTAATGAAAAACACAGATAAGGCCAAGTGAGAAGGAAGCTATAAAGCAACTGATATTCCCAGACACTGTTGGTAGAAGTACAATTACTAAAATTGAACATATATATTCCTTACGACATAGCAGTTGTACTCCTAAGTGATATCCAAAAGAAATGGGTGCATATTTATACCAAAATACATGTACAAGAACCTTTGTAGCAGTGGTTCTAAATTAAAACAACCAAAACATCCAACAGTATAGTGGCCTGTGCAGAAGGTGAAATGTCTTAGAGAAATACACATGCGTGAACTTTTGCTATAAGCAGCAACATGAGTCTCTCAAATTGCTACATTCAGAGAATATGGTACAGAAGCAGAAGACATCGTATTTGATTTTACTTAGTCTTGCCTATTTTTAAATTTTGTATAATCTGTGGTTTTAGAGGGCAGCGGTAGTGGTCACTGCTAGAGTGGAAAGATTAGACGGTAATTGGAAAGAAGCGCACAGTTAGAGAATAGGGTTCTGGGGAGCTAGAAGTGTCTTTTTCTTATTTTAGCTGATGGTTGTAGGGATTTGTTTGCTTTTGAATAAATCATGGGGCTAGAAACTTTTGCTTTGTACACTATTCTGTATGTTTTCTCTCAAAATCCAAAATCCAAAATGTGAACTGAGAAAAATTGAGCAAAAAAGACTCTTCTAAATAATAAAATAGAACAAAAATATATTTGACAATATAAGCATTAAATTTTTATAAAGTAAAAATACCAATATTGAAGTCAAAGTAACTGGAAACATGCAAAACGTACATCGCATATAACAAACGATTGATTTTCTTAACACCATATGTAAATTAATACACTACTCTGGTAAAGGTTGTAGAACGTTTCAGAAATATTCAGAATTTTATATAATTCCTGATAATCATAATAATTCAAAGATTCAAATAGTTTCATCTCATTTTTCAGGTATGGAAATAAGATTCAAAGATGTTTAAGGAATTTTCGTGGTGTACAGAGACAGTAAGTGACAAAGCTGGGTTTCAAATCCCATCTTTAAATTATACAACGTCTCTCACACCAGTCTTTGCTGTGTTTTAATGTGTGTTGAATGATTTGGGGAATTTTGTTAAAACCCAGATTTTAATTTGCCAAGTATGGAGTACGGTCTGAGATTCTGCATTTCTTATGAGCTCCAGATGATGCTGATAATGCCTCATGCACTTGCAGTAGCAAAGTCATTCACTTCTGTGTTACCCACAGTGTGCCACAAATTGGGCTAGGACATTTGGAAGTACAAACACATAATGCACTTTCTTTTTAAGTTTATTTTTTATTTATTTTGAGAAAGAGATAGCAAGCAGAGGGAGGGGCAGAGAGAGAAGGAGACAAAATCCCTCTCTGCCAGCACAGAGCCTAAGGCAGGGCTCAAACCCACAAACCGTGAGATCATGACTTGAGCTGAAATCAAGAGTTGGACGCTTAACCCACTGACTCACACAGGTGCCCCTATAATGTACTCCTGGTAAGAAATGAAATAATTAAGAGCTGAAAATGATTCAACTTTCTGCCAGTAATATTAAATACATGAGTCCCTGAAAATAATCACCATGTATTTTTGGTAACAGGGTGAAGACTTTAGCAGTTTTGTCTTGTGAACTTCCCTAGAGTAGCATCATAACAAGATCATTGCACACAAATAGGAAATATATCTATATATACACATATATATACACACACACACATACATACACATATATATACATACATATATGTATATATGTATATATATGTGTATGTATGTGTGTGTATATGTGTATATATGTGTATATATACATATGTGTGTGTGTGTGTGTGTATATATATATATATATATATAAAATAATTTGGGTGTGCAGCTCTTATAAACTATCTTCACTGCAGAGTAGTGCCACTCTGTGAACATTGATATATTTAAGGCTTTTGGTTCTTAATAAAAAATGCAATCTGCTACATTATAAGATGTAACTGATTTGTGTAAGTTTATCATTATCTGTTGAGGGCTCAACCTCATTTTCAAATGTTTGAGCAAGCTCATATTATAAGTAAACAGTAAAAAAATCTAATCTGGTAATAGATTTTCCCAAATAAACACTTTTCAACTATAATCACAGGATATTATGATATCCTGCCATTTCTATAATCTGAATTTTAGTCTAATTTTGTGAAGCTCATTACTGAAAGAAAAGTGGATGGTTTGCTGATTTCTACTATCAAGAGTTTTCTAGTAGATATCTTATCTCACACCCTGTGTATAGTATCTAGTTATAAACTGATATAAGCAACCTAACATTTTAATTAGTGAAAAGCTATGGTCATTCTCATAATAACATACAGGTTATTTTATCATAATTTTTATATTTAACAAGTAGACATAGTTGATTTGTCTAGTATTTACAGTTTGGGAAATTTCTACAGGAAGAAAATGAAAGTTATGAAAATATGAACTCAGTAATGAAACTAAATATTTTTAACATAGGATAAAAGATAAGTATTGCTCAGATATTTAAACAAATAATTTTGCGAAGGATAAATTCATTTTATTACATCACAGATGATTTAGAGATAATTTTATGATACAACACCAGCATCTTTTAAAGTTTTAACAATTGTAAAGAAATTGCTTGAATTAAGCATAATTTTAAGTTCACAATATTTAAAAAGCAATTAAAACATGGCAGATAATTAAATGAAGAAATGAAGGAAATTCAAAGTCGAACATAAACCTGTTAAGCATACGCTACTTAGTAAATGACATTGCCATTTCCTGGAACTTAATGAACTAAAGTAAACCAGAAGTAACTTTCTGAGACAATATTTTAACTATATTTTCCATGGGAATAATACAGGATCCCCATGGATTATGGTATTTTTATCAACTAATAGTACCCCAAACTTGGGAAATTCGAAATTGGGCTGTAAATAAGCAGATGACAGTGGTTTTGAATAAAATCAGCATAAAGGGTAGTTAAAATACGGTCCTGTTTTCATATTTTACGGACTCCAACCCATACTTTGTATTATAGTCAGAAAAAGTTACTTGCAAACAGAATAGCACATAATCTTATTTATAATAGTTTTAAAATAAATATTTGTAGGAAGAGTAAATGAGTGTCATAGTTAATCAACCATATTTATTGAATGTCTCCATCTGACACTGGTCAGATGGTTAAAATGTTGTCATAAACATGGCAGATAAGTTCCCTGTCCTCATGGAGTTTACACATAGACATATGAATTAATTTCAAGTCTTTCCACATAAACACAGTAAAGGTAAAAATAAATGATATCAAGATACTAGAGGAGTTTATATTATTGAGGAGAAAGGAGTTGCAAAGATAACGACTTAATCTTGGGCTCAGAAGAATAACTTTTTAGCTGAGAACTAAAGAAAAATAGGTACTGATTAAATTTGAGTATAGGATGTTCCGGCAGAAAAAAAACGTAGTTATAATGGTGGGTTGTCCAAAGGATATATTGTGTTCAGGGGAATGCAGGAAATCAAGCATAAAGGTCAAGAAAGAGATGTGTCTGAAGCAGGAAAAATGGGCAGGGGCCAATCATATGTGCTCCTAGCAATAGAGAAGCTTAGAAGGATTCTGAGCAGAGAGAGGACGTGGCCAGACCTCTGTGTTTAAAAGACTCTGTCTCTGATGGAAGTGAGGAGAGAATGAAGATGGGTAGAAGCATTATGGGGGGACTCAGACAATTTAAGTCATACAGTGAGAAGCAAGGATAGCCCATGGATATAGTAGCAGTGAAGGTTGAGATAAATGTGCAGTTTTGGAGAAAGAAGGTAAAGTAGCCAAGGTTACTTACAGTTTTCTAGGTGGATAATTGGGCAATTTATTTAAATTAGAACTACTGCAGAAGGAATAGACTTGGAAGAAAGATCACGAGTTGAGTTCTTATCACTTAGGTTTTGATATGAATGTAAAACATGCAAGTGCAGATTTCAGGAAGGTGAAGAGCACGTTTCAGCTGAGAGTCCTGAGAGGACCAGGAAGGAAATATTACAGTGGTATACCTGGGGCATTGAACACATGGCCATAAAAGAGATGGAGACTGCAGAGAGAAAGGAGAGTGAGCACAGAAGAGGTCAAGTACAGACCCCTGACAGTTTCTCACATTTACTCATTTACTTGATGGAGAGAGAAAGAGTAAGCAGAGGTACTATAAAAATCTACCTCAGGCTCCAGGTAAGCTGAGAAACTCCAGAGAAATCCCACAATCCTACATTAATCAGATTCATTGCATGTGGTTGTGCACTTTATGCATCGCATTGTGAACTTCATTCAGCTCCACTCACCAAGCCCAGGTCCCTGCTGAGGCGATATTTTAGCCAAAGGAATGTGCTTTTCTCAATGTGTCTGTAGGGAGTGAGTGCTTCCTGTCATTTATAAAATGATACATCATTGGTCTAGTGTTGCTGTCTCAAGGCCAAGAAAATGCTGTGCTTTGTGCATAAGTGGGATGTCTAACTAATTCTCACATTTAGAGGCAACTCTTCAAAATGTCACAAAACTATTAAGTGTACTTGGGAAAAATGCAAATGAACACATCTTCACAATTAAATTTCAATGAACATATCAGATACTTTTCTAAATTCAGTGTTTCATAGATAAGGGAGGACTGGGGAGATTATAGAACACAACTGAAGGAAAAAGCTAATGATTACAATTTTTTTCAAGATTTATGGTGAGATTTACACTAAGCTCTCACCCATAGTTTGTGCACTATCCATCCATTAAAGTGGTCATAGTTCATAAGTGTCAGAGCTTGAAGCCTATGATCAATTATCCATTTTTTTAAAATTTCAGTTCCAGTGAAGTTAACACATAGTGTTCTATCCATTTCAGGTGTACAATATAGTGGTTCAACAATTCCACATATGACTTGGTGATCATCAAGATATTTAAGATTAAACACTTGAATACCATTCACCTATTTCACACTTTGCCACCCACCTCACCTCTGGTAACCATCAGTTTGTTCCTTATAATTAAATGTCTGCTTCTGGGTTTTTTTTTTTTTTTCTTTTTTTTTTTTTTTCCTTTGTTCATTTATTTCTTGAATTCTACATATGAGTGAAATCAGTTTCTTTCTCTGGCTTATTTTGCTTAGTATAATGCTCTCTATATCCATCCATATTGTTGCAAATGGAAGGCTTTCATTTGTTTTTTTATGGCTGAGTAATATTCCATTGTATACATATACCACATCTTTATCCATTCATCTATTAATGGATACATGGGCTGCTTACATAGTTTGGCTATTGTAACAATGCTACAATAAATATAGAGGTGCATATATCTCTTCTAATTACTGTTGTTGTATTCTTAGGGTAAATACCCAGTAGTGTGATGCTGGACCATTAGGTAGTTTATTTTTAATCTTAAAAAAAATCTATGTATGTATGTATGTATGTATGTATGTATGTATGTATGTATGTATTTACAGGGAACATACAGTGAAGGGAGAGAGAGAGACAGACAGACTGACTCCCAAGCAGGCTCCACACTGTCTGCGCAGAGCCTGACACAGAGCTCAATCTCGTAAACCCTGAGATCATGACCTAGGCTGATATCAAGTCAGACACTTAACTGACTGAGACACCTCAGTGCCCCTATTTTTAATTTTTTGAGAAACCTCCCTACTGTTTTATACAATGATTGTGCCAGTTTGCATTCCTGCAAAACACATAGTGTTCATTTTTCTCCACATTCTTGCCAACACCTGTTGTTTCTTGTGTTGTTGATTTTAGCCATTCTGACAGGTGTGAGGTGGTAACTCATTGTGGTTTTGATTGGCCTTTCCCTGATTATGAGTGATGTTGAGCATCTTTTTTGTGTCTGTTAGCCACCTGAATGTCTTGTTTATTTTTTTTTTTAAGTTTCTTTATTTATTTTGAGAGAAAGCAGATGTGCAAGTGAGCACTGGAGTGACAGACACGGAGGGAATTCCAATCAGGCTCCATGCTGTCCATGCAGACCCCGGTGCGGGGCTCAATTCCACCAACCATGAGATCATTACCTGAGCCAAAACCAAGAGTCAGATGCTTAACCGACAATCCAGTTACCCCTGTATGTCTTCTTTGGAGAAGTTTCTGTTCATGTCTTCTGCCCATTTTTAATTGGATTATTTTTCTGGTGTTGAGTTAAAGAAGTTCTTTATGTATTTTGGATACCAACCCTTTATCAGATATATCATTTACAAATATCTTCTCCCATTTAGTAGGTTTTAGTTTTGTTGGTTATTTCCTTTGATGTGACAAGGTTTTGTTTGTTTGTTTTGCCATAGTTCCAATATATATTTTTGCTTTCATTTCCCTTGCCACAGGAGACCTATCTAGAAAAATGTAATGGCTAACATCAGAGAAATAACTGTGTGTGTTCTCTTTTAGGACTTTTCTGGTTTCAGGTCTCATATTTAAGTCTCTAATACATTTAAGTTTATTTTAGTGTATGGTAGAAGAAAATGGTGCAGTTTCATTCTTTTGTGTGTAACCAGACGGTATTCCCAGCATCCTTTGTTAAGAGACAGTCTTTTTCCCATTGTATATTCTTGCCTCTTTGGTTAAAGATTAATTGAGCAAATAATTGTGGGTTGACTTCTGAGCTTTCTGTTCTGTTCCATTGTTTTTATGTGTCTATATTTGTGCTAACACCACATAGTATTTTGATTACTGCAGCTTTATAATATAACTGGAAGTTTGGAATTGTGATACCTCTGGGTTTTGTCTTGTTTTGTTTATTTTCATGATGGTATTGACTATTTAGGGTCTTTTGTGGTTCCATACACACTTTAGGATTATTTGTTCAAGTTATGTGAAAAATGCTTTTGCTATTTTGATAGGGATAGCGTTAAATCAGTAAATTGTTTGGGTACCATAGACGTTTTAACAATATTTGTTCTTCTAGTCATAAGCCTGGAATGTCTTTCCATTTCTTTGTGTCATCTTCAATTTCTCTCATAAATGTTTAACAGTTTTCAGAGTTAGGCCTTTCAATTCTCCAATGTCTTTTACTCCAAATTGTACTATAGACAAACTTTCTTATATTTCAGGCTTTAGATGCAAATGTGAGGGGAATATTTGGTGAGGGATAAAGAGGGGAATCCAGCATTTTGTCACCTCAGAAATTTATGCAGGAGTGCATGGGCATGGTGTTATGAAACTGGTTATTAGGAAACACTGAACTCATTTTGAACAAGGGTCCCAAGTATAACTAGCATTAAATTATACTGTAACCTCATGGCAGAACTAAGCTCTACATTCCAGTATAATTACCTGAGAAATTTGGATGATAATCTCATTAACTTTTCTTTCAGATTTTATGGATTTAAAACAAAAAGAAAGAAAACAGCAAAAAGAAAATAATTTGAACAGTACTTTTTTCTTCAGAAAGAGGACCATAAACCTGAAGGCTTTTATATTCATGTTAAATGTAGTTAATGATCCTCCAGATTAAAACCCTGCTGATAATTTTTGCAATTGGCTAAATCATGTTGTAATATTTAAATTTACCAATTTAAAATGGAGCATGACTAAATCTTTCCAATTATTTTAATTCCAATTAAACCGGAGAATATTGAATCTCTTATTTTAAATAGCCAAAAAAGGAAATCAGCACCATGGTACTAACATGTTAGAGGAAATGGAGCAGTAATGAAGTTATATATGTGTTACTAACATATTTCCATATGTTACTCCAGCATTCCATATCCAAGCACAAGAAAAACGCACCGAGTGAATTTCTTTTGAATAATTTCTAAACATTTTACTTTCCTCATAAAGTACATTCATCAGAAGATGGCAGTAAAATCTCATAATCCATAATGTTTACAAGTCTTTCCAACAGTGTAATCAAATTGTTTGGAATATTTATAAAAATCCATTTTATTCTTACTTAAACTGCTAATCTGTTGAAATGCTGTTTGGATGAATAATGCAACAGCACACTGAATTTTGAAGGCAGTGAGATGAGAGACACTTTATAATTTGAACAACTCCTCAGCAAAAATAAACAATTTTAGCCTTTTAATTAGTGAAAATGGATGTACTGCATTCTAAGTTTTTTTTTTAAATTTTCTTAGAGAAGTACTTTGAAAAATTACTACAATGTAGTTTCTTTTAAAGACAAGTTTGTTTGAAAATATGTAAACATTTTTTAACATGAAGTTAGGCCCAATAACTGCTCAATTTATTTTCTTTGAAGAACAAGTAAAATGATATGTATTTCCTTTCTAAATTAAAAAAAATGAAAAAACATGACATTCTGTGGATAATATAGACATTTTTTGATTTTTAAATTTTCTAGTTAGTGTAAATTGATTTATTTTAATAGTACCTTTTCTAATGATATTTAATAAGCTGTCAGTGAACTACACTTGAGCATAAAGAGAAGTTGGCTTGATAGGATTATTGTAATAGTAAAAGCATATGAAGAAAAATATGTGAGAACCACATAATGAAAATTCCTGTACCACAATTTATGGGATTTGAACTTCATGCTCAAAATATTACACTCTAGAAAGCCAGATTATGTTTTCAAGATTTCTATATAGGTTACCTCCAAACCTGCTATACATATATTGTATATTGGTTATTGACATGCTGTCTATATATATTGACTGTGTATCATTATTTACACATCATCACTGAGCCCTTCCCTCTCTCTAGTGGATCTGCTCATATGCAAAATGCATTTCCAGACTCCCTTTGTAGTGGGCTTCCTCTTAGAATTTGAGCTTCCAACATCTGTGTAATCAATTCCCTGTATTAAAGTCCCTCTGTTTGAAATACTTATCCTGGTTTCTGTTTCCCAGAATGGATTCCTATTACCTGATAGTTAAAACCCAGCAAGATAGTTTGCAGGAAAAGATTGTTTCTGGTTTGTGTCATATTATTTTATTGCTATTTGGTTCAGGTACATGATCTTTAAAACCATCCAATTTATTTTGTACCACAAGAAAAATTCCATTAGAGAAATACTATAAATAATATGTCCATATAATAGTGATTTTTACTTGTGTTACAAGTTCACAGTACATACTCTAAAACTCATAGTCTTGTAGAGAAATACCCTGACGTTTGAAAAAGCCATTTTAAGAGAAATTGTTATTTTCATGCTCCATGAATGCCTGAATGTATGCATATGAATAGTCAGGGATTGGCAAATCTTGAGACTTAGACTTTAATTACTTTGTGCAGGCTATAACCAAAGTTGTTGTGGTTTAGAGTTCAGGCATTATAAACAATCTCTGATTTTCAGAAAAGAAATTACAACTCATGCCTTAGAATCCAGTTAGCAAAGCAAAAGTTATATCTATGGGAAATGACAAAAACAGACTTTAGTACAAGTAAGTAGGAGACACATAAGGTCCAAAGTGATTTCATGGAGTTTTCCAATAGCTAAAATACCAACAGACTAGGACCTTATAAGTTGCAACATTTGGAGGAAATGAGACAAACAATCTGCATTAAAGAAGCTTGTAAGACAGAATAAAAAACATTAAACCCAAGAGAAATACTTAAGAATAGGGCCCTCATCCACTTAAGAGGAACTGATAAGAGCAAGGTCAAGTGCTAGGAATAGGGAGAGCCAGACAGTTTGCCAGACAGTTTATAAAGCTTTTGTCCAAATAATTGAGGCCAAGGCAATAGAAGACATGTGGTCCTCAGAACATCCAGAAACCTACTTCTCAAAGCAGTGTGCAAATTTAGGTATGATGGGATGCTAAGCCACAGAATGTGGGCTTCACACTCACTATATATGCTTACATTCATTCTAAGACCTGGAGGTAGGACTTGAGGAAAGAGCAGTTTGCTCCAGCCTTCAAGAGAAAGAGAAGTTAGGAAATAGGTTGGAGAAGAGGGGATTTTTATTTTAAGTCAAATCAAATTTAAAAAAAAAAAAAGAAGAAGAAAACAACCCTGGGATATTGTAGTGCATAGAAGTTCAGGATGATTATTATTTTTATTTTATCCAACTCATAACATTGTGCATCCTTTTGTGATTTATTCCTACCAAATTTTGTTTACATAAGCTATAAAGAAGTAAGTGATAGCACATCAGTAGGACGAGTCTCATGAGTATTTTTCTTCCTTTACTTGTGTTTAAATGCCAAGGCTTCTATCAGCTCCTCTTTAATGAGATATTTACTTAATTGTAACAATTGCCAAAATTTAATATTCCTAGAGAACTTCAAAATATATTCTTCATAACGATCCATCTATGAGATGAATGTAATATTAGTGAATAATTTTTCTTTTTTCTTTCTGGTTATCTGTGAAGTACTGTCTGTTTTTTGTTTGTTTGTTTGTTTGTTTGTTTGTTTTTCATACATGGCATCTGAAAGGATCATTTGGGACATTTAGATATTGGAGGAATTCAAATGGTTGTAGAAAATAAGTGATCAAAATTAAATCTATTCATTTTATATTTCTTGTACTTGATTTTGCCTTCAGACTATTCTTGTTATATTACAAAAGTTTAAATCTTAAAAAGAAAAAGTGATTTTTAAGAGCTAAAATTGTATCGCTTTTTGAATTGAAAAACTACATTTCATTTAAAGTGACTTGTTCTTTCAGGTGTGATCACAGTAACCTATTTCAATTCCTGCGCATTGAGAGTAACACATAAAAGTCATAACCAGGTCTTCAACGGACCACACAGTATCTTCAGATAGAGCAAGCAATTAGTAAAATGGCAACAGATTATTGAAAGTTTGAAAATGTGTCTTTTAATATAGATTTTTAAAAACCTGCTAATGTTCACTGGCCAGTAAACCTTGTTTCTAAGGTAACACCTCCTCCACAGAAAAATAAATAAATAAACACATGAGTTAAAAGAAAGCATTTTACACTAAACAGCCCTTGCGGATTTACTGATTCCACGATTCAATAAATATTTCTGAAAATATTTTCAGTTCTAGCAACTGGGTCCCTTAACGTCAATTTCCTACTCATGAAGGCTATCCCCTTGGTTTATAGCTTATGTGTCAGTGCACACATATGGAGCTAACAAGCGGGAATATTGCCTAACTTCTAGAATGACAGTGGGCAAAGAGGACTGAGTGATGTTGAGGTTTATGGAGACGTAGATTCAAATCCTCTGACTTTCTCTTCCATCCTGGGCCAGGACACAGTTATTAAATGGAACCTGTCTACCCTGCTCTATTGTATTATTTCTAGAGTTTCTCAGAACTTTAATTTTTTTTTTTTTTTGGTTTTGGGTTTTTTTTTAAGTGCTGTTTTTGGTTTTGCTGGAATACATCCTTTTTTCACAAATATTTTGTCTTTCAGAAACTGCGTATGTTATATTAACTTTTAGAAGCTAGCTTGTCTGAAATTTTCTTGATTACTTTGGCAGTCCATAAAATTCTGTGTTCAGAAATTATTTTTCCATATAACTTTAAAGGCTTTACATTTTCTTTTAGCATTCTGTAATTTTAGAGATAACTTCAGTTTGCGTCCCTTTGAGGGTGAAGTACATTGGTCTCTCACATCATATACTGAGATCATAACCATTTACCACTTTGCTTTAATTCTTTCAACAAGTGTGCTCAAGTTTGAGAGCATCTATGTATCTCTGTGTCACTTTAAGACTATAAGAATTTAAAACATTTTATCCTCTTTTCTAGATTATTTTTATTTCAGTTTAAGTAATCCTAATTATTTACTTTAGTTCTTTATTTTTGTGTTGTGTTTGTGTTTCAAATACTGAGTGATTTTTGCTTCTTTAATTTTTTAACAAAACAGGTATCTGGTATGAGTATTATCTGCTGTTATAAAAACAGTTCTTTTTTAAAATAGACCTTACCTTGAATGGAAAGCCTTATATGTTGTGCTGCGCTTGTAGTTGAGATGCTTTCATTGGTTGTGACCCTCCCTCATCACACACACACACACACACACACACACACACACACTCACACACACTCACTCACTTACTCATTCAAACACACTTCCTCTTTTTCCTGCCCTGCCTTATTTTCTTAATATGATTTACCCCTATATGCAATATACTTTGTATCTATTTCTGTGTTTTTCAACTTTCCCTCTCACCCTTGTCCATCATGTGCACTTTATGAATTAGGAGATTTTTGTTGGTTTGATTCATGTCTGTATCCCCATTATCTAGAAGACTACCTAAACCAAATAGTCATAAAATGAATTAATGGATGGCCAATAATCTTATAGGCACCTTCATATTCTGTGCAGCAACATGGAGGGGAACTCTGTGAAGTATCAGTACCCAAAAGATGTCCCTGATCTCTCCAGGCATTTTTTTGCAATTGTGAAGGCCAAACAGAGCAATTGATTTTGCCTGGAAGTAAATTCCATGCATGGGTGGACAGGGCTGTCAAGCAGCAGAGCTAATCAACAGACATTCCCCAGAGAAAAATTGCTGCAGGTTCCTGTCCTACATTTTTAACCGACACTCTCTCACTGATTCCTAGTTTGCAGCCTCTGAGGTCTCGCAGAAAGACCTGCTTCCACCTCTGCTTCCAGCCCTGTCTGAGATTATGGCTTCTGTTTGTTGTTTTTACTGGAAACTCACCATCCTATTTTTCTGTTTACTTTTCTGCTATTCTTCCTGCTGGTTTTCTTTGTCCTTCTCTTTATGGATCTTTACAGGGTAGAAGAGACCAATCCACGTGTTCTGTCTGCAGTTTGACTTGGAAACCCAGGGCTTGTTTGTTGATTGGTTACATTTCGCCCTTCAAGGTTGCCTAAGGGAGAAAAAGATACAAGGGCAAAGTATGACTTATTTAGTAAGTTAATAAAACATAGCTAACTAAATCACCAAATTCGGAATGTATCCAGTAGTGAGTTCTTTTTCATACATTAGCTGCCTACAGGATTTTACTAGTGACACATACGGCTGTATAGCCGTCCTCTAACAAATGTAAGGAGCTTTATATTAAGGCAGAATGACCTACCCAATGTGGGAATAGTTCAGGAGAGAGACTATTTCACAAATGCTGGCCTATTTGTATAGCTATGTGAGCTGTTTTAAGAATTGTATTCAATTATAAAACATTTTTCATTATCATGCATTCTAGGTAAAAAGAGATTTAGAGAAAGAAAAAGAAAATTATATTCTAAAAGAATCCCACATTTTGCTTTCTTCATATGCCTAATTTAGCAACAAGAAGACAAGATGTAGTCCTAATTTCCTTCAGACACCACTCAGAGCAAAAGTGTAAGAAAAATCATTCAAGTCATAAAAAATTCATTTATGCTGACCTGTCTTTCTTAACATAGATGCTTCTAAAAGAATTGTTTTTCTCTCAAGCACATCCTGATTCCTTTCTCTTGCCATGTTAACAAAGAAGTTGAAAGGTGACAGTGTCTCCTATTGACCTGTCTTGCTGTCTCATTTTTAATATTTTCTTTATTTTGGGGAGTTTGTTTTTTCCAATCTATGACCATGCAGGATGGTCTCAAGAGTGATTCCAAATGAGTCTCTATGCTTTTGATTTATAATATGAAAAAATACTTGATTCACTCCTAATAATGATTAAAAAATAGAGGTCATTTATTGCACTTACAACATACTAATGATAATAATTTCATTATCCTAATACATATGTTTGGGTTTACTGTACACACTCCATAGATGAAGAAACCAACATTTTTGAGGGTTTAAGTAATTTTTCAAATGTCACCTTATAAGTGGATGATCTGGAATTTGAACAACTGCTGGGGATGGGTCCGAAGTAATTGTTCTACGTGAACGTATCTTCAATTTCCTGTTAGGACAAATAGTAACCATCTCAATGGATGAGAAGTCATACTATCTCTCAATGTATGAGAAACCACTGAGAGAGAACTACAATGTGAAGGAGAAGTTAATCCTTTCAAGTATGTTTCCTGATAGCACCCTGGAAATGATAGTGACAAATTTATTAAACAGTTCTCTTTTTAAATGCTGCTGTTAGAAGCTTCAATATTGTTACAAGCTATGATGTTTCCCATATCTTATGGGGAAAAATTTTTTCTGTCAATGGATTTATTAATCAACTTTGCTGATGATTCCCTTCAAAGCTCTAGAAGAGATTAATTAAAATTGAGGGCCAGGTATTTAAAATTCAGACCTTTCCATAATGATTAATAAGTGCCACCACATATAATATTTGTATGCTCATCAGCTAACACTTTCATTATTAAGGTGTATTTATGACACATTTGGGCTGGAGTCCCAACTGTAGTTCTGGAAAGTTTCTTACTAATTCTAAAGTTATGCATTTTGATTTTTTTATGAAAAATAAAAACAACATACGAATGTTCCTCTTTTTCTCACTGATCACAGAGACAAGCATTTGAAAATGGCATTCTGTTGATCTCTGATCGCCCTTTTCCTCCACCTCTTTCTTCCTTGAGTCCTTAACTAGTCGGTTTTCTTAATGTTCAGCGTATAAACTAAGCCATGGCCTATTCCTTCAAAATTGGTGTTATAGGGGAAGAACATTAAGCTAGGAAATGGGAGGATGGGCTTTAAAGTCAGACACTGCCATATTTTAATGGGGTATAGAATGGTAATTTAAAAAATCCGTGTCACATTATTACTATGAGGATTAAAAGAGGTAAAAATGTTGGGCATAGCACATAGGAGACATTAAATAAGTGGTAGTTTTTCTTGCTTAAGTGAGCTTAAGTAGCAAGGAGTCATTAGAAAAGGATTACACGTTTATCAAACAGCAAACAAAGGCAACAATAAAGGGCAAAAGACTTTTTTTTCAAATCATGAACTGTGCTGCAACATGTGGAATACTTCACTTTATACGAATAATATCCACATCAAAGCCTGTAGGATTACGACAACAACTCAAAGTCAGATTCACTCTAACTTTGAAATTAATTGCAGTTCACCCCATGAACACATTAACACCATGAGCTCATCGGACTTACTGTCTAAGCTTATATTCTGGCTTTGCTTCCTCAACTTCCTATTCACACCTCCCTCCCTTCTAATCTCATTCCTGCCCCTAACATACCACTGAAACCTCAACTCCAAGGTTACTACCAACCTCATAGTCATTAAATCCAAGGAATATTTTTCAAGTATTATGTTTAGTCTCTCAACATTGGGAGAGGCAATCTGTCATAGGCCTTGGTATGGACTGAATTGTGTCCTCTCAAAATGTATATGTTTTAGACCTAATCCCCAATGCGATGGTATTCAGAGATGGGACTTGTGGGTGGGAAGAGGTCCTGAGAAATGGGGTCCACTTAATAGCATTGGTGTCTTTTATAAGAAGAGACACTAGAGAGCTTATTCTCTTTGTCTCTTTTCCTCTCTCCCTCTCTTGCACTGTTCCTCTCCCTTCCCCCAACTCTATCCCCACCCGCCTGCCATATGAAAACACGATAAAAAGGCAGCTGTCTGTAATTCAAGAAGAGATGCCTCACAAAACCCCACCATGCTTACACCCTGATCTCAGACTTTGAGCCTGGGACAAAGAGCAGGTTTGCTTATCATTTGCTATACAACAGCATGTTCCCCAAACTTCATATCCCACAGCTGCTGTGCAAGCGCAGCATCCTTCTGGGCCTGTTGGTATCATCACACAGTGGGACTTGTTGGCAGAGGGAACTAAAGCCCGTACTGATACAAAGAGCATAATAGCTTGCCCAGCAGCACCCAACTACCATTTCTCAGGCTCTTTTTTTTTTAATGTTTATTTATTTTTTTTGAGATAGAGTGTGGGAGGGACAGAGAAAGGGAGGAGAGTGAAAATCCCAAGCAGGCTCTGCACTGTCAGCACAGAGCCCAGCATGGGTCTCCATCTCACAAACCGTGAGATCATGACCTGAGCCGAGATCAAGAGTCAGACACTTAACCAACCAAGCCACCCAGTCCTCCGGCTTTTTATCATGGACTTAACTACCCGTCATTGGCGAGTGTCCCCATAGTGATGCGTTTTCCACTCTGAAACTTGATGTTCTACTCCCCTTTGTGGAACACACCCGGAATCTAGTCCCATCTTTATTCTCTTGGCAATTCCTTGAAATATGTCCACCAGGTATAGCAACTACTTTGTGGTCTGAGACCTTTCTTCCTTCAGCCAGCACTTCCCCAGGGGTGTCTGCAAAACAACTGCTAGAATTAATAAGTGAATTTAGCAAGGATACAAGGTTAGTATGCGTAAACCAATTCTAATCTGTTCCACAGAGTCAACTTTTTCTACAGAGGACTAGAGTGTCACACTTCAGGTTTAGTAAGCCACATGTCTCCGCCACATACTCAGTTCTATTGTACTAGCATGAAAGTGCCATAGACATCATGAATGACAGCGGCTATACTCTATGAAACTTACAAACACTAGCTTCAGGCCAGACTCAGCCCATGGACTGTAGTGTGACAACTCCATTACATACCATGAATGTCAGAAGACTTGCTATTCTATCTAATCGATTGATTTATTTAGATCTCTCTTAATTTCTTTTATCTATGTTCTATAATTTTCAGCACAGAGATATTGCTTATCTCTTGGTAGTTTTATTTCTAAGAACTCAGTGCTTTCTGATGCTATCACAAGTATAATTATTTTTCTAAAATAACTTTCTAATTGTTTATATAGAAATACTGGTTTTTACTTATTAACCTTGTATCTAAAAACTAAGTTCTTATTAGTTTAAGTATTTTTTTAATCCCTAAGGATTTTCTATGTAAACAATTATGTAATCTGCAAATAAAAAGTATTGTACTCTTTAATTTCTAGGACTTTCTTCCCTTTTATTGCAACATCTAGAACTTCTGATATAACATTGAATGAAATATTCAGAGTGCATATATTTATCTTTTTATTTTAACATTGGGGAAAATTAATGGTATTTAACCCTTAAGTGCAGTAAAACCTTGGATTGCAAGCAACATATTCTGCAAATGTTCTGAAAGACAAGCAAATATTTCTAATAAATTTTAACTTCATAAATGAGCAATGTCTTGCAATATGAATAATATGCAATGTCAAATGTCACATGATCACAACTGAGCCAATGGTTCTTCTCCCTCTCTCCCTCTCTCCCCGGGATTGTGGGTGATCATCTTCCGTGTTTGGATGTTCCATCTCAGGCCGTGGTGTTTAGCAGAAAGCAGTAATTTTTCAGAACATTGGAAGGTGACCACAACTGGCACTCATGTATTTTTTTGTCACTTCAAAGCACCTGTTGACAGTCCTTTGCTTTTCCATACAAGAGTAAGTTTAGGAAGCTTTGCTTTATTTTAGGTCAGGCTGCCTGCATATATAGACCTTCCCTCTGCTGCTCTACTGCAAATTACATTAAATACAGTATGTGAGAAGAGTTCATTAATTCTGTACTGTAGTCAATATCTGTTATGGATAGTGAAAGTCGTCCCACACAATAACCCTCCTTTCTCTTGTCTCCCTCACACCAGCCATAAAGCTCTTCAAGGTAAATACAAGTTAATTTGTCTATTTCTCTTTATATTTTTTATTTAGTTTATTATTTTGTATTATATTACAAATATATTACAAAATATATACAAAATATATAAAAATATACAAAATATACAAAATATACAAAAATATATATACAAAAGTATTGTAATCATTTTTATATGAATATTTTTGAGTTGGGGAATGAATCATCTGAGTTTCCATTATTTCTTATGGGGAAATTTGCTTTGATATACAAGTGCTTTGTATTATAAGCATGCTTCCAGAATGAGTTATGCTCACAAACTAAGGTTTTCCTGTATAATGTTAGCTGTAGAATTTTAGTTTATATCTTTTATCAGATTAAAGTTCTCACCTATTTCTAGGTTGCTGCAAATATATTTACATATTTACATGAATTGTTGCTCACTTTCTTCAAATGGTTGCTCTGTGTTAGAAATTATCATAAGCTTTTTTTTTTTATTCTGTAATACGGTAAAATGCATTCCTTGGTATTTGAATGCTAAATTAACTTTTGTATTCCTTGTACAAATCCAAAATGGCTAAAATACACTATGTTTTCTCTAAGTTGCTGTTTACCCCTACTATTTAATTGAGGATGTTTGTGTCTATGTTCATGTGAATCTCCTTTTGCAATGTCAATATATGATTTTTATATTGAGGTAATGCTGAACTCATAAAATAATTAAGGATTGCTTTTATGCCCTCTGTTTTCTTGCAGAAATAGTATAGATATATACCACAGAGGGATTACTGGATCCTATAGTAATTTTTTTTGAGGAACAACCATACTATTTCCCATAGTGGCTGCACTATTGTACATCACCATCAACAGTATACAAGGGTTTAAACTTCTTCATATTCTCACCTATCCTTTTTTTTTTTTTTTATAATCGCCATTCAAACAGGTATGAGGTGATATCTTATTGTGGTTTTGATTAAAAATTCTCTAAAGGTTAGTGATGTTGAACATCTTTTTTAGGTACTTGTTGGCCATTTTATATTCATGTTGTCTTTGAAATGTCTATTCAAGTCTTTTGCCCCGTGTTCATTGTGGTATTGTTCACAATGGCCAAGATCTAGAAGCCATACTGTGTGATATTGTCAAACTCATAGACACAGAAAATAGATGGTAGCTGCCAAGGACTGGGTGGGGAGAGGGAAACAGGGAGTTGCTGTTCACTGGGTATAAAGTTTCAGTTACACAAGATGAGTAAGTTCTAGAGATCTGTACAACATTGTGCCTATAGTTGACAATATTGTGCTCTTAAAAAATTAAGAAATAGCAGGCACTGGAAAAAGAGCTAGCAGGTGAGGTAATGGATTATAAGTTATATTTTAAACATTTTTAGTTTGAATATTTGAGATAGTTCTATTTTTGGAATGTGGTTAAGTAAATGGTCTTGATAGCTAGGCTAATTCAGTTATTTAGGAGATGGATAAGGTATTACTCAATTATTACTGGAAAATCAGCATGGAGCTGAAAACCAGTTTTTCGGCACCTTTAAGGGTCAGGAATGTAATCATTGATCATTGGTATCATACTGCAGTGGTCCCCTAGGGTATGTGGTTCCAGTTTGCCAAAAGCTGCTCATTTGCTATAGAAAGTATTCCTGGTTAGCCACAGTCAGAAGAGAAAATGGATTTAAAAGGGTAGTTCTGTTAGCTCTCTTTCTCCAATTTCCTCATCACCCTTTGTCTGAATGCACAGCTGCAGGATCAGTTGAAGACATGGGCGGACATAATATATCAGATGCTAGGTGAAAGATTCTACAGTAAAATTATAACAATATCATGCATATGTTTTAAAAATTTTGCTCAGGAAAGTCACTTCCAATTAAGGAAATATTTCTTCAGTAAAAGTTGCAGTAATTACTTTCTGTAATTTGTGTCATTTATCTAACAATGTAACACCTTAAATGCCCAGAGTCCCCTGTGGACTCCAATCTGAACAATATTTACTTTTGAAAAGTTATTGGAATGAAAATTAAATCCTTTTCTTAGTTTCTCCAGTTTTAAATTTGACCTCTGATAGGATAGATAACTGGTCACTAATAAATGACTAGATGTCTACATAATTTTAGAAAATAGAGAAATCAATTAGCCTTTGCTAATTTAGTTTTTTCAACTACACACAAACATACACATACGTGTGTGTGTATATATATATATACACACATACAATCCGATCTACCCGTTGTAGGGTTCTAAAATTATGTAGACATCTAGTCATTTATTAGTGACAAGTTATCTATCCTATCAG